>NC_135979.1:12300414-12631664 GCF_053455715.1 Rhinoraja longicauda
TCTGGTGACAATTCTCTGCATGGTTCAGTCATTGTGAAAATGTAACATGCTGAGTTTGAAAGTATTTCAAACTGTTATTTAAAAATACATAAAGTAGACCTAAAGGAAGTTAATTTTATTACCTAGGAGATCAATTTATGGGATCAATAATAAATGCAATAAATTGAAAGATTGCAGCATCAAATCCCACTGAATTAATTTAGCATTAGATAGAGCATTAATCACATTTTGTATATAAATTTATTTTTATGAGAGCTTGGAGTTTGCTTGGTTTTGCAGAGAGCCACTCTGAACTACAGCTCAGCAGAAACATTTTAAGTATTTGATAGACCTGGTCATTGAGTGATGAAACATGAATTTTGAATCATGGGAAGAAGGCTCTCATTAAATATTAACACAGAGGAAATTTCTTGATTCCAGTGAAGTTCGTTCACTCGATGTGGCATTATGGTAAACTAGTAGAGTTTCCACCTCTTGACTCCAACCACCCAGGTTTGATCCTGATTTCCAGTGCTGTTTGTGTGGAGTTTGCACGTTCTTCCTGTAGTGTGGTTTCACTAGGTACTCTGGCTTTCTCCGCACATTCCAAAAGATGCGTGGGTCAGTAGTTTAATTGGAAAATGACCATAGTGTATATGTGACGTGTAGAAACTGGGATGAGGTTAATGGGAGAATAAAATGGGTTAAGTGTGGCATTCTTGTAGATGGGTGTATGGTGGGTTGGCATGGTTTCATTGAGCCAAAAGCTCTTTCCATGCTATATTACTCTGATTAAGTTCCAATTGTTCAGAATGAGCAATCACATGTTACTTGTTAATTAATTAATTAAAATCAAAATTACACATGTTAATTTTTTTAAAAACATTTTATTCACTTGTGTGCATAAGCACACAATTGAATAAAATGTTAAAAAAAAAATTGGAATGTTTTTATCAGGGCGGCATGGTGGCGCTGTGGTAGATTTGCTGCCTTACAGCGCTTGCAGCGCCAGAGACCCAGATTCGATCTCAACTATGGGTGCTGACTGTGTGGAGTTTGTACGTTCTCCCCGTGACCACGTTGGTTTTCTCCGAGATCTTTGATTTTCTCCCACACTCCGAAGACGTACAGGTTTGTAGGTTCATTGACTTGATATAAATGTCGCCATTTCTCCTCCTTCATTTGCTTTCCACCCACTGTCTACATTGACCTGATACAGTTGTTTCTGAAAGATATGGCTAATTTGGATTCTGGCCCCGTCTCTTGCAAATGATCAGGGTTGCGATATCGTGGCAATTTGTATTTGTCTCTTATTGTACTGTAATTTATGATTAAGAAAGGCATTAGATAATTTATATTTTTAAGTTGCAAAGTAACACTTTTTAAATTGTAATATTTTGCCATTGTAATGCAACCATGTTTAAGTTGAAAGGGGTTAATCTCCTTGCAGCTGCATAATACTTAGTCAATGTGATCTGAAGTGAAGTTCTTGTAGTTCCCAAGTGTTCCTTCCCTAACTCTGTTCATTCCAGGGAGGGTAATAACTTCAAAATTAATTTCTTCACCAAATGACTGCCACCATTGAATTTGCTGTTATCTTTTGTGCTGATGTTATTGCTCTGAATTTTGGATTTTCCTCCTTCGTCCACTTAAAGTATATATTTCTCAGAGTTGGTCAGCACACCAATCACCTGATTCAGTTTAGCGAAGAACCCTTCTTTAAGTGAAGAACCCAAAGCAAGTATCTGGAATGATTATTGTGTGTGGTTTATTAGATTGGTAAGTGATATCACATGATTAGGGGACGCAAGAGACTACCGATGTTGGCATATTGAGGGAAAAAACCCGAACTGCTAGAGAAACTCAGTGAGCCAGGCGGCATCTGTGGAGGAGAATGGGCAAGCGATATTTCAGGTCGCAACCCATAAGACTGTCGCATGGTAAGCCCATTACAACGGTATAGGGTCATGTTTGGCTCTGATTCTTTTTTCAGGCCCAAACTATTATATTAGCCCCTTGCAAACTACTGTGAGGAGCACAGAACAATTAATATAAATGTATTTGAATGTATTGCAAGAAGATGAATTTGCGCAAAGGTGATTCAATCCTTAACATGTTCACTGCCAAGTCTTGACCTTGGTTGCTGTCCATGTGGAGTTTGCACATTGTCCCTGTGACCGCGTGGGTTTCCTCCGGTTACCTCCCACATCCCAAATACACGCAAGTGTGTAGGTTAACTGGCCTGTGTAAATTTCCACTTGTCCAGGGTATGCATGAGAATGTGGGATAACATTGTGTGAATGGGTAATCAATGGTCGGCGTGGTCTTGCTGGGCGGAACAGCCTGTTTCGAACCTGGGTCTCTGGCGCTGTAAGGCAGCAACTCTACCGCTGCACCACTCTGTTGCTCTGTCGCATATCTAAACTAAACTAAAACTAAAGCTGCTGTGCCAGAAGGATTCAATGTCATTTTGAAGATTTACATGAAAGCTTCATTTTGTGTAGCCCAGATTCTGTCTATTCACATCATGGATGATCTAGCAGTTGCGTGATATCAGGATGTGGCAGAGCTTGCAACATACCCTCAGAGTTGAGAATCCTTGTGAAATGATTGATATTTGCAGTGACACATATGAACAGTGTTCTCCCTTTGCTGCTCCTTGTGCCATTTCACAGATTGTCCAGTTCTTCTTAATCAAGTTAAGAATTGTGCCGTCACACGGTAGGATTGGAAAAGTTCTATTAATAGAAATTAATATAGCTATTAATAGAAATGATTCTCAAAATTAATTGTAGGTTTAATTTAGTGACAGAGCGCGGAAACAGGCCCTTCAAGCCACTGAAACCTGTGTTTCTTTGGAGCATGGGCGGAAACCTGAGCTCCCGCAGAAAACCCACGTGGTCACGGGGAGGATGTACAAATCGAACCTGGGTCTCTGGCGCTGTAAGGCAGCAACTCTACCGTCGCACCACTCTGCTGCCGCTTTTAACAATCAATTTAGTATCACAAAAATTGAAAGTTTTCACCAACAGTCTTGCTTTTCGAATAATAGTGCAGATGCAATTACAAAATTTGAAAACTGTGATGCCAAGCATTAAGCACAAACCATTTGATCGAATTCACAAAACAAATATTTGGCATCAATGAAAATCAATCTGACGAAGGGTTGCCGATCTGCAACATTAACTCTGGTTCTCTTCCAAATATTTGACATGAATTATGACAATAATTTTAAAAAACATTCTTTAAAATTGCTCAGTACTGTTAATCAATTAACAGCATGACCTTGGCGCGGTGAAGATTAATTAAAGCCAAAATCATGTTTGAATCTATGAGAGAATTAGACCCATGAAAGAAATGAAAGTCCAGAACACTAAGAAAATATAAGTGCTTGAGAAAAATCAACCCTATTTGGCTTTGTGCGGCTTAAAATAATTTTATGTACTTGAGTTTTTTATTTGTCTTAAAGAGTCAATTCTATAATGAACTACCCTTTGCTTTACTGTTATACCTTGCATGAGTTTGACCTTCACAAGAGTCAAGAGATGTTGGTGTTGGTTTATTATTGGTATCGGATTACTATTGTAACATGTATCAAGATATAACAAGAAACTGTTGTGCATGCTATCCAAGCAAATCATAACAAACGTGAATACATCAGATAGTACAAGAGCGAAGGTAAAACTGGATAGTGTTAGAGTTTCAAGAAAGCTGGATGGTTTTCGCATGAGAAGATTGGGATAGTATTCATGAATGGATGAGAATACATTGATAGACACAATAATACATCAATGACCCTGTGCAAGACATTTACCCAGTTAGAACATTATTGTTACATTTCTTCTGCAATGAATTGAGCGCAAAAGTCATTCACTGTTTACATTTTTGTAAAAAGTTGAAGGAACTTCAATTCTGCTATAGATCAAACATTCAGAAGGTAATGAGATGAGACTTTTAGATGATTCATTGCAGGAGAAATTTAATAATGATATTCTAACTGGATAAATGGTTTGCCTTGGGTCATTTAGCTATCATTGTCTCTAGCAATGCAGAGAATCTTTATTGATGCACCTTGAGTTGATGTTGAATCATTCAGAATGTTAACTTGTTTGGAATCGGGTTTTTCAGCATCTTTTTCTAAAAGATCAGCCAGACTCTCATTTGGGAAAATATGCCCAAACTCAACAATAAATGTCTACCTTGCTGAAGTTTCCTGCCCTCAAGCAAATTAGGAAAATCAACACTGTGGAAGGTTAGGTGTTCCTGGACTGAAAGACAAAAGAAAAATATAGTATAATATAGTATAAAGTGATGGTATTTTTTTCTTTTGCATAGTTATAGGGGATCAAATTCTTTGGGGCAAAGAGCTTTTATTCCTGAGATAGCTCACCCTCATTGTTCCTTTCAAAAGGAATAGATTTGGCAATACATGAAAGTTAATGGTTTTGAGTAATTTCATGCAGTTTAATGTTTTCGGCCTAGGTTTTACCATTTATAGGTTTGTCTTTCAATGGCATGCAGTCCTACATTTGTTTCTTATAAACACCACCTGGGAATATTTAAAAGTTTATGGGAGATTCCTTTTTTAAAACCAGTTTAGCAAAGGGTTCTTATTGGATATTGATTGACCTTGGTAATAATTCTCTCAGGTAATTCAATGCCCTCAAGCTTAGCACGGTTGTAAATTGAACTAAATAAACAATATTTTATTGCAGTCTAGTTTTCCCTGGAACAGTGCGCGGAAAATTTATTCTTTGACTCGGTAGACCCTTGCCCAGTTTTCTCCAGGCCTGTCTCCTCTAATTGAGCTAATGAAGTTCACTTCAGCTCAGTTGACTTTGGGTTTTATCAATGTCAAATGGGATGCCAGTTGATAATCAGTGGTAGGGAGACGTGAAATATTGTATTTATGTGTAAATATTGTATTTCATGTGGGAAGAGCTTCTGCTGTAAATTACAGTACTCCTTTAATGCAGGTTTTCTGCTATTGAAGTACAAATCTTACTCATAGTCATTCCTTGGGGACTTCTCAGTGAAGATATAACTAAGTACTCATTGTGAGCTAGAAGATTTCCTGAGGAAGAAGGAGATTTATACTTCATGGCCACTCGAACCATTAATGTTTGTAAATGGAGAAGAAAACCTGTCCTGGGTTAATGCCCAATGCCCAGCAAAAAAATAGAGGCAGAAAACAGTGACGGGAAGCCTGGTGGAGCATCCATGTTTCAGATGAAGTTGATGTGTTTCTGAATGTAACTGGCTCAACTTTTGGCTACGAAGGATGGGAGACATTTGTGCTAATTTTCTCTCCAGGCCTAGAGGAGTAGTGGAGTAGAAACGACAACTTTAAGGTCATTTTTTTATGGCAACGTCTTCGCTGCAGCACATGTTCATCTGGAGGTGACCGTGCAATGGATGGCACACATCTGTAGCTGAAAGAAGCGTTTGAACTTACATGGGACCTATTGCGACTTCAGAATATACAGAAGCATTTAACGCTCAAATAAATGCGGAAGTAATGAAATGATGCAAGAATTAAAGTAAATGGTTTAAAGTGGGTTATGTAACTGCCATTTTATGCAAAAGAAACTCCCCTAATTTGAAAGTGTAAGAAAATAACTGCGGATGCTGGGACAAATCGAAGGTATTTATTTCACAAAATGCTGGAGTAACTCAGCAGGTCAGGCAGCATCTCAGGAGAGAAGGAATGGGTGATGTTTTGGGTCGAGACCCTTCTTCAGACCCCTAATTAGAAATGTGAACATAACCAAATATGGTTATATTGGTTGAGAGATAAACATTGGGGCGAACTCTGGATAATTTCCCTGTTCATAATGCAAGTAGAGTCCAAGTGCAGATGAGGTCTCTGTTTACTCTCACTGAAAAGATAGCATAGTTGCGCAGCTGGCAGAGGTGCTGCATCTCAGCCGCCAGAAACCCAGGTTTGATCCTGACTGCGGTGCTGTCTGTGTGGAATTTGCTCTAACTCCCTGCGACCGTATGGGTTTCCTCCCCGATCCCAAAGTCGTGCAGGTTTGCAGGTTAATTTGCCCCCTGTGAATTGCCCCCTAGTGTGCAGGGAATGGAAGCAAAAGCTGGATACTTAGAACTAGAACGAATGGGTGATCATACTGATGGTGTGTGTGGACCCGATGGGCCAAAGGGCCTGTTTCCACACTGTATTTCTAACAGTACCATTTGGGCTTGAACGAACACGAAACACTAGAAACACGGATCAGTCAGGAGGAGAACAAGCAGATTTTGGGTGTTGTGTGTAAGAAGGAACTGCAGATGCTGGTTTAAACCGAAGATAAGTTTGAGTGTTGTCCTCTTTCAAAACTTCAATTTAAACATCGGCTTATTATGTAGAAGCCTGCATGTGCAGATGAGATAGAGAGCATCAGTTAATCAGTCGACTTGCAGAATCTAAGAAGAATCAATTGTTACCTGCCAGGAATTGCAACATTCCTGGATAGATGTAGAGACCAACAAGAATTGAAAGCCCCCTCCCGTATTCTTTTTGCCCCTTAAGAAAATAGCTCATAAACACTTGAGACGGGTAAACGTCAGATAAAGAAATATAAAGAAGGCATTAGCAAACCAGGACTAAAACGCACATGAGACTTCTGACTGGCTAAGAGTCTGCTTGTTGGTGGAACCTTCCTTGCTCCTGTTCTAAGTGAATTGAGCAAATCCAAGAAAAATTCCAGAGCATTGTATATCTTTGTGTGAATTCCGTGCTTTAATGGGATCAAGGCACGAATTCTATGCAGGCCCTCCAGCAGACGCAGCGAGTAATGTGTTTGCAAGCCGATAGGAAATGGGCAGAAGCCATGCTCTCCCAATTCTAACATTCCACAGCACCCACGTTGCACATGCTTTCCGAGTATCAGCCTTACACACCCTGACTCTGACACAACCTGCCACGAAAGGCAGAGCCATCCCACCTACTCGCATTCACTTAGCATTGCAACCTGTTTGTCTTGGTTAAAATACTTTTGACCTGTTTACAAAATCATGATGTAGAGTGCTTATAATTGAAGGGAGTATAACATTCTTATCAAGTAGAACATCAGACTGATCAGCTTGATTGAGTTGGCTTTTGCAGCAGCCCAGATATGTCAAGTGCATGTATTAACTTTAACACTTCAGTAAACAGTAGCAAAGTAGTAGCTTGTATCGCATGATCTAGGATCTCACTGTCTTTTGATTGTATTTATTTCACAGCCTCTCAAATATCACTAAAGTTTTTTTCTCAGGTCAGGATCAGTTTTTTTTGTTGTAAATTGCATGATTTTTGCTCGTATCTTTGCCTGTTTCTTTTATTTGAATGCTGAGGGTGTGGTAGTTGGAATAATAAGATTTCTGTTCTCTGGTTTTTATTTAAGCCATTTTGCTGTTTCTTTTGGATATTGATTTTTATTTCTGCGTTGGAGCTATACTGAGGTTTATTGCAGTGTAGTTTTTTTTGTTTCAATACAATTTTGAACTATTTTAAAGTTTAGGTTCTCCTTACCTTGTTCCCCACATTCTGAGATCACTGCTCACACAGGTTAGTGCTTTCTCCCTGTACTTTCTCCTTCCTTGTTTTTATACACAGGTTGGGTCGATCCCATTCAACTTGTACTCCTTTGTTTTATCTTCTGCCTATATTTCCTCTCTTGCTTTCTGTCCACCTTCTTCCAGTACCATTAGCTCAATGATGTCAACTTCTCTACATCGGCGAGACCAAACGCAGGCTCGGCGATCGTTTCGTTCAACACCTTCGCTCAGTCCGCCTTAACCAACCTGATCTCCCGGTGGCTGAGCACTTCAACTCCCCCTCCCACTCCCAGTCTGACTTTTCTGTCATGGGCCTCCTCCAGTGCCATAGTGAAGCCCACCGGAAATTGGAGGAACAGCACCTCATATTTCGCTTGGGCAACTTACAGCCCAGTGGTATGAACATTGACTTCTCCAACTTTAGATAGTTCCTCTGTCCGTCTCTTCTCCTCCCCTTCCCAGTTCTCCCACTGTCTTCCTATCTCCACCTATATCCTTTCTTTGTCCCGCCCCCCTGACATCAGTCTGAAGAAGAGTCTTGACCCGAAACATCACCCATTCCCTCTCTCCTAGATGCTGCCTGACCTGCTGAGTTACTCCAGCATTTTGTGATACCTTCAATTAGCTCCATCCCAATTTGCAACACCTCCAATAAAGGTCTGGAATTTCAAACCCAGGAATTCAGTCATGTTTTTTATGATGGATTCTGTTATTGATCAGAGAATGGCATTACACTTTGAACAAAAACTAAAATGAGCGGAAGATAAAACAAAATCAACTTGTTTTGTTCTGTTTTACAGTGTAAAAGGATGGCATTTATTGCCTGCCCTTAATAGCCCTGAAATGGAGTGGTTTGAAGGGTCCTTTTGGAAGACACGTTACTTTGATGTCATGTATAGACCAGACTGAATCAGGATGGAATAATATAACATTCCTTGTTGTGGATTGAAATAAATGATCGTGACCAGGGTGTAGTAATAAGAATTTAAACATGGCAGCTCTATATATTTTATGTTCACGTGCAGGATAGGAATTACATTGACTGTTCAGATAAAGGAAAGTGGAGAGATGTCTATATTTTACTGTACCATCACTTACCTTAGGCTGACAGACTCATGTCGAAGTAATTTCCTGCTTGGGTATGTGGCTACAGATACTGAACATGCACACCAATCCATTTCATATTTTATTACCACGTCCAGTGGTTTCTGAGTATGGTGAGAATTTTAACCGTTAGAAAGTAAAAGTTCCATTTGTAAACTTGGACATATGCTTGTCCACAGTCTTCTTTTTAACACAAATGATACAGTGTAGATAATCAGCAAACAGGGCAAGTAGAACACACCAAAGTACAAAACTTTATTTTTCATATCTTACTTATTATTGAGAAACCATAAACACATTCACAATGCAATGAATAACTTTGCAATGGAGTTTACTGTGTTGCCGTTCCTGCATCACTTGACGTTATTTTGCAGCTTTTTATTAATTCGCAGGATGTGGGCAAGACCAGCAATTATTCCACTTGCCAAATTGCTCAGCAAGGTCATCTTATAGACAATAGACAATAGACAATCGGTGCAGGAGTAGGCCATTCAGCCCTTCGAGCCAGCACCGCCATTCAATGCGATCATGGCTGACCACTTTCAATCAGTACCCCGTTCCTGCCTTCTCCCCATACCCCCTCACTCCGCTATCCTTAAGAGCTCTATCCAGCTCTCTCTTGAAAGCATCCAACGAACTGGCCTCCACTGTCTTCTGAGGCAGAGAATTCCACACCTTCACCACTCTCTGACTGAAAAAGTTCTTCCTCATCTCCGTTCTAAATGGCCTACCCCTTATTCTTAAACTGTGGCCCCTTGTTCTGGACTCCCCCAACATTGGGAACATGTTTCCTGCCTCTAATGTGTCCAATCCCCTAATTATCTTATATGTTTCAATAAGATCCCCCCTCATCCTTCTAAATTCCAGTGTATACAAGCCCAATCGCTCCAGCCTTTCAACATATGACAGTCCCGCCATTCCGGGAATTAACCTAGTGAACCTACGCTGCACGCCCTCCATAGCAAGAATATCCTTCCTCAAATTTGGAGACCAAAATTGCACACAGTACTCCAGGTGCGGTCTCACCAGGGCCCGGTACAACTGTAGAAGGACACTGTAATCGTTCAAATTCAGGGATTTGAGTGTAATTCACCAGAGTCACAGTAGATGACAGTATTTATTAAATTTAGTTCATGCCTGCAGTTTCCCGAACACAGATGCTACTTAATGTGTTATCATATTCATTTTAAAATGAGTGCAGGAGGCTGAGGGGTGATCGTTTGGATGAATGCACAGTCTTTTTTATCCAAGGTAGGGGAATCAAGAATCAGGGGACGTAGGCTTAAGTGAAAGGAGCAAATTTAATAGGAACCTGAGGGAAAACATTTTAACTCTCGGGTGGCGGGGATATGAAATGAGCTGCCAGAGGACGGAGTTGATGCAGGTGCATTTAAAGAACAATTAGACAGGTCCTTGCATAGGAGGTTTAGAAGACTACGGACCAAAATCTGGCCAAAACTAACTTATTTGGAGCATTTTGGTCAGCTATGGTGAGTTGGGTCGAAGAGCCTGTTTACATGCTCTATGATTCTAAGGGTAGCGAGCTGGATTATTGCCTCCATTAAGATGGTTGGGGAAAAATTTGATGCAAATGTTAATATGTTTGAAAAGGAGTGAGAGAGAGAGAGATAACACAGAAACGGACGCATCTGTATCGACTCAGCCATTCATTTATATTAATCCAAAATTGTCTTTTTTTATTTTTCCCCGTACGCTTGTCAACTGCACCTAGACTTTTCTAATCATCTACACATTTACAGTCAGCAATTAATCTGCCAACCTGCACGTCTTTGGGATTTGGGAGGAAATTGAAATGCCTAGAGGATACCCACTCAGTATCAGTGAGAATGTACAGGAATAACCAGAGGAATCCTACACAGTCTCAGGGAGAACGTGCAAACGCCACACAGGCAGCACCCAAAGCCAAAATTGAACCCTCAGTCTTTAGTGTGGTAAGGAAGCAGCTCTATTCGCTGCATCACTGAGCCACCCTCGTCCTCATCTCGTGTCTCATTGTATTGAAGGACTAATGTTTGGACATTGATGGTTTGTCTCACTGTACTCTACGTTCATGAAGGCTCTTCAGAAGCAATGCTTGGCACCAGCACTGGCTGGAGATCATGGTGAAAGCATCTGTTAGGGGTCTATCTTTTGTTTTATTCCTTTTCCTGAGCTGATGTTCCCCCTTCTCCCATTTGATCACTAATGAAATTGCTGATTATGTTTATTTCCATCGGTGAAAGAATCAGTGATATTTTTAAAAAGCATCAAGACCGTTCAATCCTTGCCACTGGCTGCATTAATCTCCCCATCCACATCGGTGATGCTGAGGTTGAAAGGGTCAGCAGCTTTAAGTTCCTTGGTGCGCACATCACTGAGGACCTTTCCTGGACACTGCACATGGACACAATAACAAAGAAGGCCCACCAGCGGCTCTTTTTCCTGAGAAGACTGAGGAAGTTTGGCATGAACGCCAGCATCCTCACAAACTTCTACAGATGCACCATCGAGAGCCTGCTGACGGGCTGCATTACAGTCTGGTACGGGAACTGTTCTGCCCACAGCCACAAATCACTACAGAGAGTGGTGAAGACGGCACAGCACATCACTGGCAACTGTCTCCCGGCCATTCAGGACATTTTCTACCGGCGGTGCCTGCGGAAGGCACGCAGCATCATCAAGGACCACAGCCACCCAGCACGCAGGCTGTTCTCCTTGTTACCGTCAGGCAGACGATACAGGAGTATGGCTGCACGTACCACCAGACTTAAGAACAGTTTCTACCATCAGGCCATCAGGCTTCTGAACTCATAAACACTTTTCAAATCATATATGTTGATTATAACCTACAAGACATTTGTAGGAAGGGGCCAAGTTTAAAGGAGATGTGAGGGACAAGTTTTTTTCCCCCCACTGTGTGGTGAATGCCTGAAATGTGCTGCCTGGGGTGATGGTAGTGGAGGCATATACAAAAGTGCCATTTAACAGGCTGTTAGAAAGGTGTAAGAATATGCAGGGAATGGAGGAGTATGGATCGTGTGCAGGCAGATGAGATTCATTTATTTTGGCATCTTGTTCGGCACAAATGTTGTGAAAATGTTATGGGCAGAAGGTCCTGTTCTTGTGCTTTATTGTTCTATTTCTGAGCACAAGTAAATTGAATGGGAGCAGTAGTATTTTGTACATGACGTGTGCAAATGAGTGTAGAAGAATTGCACCATGAGTAAAGTGGATCTTCAATAGTGTGGTAGCACAATAATGTGCAGTGACTTTCTCAGTTCATTCTTAACCAGGCAATAACTAAAAGCTAATGTAGTTCAGAATCTAACCGAATAAAAGCAATTATAAGAAGTTAATAGCAATTCTTGTTCAACAATGAACAAGATAAATCCAAATAAGATAGCATGAAAGGAAAAAAAAACAGATAAAGATTCAGGGAAACATTTTTTACATCCTGTCTTTCACACAGCCTAAGAACGTTTGGTGATAATTATTGTTCGATATTAAACTATTTTGGATAGATTGTTTTAAATTAAAGATCTCTGTCTAATTAATATACATGTTAAGTAGCAATTACATACCTATATATCAAATATGCTTTGGTATTCTGATACAGTCACAGTGTGAATTCCTATCATTAAAAATTCTTGATGTGTACGTATACAATTTTACAGCAAATGAACTTCTTGCTTGAGATGGATCAAGTGTATCAGTTGCTCAGTAGTTTGGATTTTCCAGACTTCATTACATTGCAGAAATTTCCATTTATTTCTCCTCACTATCCAAGGCCCTCCAGTTCCCATCCACTTCTCATGACTCTCAGACTCTCCCAAATACATTCCAGATGGAGATTTTCCTCCCAAAGGAATGTTTTGCATATTTCTACCAATTCTGATTTTTTAAAAAAAAGCAAACTTGGACATTAGTACCAAAACTCCTTCTTTTTCAGTGAGGTTTGGAGAAGAACTGAACAGGAATCAAAGTGCTGATAGCACCGAAAGGCATCAGTGTACATTTTTCAAGGCATGGAGGGAATTGTCAGATTTTACTTTTTCTGCTTGATTAATTGAGTGAGATTTGGAAGGAATTTTGAATGATTTTTACCTACCATGTGTTGTATCTGGTTATTCTTTCCTCCCATTGGATCTAGCTTTGCTGCACAAGTGCGCATCAAATCTCCTTCCAAGGCTTTGAACGCACCGACTTGCATCCTTCTAATTGCATTCTCGCTGTTTCCACCATAAAGCTAACACACGGTAGAACTCTATCTTCCTCACGACACCAAAACTTTGAAGCTCTGTCACTTTTCATCTTTCAAATTTTGTTGTTATCTTGTGCTAGGTTTCACCTGTCAGGCAATAATGAATTATTAACAACAGATCTGTGTTTTAGTTTTGATTTTGCTTTCACTTTTCCTTCCTTCTCTACTTGAAGTACTGGCTGGTGCTACCTTGAGCTTCATGGAGACTGGGAAGTTTAATAGTCCATTATTTATGAGAGACTTGACATTGACTTGTTATTATAAGGTCATGTGATAGTAGAATTAGGCCATTCGGCCCATCAAGTCTACTCCACCATTCAATCATGGCTGATCTATCTCTCCCTTCTAACCCCATTCTCCTGCCTTCTCCCCATAACCTCTGACACCTGTACTAATCAAAAATCTATCTATCTCCGCCTTTAAAATATCCACTGAGTTGGCCTCCACAGCCTTCTGTGGCAAAAAAAATCCACAGATTCATCACCCTCTGACTGAAGAAATTTCTCCTCATCTCCTCCCTAAAAGAACATCCTTTAATTCTGAGGCTATGACCTCTAGTCCTAGACTCTCCCACTAGTGGAAACATCCTCTCCACATCCACTCTATCCAAGCATTTCACTATTCTGTAAAGACAAAGAGTCGTCAAATTCAATAATCTTTCACAAAATCCAAGCATAGCCATTTTATTAGGTTGCAGTCAGGTACTGGTTGGTTTTCCTCTCTCTATCCCAGGATAATAGATCATAAGATCATAAGTGATAGGAGTAGAAGTAATAAAGTCATACAGAACGGAAGCAGGCCTTTTGGACCAACTTATCCATGCCGACCAAGGTACGCCATCTAAGCTTGTCCCATTTGCCCGTGTTTAACCCATATCCATCTAAACTAAACCAGGTACTAAAACCAATTGTTGTTCTACTTCTGCAGCCTTAAGTCCAGAATGGGCATCCACTCCTATTACACTCCAGAATGTAGAGATTCATAGCTTTACTTGATTGAATGGGTCATCTGCAAAGATGACTACAGAGCTAGTTTTAGGTGAAAAGGTGAAAGTTTGCTATAACATTTAGGTTTATAATACATAGTAGATATTGTACTTCAGTTATAGCGTGGGTTTTCTCTGAGATCTTCGCTTTCCTCCCACACTGCAAAAGACGTACTGGTTTGTAGGTTGGTTGGCTTGATGTAAATATAAAAATTGTTCCTAGTGTGTATAGGGTAGTGTTAATGTGCGGAGATCGCTGGCTGGTGCGGATTCGGTGGGCCGAAGGGCCTGTTTCCATGCTGTATCTCTAAACTAAACTAAATAATGCTTATATTATATATTTTTTGAATAATTTAGGAATGGTACAAAACATTTTATCATGCAATGAAGTCAGAGACGGATATAATAGATCGTAGCATTTGTACGATAATTCACTGTAATAAAATGAATGACCAGGTAGTCTGTTTTATATTTGTTCAGGATCCCAGGGGGAATAACCTGAGCTTAGAACTGATCAGCAGGTTCTCTATTATCTACCTAAACCAGCGGAAAAGACGGATGCAATTTCGCCTTAAAGTTGGCATCTCCCCTAGTAGAGTATACCCTTCCTATTGCAAAATAGAGTCGATCTGGATTGAGTGATTGCAGTGAAAATTCAATCAGCAAATTTCTGATTTCGGGTGGTTTATATCCAGGTTTGCAAATCTGCTGTAAATCTTGGTATGTGGATGACTCTGGATTGTAGGGATCTTACATCTTGCATTTTACCAATAGTAATATGTTGGTTTTCTTCCAGATGACTTATCTAGTGATAGAGCTCTATACAGTGCTGCTAGAACCAACCTGAAGAGAGGCATCAAGGATGCCAAAGCGTCCTACAAGAGGAAGATTGAGGACCACTTTTCCAACAATGACCCACGGCGGGTATGGCAAGGCATCCAGCACATCACCAACTACAAGACCAGCAACCGCACGACTGCCGACGGCGACGCCTCGCTGGCAGAGGAACTTAACTGTTTCTTTGCTCGTTTCGAGGTGAAAGCTACAGTGGCAGACATAACACCCTCTCCAGCACCTGACAGCAACACCTTCACTGTGCAGGAGTATGATGTTAAGCGCGTGCTCAGAGCAGTGAATCCCAGGAAAGCTGCAGGCCCCGATGGTGTGACGGGCAGAGTGCTGAGGGAATGTGCAGACCAATTATCTGAGGTCTTCACAAAAATCTTCAACCTGTCCCTTTTAAAATCCACCATCCCTCCCTGCCTGAAGTCCGCCACAATCATCCCACTGCCGAAAAAGTCTGTCATCAGCGGTCTTAACGACTACCGTCCGGTAGCACTCACACCGGTCATCACAAAGTGCTTCGAGAGACTGGTCCTGCAGCACATCAAAGCCAGCCTCCCACCCACCTTCGACCCACACCAGTTTGCCTACAGAGCAAATAGGTCTACAGGGGATGCCATCGACACTGCTCTTCACACTGCACTGACCCACCTTGAACACCAGGGGAGCTATGTGAGGATGCTCTTCCTCGACTTCAGCTCTGCCTTTAACACGGTCATCCCGAGCAGACTGGTCACCAAACTTTCCGACCTTGGATTTTCCCAAACCATCTGCCAATGGATCAAGGACTTCCTGACCAACCGCCCCCAGACCGTCAAAATAGGCCCTCACCTCTCCTCCACCATTACACTGAGCACCGGCTCACCACAGGGCTGTGTGTTGAGCCCCATCCTTTACTCCCTCTACACTCACGACTGCGCCCCCACCCATCCCACCAACACCATCATCAAGTTCGCGGATGACACGACTGTGGTTGGACTCATCTCAGAAGGAGATGAGACAGCCTATAGGGATGAAATCCAAAGGCTGGCAGCATGGTGTTCAGTGAACAATCTGGTCCTGAACTCCTCCAAAACAAAGGAACTTATAATTGACTTTAGAAAAACCAGTGTAGACTACGACCCACTCTACATCAATGGGGTCTGTGTGGAAAGGGTACCAGCTTTCAGGTTCCTGGGTACGCACATCGCAGAGGATCTTACCTGGTCTACCAACACCATCACCACAGTAAAGAAGGCACAGCAGAGACTCCACTTCCTGAGGATCCTCAGGAAAACCAACCTGCAGGAGAAGCTCATGTTGTCCTTCTATCGCTGCTCCATCGAGAGTGTGCTGGCATACTGTATAACCACATGGTATGCCAGCTGCTCAGAAAAGGACAGGAAGGCCCTTCAGAGGGTCATCACGACGGCCCAGAAGATCATCGGCTGCTCACTGCCCTCCCTGGAGCACCTGTTCAGCCTACGCTGCCTCAGTAGAGCAGGCAAAATAATAAAAGATCCATCCCACCCCGGCCACCGTCTGTTTGTTCATCTGCCCTCTGGTCGACGTTTCAGGTCGATCAAATCCCGAACAAACAGACTTAAGAACAGTTTTTACCCCAGGGCCATACGAGAACTGAACACTACCTTTGCACTAGGCAACACCGTTAAAAAATCTTGTACTTAATATAATTGTATTTAATTGTATTTATGTATTTATTTGTTTTTGCATTTATTGCATATATGTTTGTACGCACCGTCAGGATTGGCTATTTTTTAATTTCGTTGTACTCGTTGCAATGACAATAAATGAATATTATTATTATTATTATTATTAGTTTCTTATTTCAGCCTATTTTTTCCTGGACCATAGTTGGGACAGTGATGAATGAAACATTGGGGTCTTGTCCTACCTAAGGTTTTTGGCGTAACATGCTGCAGCTTTTAAACGTTTCCAGTAGAGGTGAAAGCTAAATAAAGTCCAGAAGAAAACATGATAATTCAAATAATACACCCTTTATTTAATGCAGTGTTAGTTTCAGTCTGAGGGATGGATTGTGTGGTTTTCATTGTAAATGGCCTGTGGGAGCAAAAATAAAAGTTTTATAAATAGTGGCTATTGGTTTACAGCTGATCGGTTCCTTGGGAAGGATGATCAGTGTTGTGCTGTTACGTTAGGCAGCCAGACAGTGAAGCCTCACAAGCAGCAAACTGGTAAATGACTGGGTAATCCGATCTTTTTTTGCGCGGTGTTGGTTGAGGGGGGAATGTTGGCCATGACTCCTGGAGAATTTGCTTTACGTCACGTATTACCAAGGGACCTACTACAATCAGCGTTGTTGCAGATTCTTCTTAGAACTGAAATGTCAGCTTAGTTTGCGTGATAAAGTCAGTCGTTGGACTGAAACCCACAACTTTACAACTCACCAGCATGACTGCCCTCAACTGAGCCAAATTGGAAATTAAATAACATGAGCAACAGCATTTTAAAATTAAACTTGGGGAACAGCAATAGGAAAGTGGTTTTCATAGCGTTGAACATTAGCATTAATATTGTGCATGAGGATATAATTTCATTAGCAAAGGTCAGAGGTCATAAGGTCATAAGTGATGAGGTCATAAGTGATTAGGCCATTCGGCCCATCATCTCCTCTGCCATTCAATTATGGCTGATCTATCTCTCCCTCCTAATCACATTCTCCTGCCTTCTCCTCATAACCCCTGGCACCCATAGTGATCTAGCTATCTCTGCCTTAAAAATATCCAGACACTGGGAAATGGTAGCTTTGGTATTTACGTTGGACAGGGAGAGGTCAGCGGATGAGGATGACAGTAACATCTGAGGAAGGCTGGAGCTTCTGCCAGTCCCACAACTCTTTTCCTCCCTGGCCAACAACGGCCAAATGTACATGTAGAAACAAAGAACTGCAGATGCTGGTTTATACCAAAGTTAGACACAAAGTGGTGGAGTAACTCAGTGGGTCAGGCGGCATCTTTGGGGAAAAAAGGGTAGGTTATGTTTCAGGTCGAGACCCACCTTCGGACTCTGAACTATCTTCAGTGCCTGACCTGAAATGTCATCCATCCTATTTCTCCAGAGATGTTGCCTGACCCACTTGAGATACTCGAGAAGCACAAAGTGCAGGCTTTGTGTCTAACTTTGCCAAATGTGCATGTTGGCCGAGTGGCCTGTGGAAGGTCCAGCCGTGAGAGGTGACAGTTGAGATCCACACCAAATGAGCAGTCGATAGCCGCGGCATCAACTCCTGACAGCCCAGTATAATCAGGAGCTTTGACATCACTTCTGGCTGTGGGAGGAATTGGGCGCGACAGTTGTTTGGCCACTTGTTTTCCATTTCGGAAATATGTGTTGGCAATCTTCCCGGCCACATGGTGCAAGTTTTCTCCAACTCTACCTGACCTGCAACCTGCCCAAACCCAATAAACCAAGGAACTACAGGGGCTCCCCAGTTTATGAATGACCTGAATTTGCGTAAGTCCTCCTATAGATTTTTTAAAGGATTTTTAAACTAGTAGTAATAATAAATTATTTTATGTTATTCACTAATGACCGAATTCAGTATGTCTTCCATTAAATTATAAATAGGTAGTGTTAGGGTCATTGTTCAATGAAAAATAAAGAATTATTGCAAATGTACATAGAGTTGTATGATATGAGCTACTATAGAAAACACATGGATCTGACTTACGGAGAAATCGGCTTACAGACAGTTCGAAGGAACGGCGCCCTTACGTAAACCGGGGACTGTCTGTGTATATTTATTTAGCTCATAATGTTGCTCATAATGCAGATGAACAAAGTGCGGACTTCAGTGGAATGTGAGGAATACTGCCTTGAGAGCAAACATTGCAATTATAAAGTAGAGGGACACAAGATTGCAGATGCTAGAATCTTGAGGGAAAAATGACGTATTGTTGGCTTCTCCCTTCCTGTTAGTTCTTGTTTATTGTTCTCCATCAGTTACCACGTTCCTGTTCTATTTCCTCGACTTTTTTAAAGGTGGGTTTTCAATGTATGAGTACATTCGGCTGAACGTTCCACTCAGTCCTAACTGCTCTCAGGACACTGATCCCAGTGTTGCAAGACTCACATCTGTGTACCTTCAAGGTGAAAGTTATAAGAAGATAATTTGCTTGTATTTTTGTTAAAATGTATGTGATCATCATTGAAGGTGCTCTCTGTCAAGTTGGTGACATAGTGCTGAGGAAAAGGGGCTGCCTTGAAGCCTTAATGTGGAAGTATCTCCAAGTGCAGTGTTGGAAACATTGGGATTTGAAGTGCTCTGCAGTTCATACATGAAACTTAACTATTGTCTGGTGATCTTGTAAGTTGCTTTATCTAATGTCATGACTGCATGTACAGAAGTTCCACAGATTATGACATGATTCTGTTCCTGTGAACTATTCATAATCGGAAATGTAGCAAAGCATTTAAATAACCAAGGCCAATGTGTAGCTAAACTAAGGTTCTTACCTCAAGCATTAAGAGCAGTACAGTGGTGCTACTGGTAGAACTGCTGCCTCTCAGCATCAGAGACCAGGGGTTCGATTTTGACCTTGGTTGCTGGCTGTGTGTTGTTTTGTACATTCTCCCTGTAACTGCATGGGTTTCATCCGGTTGCTCCGGTTTCCTCCCACATCCCAAAGAAAGAGGGGTAACATAGCACTAGAATGAATGGTCTGCATGGGTTCAGTGGGCTGAAGGGTCCATTCCCATATTTTATCTCTAATCGAAACATTCGGAAAATGCCGCAAACTGAGTTTCCAGCTGGCAGAAGATGCCTGCAGCCCACAACAGCTGCCAAACCCATCCTCCTGTTCTCCCAAATGCTCGTTCATATGTAAAGCCTGTGGTCACACATTCATAACCCTGGGGAGGACCTGTGCAATATGCAAAAGTTTTATATCCTTCATTATAATTCATTTTGATAGTAATTATAATTTAATTGCATGTAGAGTGGAGGAAGATAAGATGTGTAGGTGGTTAACTTGTCTATCTTTAATTTAAAGATTTAGTACTGGGGCAATTAGCTTAGAGTTGATTTTAGTTTAGAGATACAGTGTAGAAACATGCCCTTTGGCCCATCGAGTCAGCGATGACCAGCGATCAAACTAGTTCTATCCCACAAACTAGGGATAATTTACAGAGGCGAATCAGCCTACAAACCTGCACGTCTTTGGAATGTGGGAGGAAGCCAGAGCAACTGGAGAAAACCCACATGGTCACAGGTAGAACGTGCAAACTCCACACAGCAAAATAAAGATGATGCAATATGCAAAGTCCAAGGTTGGGATGTAACAGGATGTAGAAGCAGCTTGCCTTAGGAAAAGAAATGGATCTCTAATTATTAGCTTTGGCTGATAAGTTTCCAGATGTAACTGAAAAATGTGGCTATGTCAGGAAGTAACTAAAGGATGAAAATGTCAAGTCTGTTCTATTGACATTTCCGGAGGAAAGGATTGAATTCCCGTTCTGCAAATGCTGGCGTTACATAACCCATCATGAAACATTCTGAAAAATGATGCATGCTTACATTTCTACTGTTGCATATTCTGGCACCACAAGTTGTGTCCCATGGAAACTGAAATGATGAAAGACTGCTTCGTGCATTGGACTGACCAACTTGACAAGTGAGACTTTGCATAATTTACTGTTAGTGAAACTTAGCAAGAGTGAAGATCAATTGGCTATGTATTACTTGATATCTGAGAATTACAGTATGCTAGTTTCTCATTAAGACGTTGCAAAAAGCATAAAACTTGACAAGATTTATTTCCAGTGCAATTTGAAGAAATACATGTACAGTACCATATAATAATACATTTTTTTTGTCATGTAGCAAATTACAGTGAAATTCTTTGTTTATATTTTTTGATTTTTAAAAGTTACATTAGTTTGCCTTTCTGAATAAGGGAACCGTGTAAAGCAGTCCACAATTCACATTTGTCAACTTAATAGAGACATTTGGAGAATGGAGGTCTTGAAGAGGGATAATGGGGGAAAAAAGCTAAGGGAACGATTATTGATAATAAATATGTGACAGTTATGGCAGTATTAGAAAATCAATGGGAATGACAGAGTCTGGTGGTTTGACTGGACAGGCTCAGCAACGAAATTTCTCTTCATCTGCAAGAAAAATAAGACAAACTGTTTGAATATTTGAATCAGTTTTATACATAAAATTTGCTCAAAGTTGAGAAAATTAAAAATTGTGCGAAAATAATACAAAAGCTGATTATGATACTTACTAAAATTGCACTGTTTATAGTACTAATCCAAAAAATGGCTCAACTTGAAAGAGAAAAGGAGGTTTAGTAGGAAAATGATTTGTCTTAACTCAAATGGTGGAAAAATGTTAAAACCATGCAATATTTCACTCTATCAGAATTCTAAACAAGTTTAAACTTGGAAATATTTATGTCTAATTCTTCAGCCAGCAAGTTTCCTCTGAAATTCAGTTTGCGGTTACTCCAAAGAAACCTCTTGGGTATTTAAAAATTGGTTGTTGATTATTTAATACTGGGCTAATTGCTAGTGAGTTGTACTTTATAAAAAATGTCCACTGTAAATTCTTAATAAAACAAACTTTAGTTCAGCAAATAAATCATAAACCAAGGTGACTTCAGTGTTTGAACTGTTCTAATGAAACAAAGAGAAATGTGCACATCGATCATTTCTAAAGATGATTTGAGAACTCCCAAGTGTTATTTCATGGGATTTGAATAGAGAATGGCCAAGACAGCACAACAGACTGGGGTCAGTTTTCATTTCCATCACCAGAAAGTCCTCAGAATGGACCTGGCAGCCCCCTTGCCTGTTAATGCCAATAAAGTGTCTGATTAGCTTCAAGGGCAATGAAGCCAAAGCAGTGTCATGGACACCGTTACTAATACCATCGAGAGAAAGAAAAATCCAGATTTATTTAATTATCAGAATTTGAATTCCCGGCTACCATGGTAAAATACTCTTGGCAGATCAATAGCCAAGGCCATCATTTGTCCACCTCTTTGATGCTGACTACCTTCCTAACCTAACGTTGACTTATTTTCAGACCCTAGCAATTTTTTGTCCTTTTTTTCACTCCTAACTTTGTGCCTGTGTTCTTCAAAATAAAAGTGCATACTCTTTGGTTTAATGAAAATGAATAATCTGAAACTTCTTCCATTGCACACAACTGATTGTAAAAGATGATTTTTTTCCTGTTGGCATATAACATTTCAGTAGAAAACTAGGAAGTGAACACGGCAATTTCTCTTTGAAATGTAGTTGTTGGTAAAGTTGGATCAGAGTTGTTTATTTTTCACATACATTCTAGTCCCAAAGTAAATTGTAGATAGCAGTACATCATTTTGACAAACATATAATTAAAGGCATGAAAAATGACCATAAGAAATAAGAGTAGGAGTAAACTATCTGGCTCTTCAAGTCTACACTATTGCTTATTAAGATCTTTTACAAGATCTTTAACATCTTCTGCCTTGTATCCACTTTCCAGTATTATCCACAACTCCTTAATTCCTACATTCCTATTCCTATTCTAGGCAGAAGATCAATTCTATATCTATTCCTCCATGTTTTTAATGGACATAACACCTGCGCTTCCACTTACCTGGGAAGAACATTTTAAGATTCACAACCCTCTGAGTTAAGAAATTTCTCTTCATCTTGGTCTTAAATGGCCCATCTCATGTTCCCAAACTATGCTCACTGATCCTAGGCACATGACTCGGGGAAACATTTTTTCTGCACTTAGCCTGTCAAGCTCTTTGAGAATTGCAATGATATCCACTCTCATTCTTCATATCTTAAAAGTGTATAACACCAATCTATTCCCTCTCTGTTCATTTTCCACATATGGGACAGCCTAGTACATTTTCATTTCAATCCTTTTATGGCAGACCAAAATGGTCCAGGTGTAATCTTACCAAGCTTGCATATAATTGCAATAACATTTTCTTCTTCCTGGAGTCAATTTCTCTCATAACAAAGACTAATATGCCATGCCCTCATAATTGTTAGTTGCACCAAGAGGTTGGTCTTTGGTGACTTGTGTGAAGCTTCTCTTGGTCCTGTTTGAGCACCACCTTACCTCACCTCTCACCAGGTGACAAACACTCTGCGTTCTTGTGGTGTGTACTGGTGGATGACCATGCATTACATTCCATCTGCCATGTTCTTCACCATACGCTCAACTCGTCCATATCCCCCTGAATGCCCTCCCCAACCTCTTCTACACTCACAATCACATCTGGGGCAGCACGGTGGTGCAGCGGTAGAGTTGCTGCCTTAGAGCGCCAGAGACTCGGGTTCAATCCTGACTACGGGTACTGCCTGTACGGAGTTTGTATGTTCTCCACGTGACCACGTGGGCTTTCTCCGGGTGCTCCAAATTCCTCCCACACTTCAAAGACGTATAGGTTTGTAGGTTAATTTACACAGGTAAAAATGGTAAATTGTCCCTAGTGTGATGAATAGTGTTAGCGTATGGGGATCGCTGGTCGGTGCGGACTCAGTGGGCTGAAGGGCCTGTTTCCACACTGTATCTTTAAACTAAACTGAACGAGTATAGCAAGCAAATGGAACTGAGGCAAAGATTAATTCAGCTATGACTTTATTAAATGGCAGAGTAGGCGCAGGGTACATTACAGTTTACTTCAATTTCATATTTTCTTGTGTTTAAATCTATCTGTCTTTACCTCCATTTCACCCTTTAAAATGTGTCTTAAAGGCTATCTTTTTGACTAAGCTTAGTGTTGAATTTTGTTTGATAAACTGAAATGCCTTTTCATTTTGTTTCATTACATAAAGGGCATGAGTACTTGTGCAATGGAGATTGCTTCCTTCAGATGTAAGGTTATGGATTGGCATAGACCCAAGTGCAGACATTGAAAGATAAAAGAAAACTATCATTAGTAACAAAATGGCACAGTATATGCAAAATGCCAAATACCCTGCTCATGGTCCCATGACTTAAATGCAGAAGGTACCATGCGTATCATACAGTCATTGAGCCTCACAGCATGGAAATGGGGCCCTTCGGCCCATCGACCACACTGACCATCGATCACCCATTCGCACCAGTTCTATGTTATCCCACTTCCGCATCCACTCCCTACACACGAAGGGCAATTTACAGAGGCCAATTAACCTACAAACCCGCACGCCATTGTGATGTAGGGGGAAACCGGAGGATCCAGAGGAAACCCAAGCGGTCATAGGGAGAACGTGCAAACTCCACACAGACAGGACCCGAGGTCGGGATTGAACTCTGGTCTCTGGCGCTGTGAGGCAGCGGCTCGACCAGCTGTGCCACTGTGCCTCCCCAAACAAATCTCACATTGTGTGGCTCCATCAGTATTGATTTGTGTAATTAGTATGAAAACATATGGTGATAGTTTGCAAATGTAATTTATGCGTCCCCGGATCCAAAGATAATGAGATGCATTCTACACACAAAATAAGTTATGATTACGTAAACTACATGTTAATGTAATTCTATGTCAAAGTTCCCACTTCAGTGCCAAAGATAATGCCAATGGTTTGTACAGTGGCTGGAACATCATGAAAAAGACATTATTTCTAATTTAATCTTGTCTTCAGCCAAACGCGAAAGTTTCAATTGACTGTTTTAAGTCTCTGACTTGCTTTTAATAAAACTTTGCCTCCTACTGTGTAATGGCATTCTTGAGTGATGAGGTGTTAATCCTGATGCTGATTTTTGGCATCTGCCAAACTAGCTGAGATGAGTTCTTTCATACAAATCCCCTGACTGTTGCAACAACCTGAATTGAATGTGGAAAAGTGACCACACTGTATAAACATTCTTGAGCTGATTGGGCCCAGATTATGTGGGCGAGAGACAGTTTTACAGTCAGATGCATGAGCACTGGAATATTTAATGATGTGTTTTTGTCTCATCTCAGTTTAACTTGACAGGCTCATTGGACCCACTTCCACTGACGTGCAGTGGCTGGCTTGGTCCAAACAATAGGTCAGAGCTCAAGAGAGAGAGAGAGAGAGAGAGAGAGCAGGTGGAGGCACAGATGCTGGAATCTTGAGCAAATCACAAAGTGCTGGAGGAGCTCAGAAGGTCAGGCAGCGTCTGGGGAAGGAATGGACAGCCGAAGCCAAAGTTTTAGGTCAGGACTCTTTCTCAGACTGAGAGAGTGCAGGAATTCTCAAGTCCAGATTCTCAAGTGCTTTAGATTCCCGTCACATTCCTTGTCCTTACCTGGCAAAATGCTCAGGGCCAGGTGGTCTTTTATTCCACGTGACTTGTTCCATTAGACGGGTTGTACTTACGCTACCCAGGTCAAATTCTCAAACGTTGGAGAAGTCCAGACAAGGTGCCCCAGAAATTTTTCCGATATGTGTTAGATGGTGGATGTATGGAACGAGCTGCTGGAGGAGTTGGTTGAGGCAGGTACAATCGCATTGTTTAAGCAGCATTTAGACGGGTACATGAATAGGACGGGTTTAGAGGGATATGGGCCAAATGCAGGCAGATGGGACTAGTGTAGATGGGACATGTTGGTTGGTGTGGGAAAGTTAGGCCAAAGGGCCTGTTTCCACGTTGTATGACTCTATGACTCTCTCAATGTCTATGTTGAAGGATTTGAGTCACTAGTCCAACTGCAAGTTAACATCAAACGCTTGGAATTCATGTCAGTGCCACGATTGCACCCAAACAGCTGGTGGCAATGTGGAGAAGGTTTTAGATCAGGTGATGGCCACCAAAAGTGCAGCCTCACGACTGAGCACTGACACCCATTCGAAGAGGCACTGAATGATCCTTTAACTCCTGGCATTGGTTTCAGCTCCTTTATCAAGATGGATCCCTTGACAAGCAAAGCCAAACCAGGGTATCGGGCCCACTTCTTGGCTAAAGCAGGAGCTCCTTATTGCCTGAACGTGCTGCTTAAAGCCATCTGCATGGATTCAAAAGCTCCCAGCTAGTCTCGGTCTCAGAATGAAGGTTGGCAGTATGATCATTTTATTGTTTCACATTTCAAACTAAACACGCAAAACAAATAACTTAGAAAACTCCAATTGTTGATGGTTCTTTCTAAATATCAGGTTCTAAGATACTGGATGACAGCAAGTTGGGCAACTCAGAACAACCAAGAAGGAAGGGGGTTACAAAACATGGTGAACACTGCCCAAGGAATTTGGTTCTTTAGAGATCTGCATGTGATACTTTAACAACACAAGCAAAGAAAATAGTCAAATATAACATTTTTAAAAGGCACAAACATGTGATATAGCACGCAACATACTCACCTCTGCACACATTTAAATTCCTGCCCTGTTTGAAATGGGTATAATTCACCGTCTGGAACTACCTGTGCTCAACAAATGTGTTTGCATAAAAGTCTGTGTGACAAGATCATCCCTTGACCCTCCGGGTGAAGATCACAGATGGTATTTCACAGAAGATGATCCAATATTTTCAGCTGCAGGAAACCTGCCAGCAGATGGGAATCAGGCATGGATTTATAGCATAAGTACAAGCTTGAAAATGACCAAAGAACAGAATTATCCTGGAAAATATTCCTCATGGGTACCATGGAGCTCAGCTAAATAGTGACTCTTCTGCCTTCTAAAAGACAATATAACCAATGTTTACAAGTGTTTGGATAAGATATTACTTGGAATTGTGTCTTTAATTATTTTTCAATTAAGAAAAATATTCCAAGTTTTATATTTTTCTTTCTCAATATATCATTGTGTCCATTTCTGTTGATCGACACAATGGCTGACACAGTGGCAGAGTTGCTGCCTTACAGCACCAGAGACCCGAATTTGATCCTGACTATGGGTACTGTCTGTATGGAGTTTGTGCATTCCCTTTGTGCCCGCGTGGTGTTCTCCGGGTGCTCCGGTTTCCTCCTACATTCCAAGGGCATACAGGTTTGTATGTTAATTGGCTTCTGTAAATTGTAAATTGTCCCTAGCATGTGGGATAGTGTTAGTGTACGGAGTGATTTCTGGTTGGAGCGGACTCGGAGGACCTGTTACCATTCTAAACTAAAGTAAACACATTTAGAAATAAAAGCAAAAATTTATTTATTTTGATTTAAAACGTAATACATTTTCTCATTTTGTTGATTTAACAGCATCCCTGTTGATTTCTATTTATTTTTACCAACTATTTATAAAAAGACAAAGCATTTCACACCATCTTCTTATGTCTCTCTCCTTATGGATTGTTGGCCTTGCCTGGGAGCCGCTGTTAATAATACTCCACACTCAATGCCAAATGCTGCCTTTGGAGTCTGAGGTTGGCAGCTTATCAACACGCGATTAAAGAGAGCTGACATGCCCGCCTCTGGAGATTCTGCAGAAGCTCATGTGAATCTCTACTCATCTTGCACTTAATTGTAGCACTGTGAGTGAAACCATTGTGTTTAACCTTTTTAGATATTTTAGTAACAAGCTGTTGAATGGGCGAATGAGTCAATGTTTCAGTACATCGAGCAAATGACTTTCTGCTTCAATAGTTGTCTTTTATGTTGATGTTCTTTGCTCTTGACTGCGCTCTGTGCTTACTAAGGTAGGGAAAGAAGGTAATACTCCAACTCAAACATGATTGCAGGCAAGTGCCACGATCAAAGTGTACTTCCTGCATAAATATGCTTTAAAAGCATGAATATTAATACATTTTGGTATTATAGTATTTGAGTGTGAACATTTGGTATGACATGCTCAATACCATAGATCAATCGGTGATTTAATGTGATAAATAGACTCAAACATTATCAGAAAGGATCTTTGCTCCCAAGTTAAAAGAATGGAAAGAATGTAATAATCGATAATAGCATGTAAATCTACATGTAGTTTGCCAATATACATCCACTTGACAGCACAATGAGATCTTATACACGCCAATGAAGGGGCGTACAGATGACGGGTGCCACAGTGGAGCCACAATTAATGCTGGTGCCTCACAGCCCCAGGGATCCAAGACAATGCTTCTCTTTCCACAAGAAAAACATAAAATGCTGGAGTAACTCAGCAGTTCAGGCGGCATCATCCTCCCAGCTGTTATCAGGCAACTGGACCATCCTGCCACCCACTGGAGGGCAGTCCTGAACGACTATCTACCTCATTGGAGACCCTTGGACTATCTTTGATCAGACTTTACTGGCTTTACCTTAGGCTAAACGTTATTTCACGTTATTTCTTTTGTCATGTATCTGTACACTGTGGATGGTTCTTATTCACAAAATGCTGGAGTAACTCAGCAGGTCAGGCATCTCAGGAGAGAAGGAATGGGCGACGTTTCGGGTCGAGACCTTTCTTCAGACTGATGTCGGGGTGGGGGGGGGGGGGCGGGACAAAGGAAGGATATCTGTGGATGGTTCGATCGTAATCATGTACTCAAGCACTTATGAAGAAGGGTCCCTCCCGAAAAGTCGCCTCTCCACGTTCTCTAGAGATGCTGCCTGACCTGACTCAGGAATAGCTTCTTCCCCTCTGTTATCAGACATCTGATCAGTCCTTCCATATGCTGGAGTATTGTCCAATTTGCCTCTACCTCATTGTGGACATTGGACTTTGTGTATGGAACTAATGCACTACCATGCTGAGTATTATATTCTGCACTCTGTATCTCCCCCTTTGCTTTTTCTATTGTACTTGATTTTGACTTAATTGTATTTATATACAGTATTATCTGATCAGATTGGGAAAGCTTTGCACTGTTCTTAGACAATAGACAAGAGGTGCAGGAGTAGGCCATTCGGCCCTTCGAGCCAGCACCACCATTCAATGTGATCATGGCTGATCATTCTCAATCAGTACCCCGTTGGTACATATGACAATAATAAATCCAAACCTAACCTAAACCTAAAAGTAGAGGTTTGTATTCTTTGTAGGGATTTGTGTTCCATTGAGAATTCTGCACGTCACATATTTGAACATCATAATGATTTTATATTTAATTGAAACTTGACAGATCTACGGAAGAAACTATTGTGCAGGACAACATTGCGTTAAATCAGAGACATAATGTATTAAAACAGGCAATGGCGGTGAATGGTTTTGTGTGCAATGAACTCAATGCTAAATCATTGAGAGAAGTAACTACATTGATAAATTCTTATTTTACAATGAAATATTCAGGAGCTACAAAACTAAATCAATCGAAAGGTTCTTTTATCAAACATGTTTACGTAATTTATGATTAAGACCCAATTTAAAAATGGAACAATCTCAGGAGAAATAATCTCAATTATAAGATGAACTATTCGCAATCAATCTGGCTCAATAAAACTCACCCTGAATGCACACTTGATATTAATTTGGTTTACGATGACAATGCTATCATCCCATAGCAGGGAAGATCAAGAGCATACATTTATTTATATTTTAGGACATATATGCTGTCTCATAACAAAATCACAACACTGTTGATGAGTAATTTGGTTAGAAATTGGTTCTGGTCCAAAAAATGAATTTTGTATTCGCTGAATTAAATGTAGGAACTGCAACCTGTAGGTAGGCTACTTGGATTCACTGAACAGGACCATGTCTTGTGACCACTGTAATCGGAAGTTCTCAATGAAAAGTAGCTTGATACCAATTCCTGTAACATAGGTATGGGAAGGAACTGCAGATGCTGGTGTAAACCGAAGAGAGACACAAAATGCTGGAGTAACTCAGCGGGCCAGACAGCATCTCTGGAGAAAAGGAATAGGTGATGTTTCGGGTCGAGACCGTTGTTCAGACAGAGTCAGGGGAAAGGGAAATGAGTAACATAAGTATTTGGATGTCCTTCACTTCATCTAAAATACATTTAACTGCATTCAAGTTATTTTCCTCTATGATTCTATATGGTTCTCCTTTAATATGTCTGGATTTTAGAGACTGGCGATAAAAGGGAGGCATTAAATGGATGAGGGCAAAAATCCAGTCTGTGAATTTGATTTTATACAGACGGGCAATCTGTACATTTTGCAGTGGATTTCCATTGACTCACACAGTCAGTTGTATTAGAACCAGTGATAATTTCCATGTATGCTTTTCACATCATACTAACCCTTAACGCAAACTGAGGCTTTCAAATGTGTAGGAAGGAACGGCAGATGCTGGTTTAAATCGAAGATAGACACAAAATGCTGGAGTAACTCAGCGGGACAGGCAGCATCTCTGGAGAGAAGGAATGGGTGACGTTTCAGGTCAAGACCCTTCTTCAGTCTGAAGAAGGGTCTCGACCTGAAACATCACCCATTCCTTCTCTCCAGAGATGCTGCCTAACCCGCTGAGTTACTCCAGCATTTTGTGTCTATCTGAGGCATTCAACCTTGTTGTACACAACTCTTGTCAAAGGTGTCAATAAAAGGAATCTCTGAGGGATTTACAAATTTTAGAAGGGGAACTGAACGCATTTGAAAAGGTCTCTGGGCCTTTTTAATGTATTTTTAGAAGCCATCCCCCAGGATTGAGACTATTTTGCTTTTGCTCAGGTTCTGTGGGTTGTGAGGTGACCAATGTGAGAATCACAGATGGGATAGGAAGACTCTGATGAGGTAAATGGATGAGTAGTTTTGATCTGGTGCACTCTTTAGACTTTAGACTTCGGAGATACAGCCTTTTGGCCCTCTGAGTCTGTGTCGACCAGCGTTCACCCCATACACTAACCCACACACACTAGGGACAATTTTAGAACATCTTATTGACGCCAATTAATCTACAGATGTGGAAAGCAGTCTATGCTTCCCACAGTGTTTCCACAGATGTTTATTGCTGGTGTTGTACAACAGGGGCAAGTTGGGAGAGAGCCTTTGTCATGCAGATGTTGAGTGTTACGTCCAGCACCTTGTATGCTTCAGTGCACACATCAACAATAGCTGGAGCGCTAGTGCTGAGCTTGTGCAGATGCAAGTGTCATCTCCAAACCACAGCTCGTTGACTGAGGTTCTGGTGACCCTTGGTCCAGAGTGTACTCTTCATAAGTTGAATAATGTTCCTTTAGTTCTAAAATTTGGCTCTACAACTGCAGGAAAATGTGTAGGAGCTGAGATGTAAATTGCAGCGAGATAGATTGAGGAAAGTTTTGGGGCCATAGTGCAACACCACATGTGGTGAGTGTGTATGTGTCTTTGTGTGTGCGTGTTCCTCTCCATTATCCCTTTTCAAATTTACAATCTAATCCGCAGGGGAAGCCTCTGGGCATATTGCTCAGAAAAGTGATTCAAGTAATTCGTGGAAACTGTTCATTCCCAGATGGTGGAATCCCATGCAAGTGTCAGCACATTCTGTACAATGTATTTAAAGAACCAGCAGGTGTCGGTGGCATAGGTCATTGTTTTAAAACAAATGAGGATGTTGCCAGGATTTGAGGGCCTGAGCTATAGGGAGAGGTTGAACAGGCTGGGACTCTATTCCTTTGTGTGCAGGAAGATGAGGGGTGATCTTATAGAGGTGTATAAAATCATGAGAGGAATAGATCGGTTAGATTGCACTGTCTCGTGCCCACAGTAGGGGAATCGAGGACCATAGGTTTAAGGTGAAGGGGGAAAGATTTAATAGGAATCTGAGGGGTAACTTTTTCACACAGGGGCTGGTGGGTGTATGGAACAAGCTGCCTGAGGAGGTAGTTGAGGCAGGGAGTATTCTAAAGTTTAATAAACAATTAGACAGGTACATGAAGAGGACAGGTTTGGAGGGATATGGGCCAAAGGCAGGCAGGTGGGACTAGTGTAGATGGGACATGTTTGTCGGTGTGTGCAAGTTGGACCGAAAGGTATGTTTCCATGTTGTACAACTCTATGACTAATCAATATAATAAAAAAAAAATAACAAAGGGTTTATGATCTGAAACATTAACTCTATTTCTCTTTCCACAGATACTGCCTGACTTGCTGTGTGTTTCCAGGTTTGTTCATGTTTCAAAAAGATGTTTGGATGTTTAATTTGGAACTTTTTTTCCATTTATTTCATTTTTGGGGATTGGGGCTGACTGCAAGTGCTAGTGTCTATTTCTACTCTGACTGTGATTGTTGCCACTACTGGTGAAGTAATTCCTTGAATTTCTGAGGGGAAGTATTTCCATGATTTTGTCCCAAAGATTCTGAACTCTCCTGTCAATTCTATTGTTTTCTGGGCCGTCTAGAAATGTGATCCATAAATGTTGTGATTTGCAAAGATGCACACGGATTGGTAAACTTGAAATCAATCTGCAACTAAGGCTCAATGTCAGAAATGACCATCCATTGCACAGTTGTGTGAATCTCCCCAGAGATGTCTGTGTCTGTGTGGCACTAAATTGGAGTGTAAACTTCATTATGCTGGAGCAGGCAGTCAGTCAGTGAACGATCAAAGATCAAAAACTTCCTGCTGGCAATCTGAAATAAAAACAGAGACTGCCGGAAACACTCACCAGGTCAGGCAGCATCCGTGGATGGCTCGATTGTAATCATGTATTGTCTTTCCGCGGAGCGGTTAGCACACAGCAAAAGCTTTTCGCGGTACCTCGGCACACGTGACAATAAACTAAACTCAAAGTCAAACTCGTCTATGGAAAGAGAAACCAAGTTAACATTGCATGTTGAAGACCCTTCATCAGGCAGTACCTGCTTTTCTTTCCACGGATGTCAACTGACCATTTAAGTGTTTCTGGCTGTCTTTGATGGGTCTGACCTGTGCCAGAAGGAAATGGGATCACAGTGGCAGGGAACATACTGTTGCTTCCACCTGGTTCAAGGCATGCGGGTTGATTTCCACTGTACTCCCTCAAGGTTATTTGAGCAGGTCAGTGTTGATCTTGGCTGCTCTGTCCCATCATTATTCTGCTCTCAGAAGGATGCCTGGAGTGTATCAAAAAGGTACTCCATTTGCCAAGCCCTTCAAACGACGGGTACCCGTATAGCACTCCACTGCCTCCATGTTTATTGTTCCATTCGCTAAATTCTGGCAGCGTTTTTGTTGATGTTGCTAAAGTGCAGGCACCCACTTACCTAGGGCAAGTGGCATTTCCCCCTTTGCTTTGCTACTGCACTTCGAGGAGTACTGGCCCGTGCAATGATTTCCCCCTGCATTCTGGAGACCCTCAGGACTGGGAACAAAGAACCAGATGCTCTCCATAATAAATAAATAAAATGGCTGACTATAACATTCCAAGGGGCGAATCAGTGGAAATCATATAAGAGGGATAATCCAGCTCCAACTCCACTCTATAAATAAGAATTTGAAGGGGATTGTGTTCGTAGAAGTTTATATATAAGGAATGCCTTTGGATCAAGGACCGAACATGCACCACCGTGCTTCAAATAGTTTTACAATTTTAACTTGTGCAACTAACACCATTTTACAGCTGCCTGTTCTTCCCGCAGAAAGCAACAGTGGATTAAGAGTGACATTAATAAAATGATTTTACAATCATTTTTTTTTCTTTCTGTTTATTATTTCAAGCATTAGCCCACAACAGCTAATACCAGTGCCACATTTCTGTAACTGCAACAAGCTGAGGCTCATCCTTTGTACAGGTTTAGTTCAGTTTAGTTTAGAGAAAAAGCGCAGAAACAGTCCCTTCGGCCCACCGAGTCCATGGCGACCAGCGATCCTCGTACACTCGCACTATCCTACACACTAAGTTCTTTCTCCTTCGGTGGCAAACATCTTCAGCTTGTTCTCCTGCACCCTTGTTGCAAAGCGTCTCACTAGATGCGCAAAGCAAACGTCTGGGCATCTCAACTGAGGGTGGAATCAAACAGAATTCCAACAAAAGTCGTTGGATACATTTTGGACCAAACATGGACAGAATTCCTCAAGCAGTAATTGTTTACGGTTGAAAGATACAGCAGGGAAACAGGCCTTTCGGCCTGCCAAATCCATGCTGACCGTCGATCATCCGTTAACACTAGTTCTATGTTATTCCACTTGTGCATCACTCCCTACACATTAAGGGCAATTTATCTGTGAACCTGCACTTCTTTGGGACGTGGGAGAAAACTGGAGCACCCAGAGGAAACCCATGCAGTCACAGGGAGAACATCCGAAACTCCACACAGACGGCACCCCATAGTCAGGATTGAACCCGGGTCCCCGGCACTGTAAGGCACCAACTTTACTGCTGCACTACTGTGCCGTCCAGGACTGGGGGTTGCACGGTGGCACAGTGGTAGAGTTGCTATCTTACAGCCCCAGAGATCCAAGTTCAATCCTAACTTACAGTTGCTGGCTGTGCAGAGTTTGTACGTTCTCCCTGTGACCTGCGTAGGTTTTCTCCGAGAACTTCGGTTTCCTCCCACATTCCAAAGAGTACAGGTTTGTTAGTTAATTGGCTTGGTATATATGTTTTTAAAAAATGCCCCTCGTGTAGGATAGTCTCAGTGTGCGGGGATCGTTGGTGGACGCGGACTCGGTGGTCCAAAGGGCCTGTTTCCATGCTGTATCTCTAAACTAAACTACACTGAATCGGGCATGCATCCACATTTGCTGTCCCACTTAACACCAATCCACAGCGTCACTTAATTCTTGTTGCTCTGTGGGCCGACCATGAGACCTCATTAGCACAACTATTCCATAAAGTGAAGCAACTTGCATACAGCAATAGACACAAAATGTGGAGTAACTCAGCGTGACAGGCAGCATCTCTGGGGAGAAGGAATGGGTGACGTTTTGGGTCGAGAACCATGGCCTTGCGTACAGCAATGGCAGATCCAGAACACCATATAATCAATACTGCTGCCAGTACCATTAAATGTCTCAGGTAAGCAGAGAAATGTTAAAACACTTCGAGTAGATGCATATAATTTGTAAAAAAAAGTATTTAAAAGAAAATTAAAAAACTAAAAAGCACAATGTATTTACTAGTAGATCTGATCCAGTAACTTTACAACTTTAATAAGTTTCTCCTTGATTTATGCCTCATTGAATCCTGATGGCTTCTTGTTTAAGTTGGTGATTTAAATAGCGAGACCTCTGCCTGTGAAATCAGTCCTCTAGCAAAACCTCGTGTCATTTAATTCCAACTGGACGTGGCAAGGAGCGATCTTTCAGAATTATAATGCAGTTCATCACATTGCTGGGAAATGCTTCAAAGAGTCAAGATGATATAAATGCAAAATTGCTGGCGCAATTTAACTTCTCAAATGCTTAATGAATTTCAGTCGAGAACACTTTGCATGTGTTCTCTCCACTGTGGAGTTTGGTCTGACTTCGACATTGTCGATAAAGTTCTGCTTTCTCGAATGAATGGTTTTCGACCATGGTGAAATTGAAATGTTCGATTGAAAGATATGCAGTAGTGGTACCAAATGCTGCCAGACTGAGGTGATCTGCAGATTAGTAGAAAATTGCAGCTTTGGCAGTCAAGTGGCATCACAATATGGACGCTGGTTTCCCAGCTGGAGGTGATTTTGCAGCTTTACGCTGGAGAACTCCATCAACCAGATCGGCAGCTTATTTGCCAGCATTTGGAATGTGCTGCTTGTCTTCACTCCTTTGTTACCTTGCATGATCGCTGGGGTTTACAATTATTCCAATGTTTGGTCCCCTGTCCGTATTTTCTCTAAAGGTTAAATTACATAATTTGCAAACCAGGTCGAATTTCTAGAGATTGGCAGTGTGCCAAAGGAACGTTTTTACTCGTTTTTTTTAGGGCACAGATTTTGTGCTAAGAAACACATAGAGGGGTACTTCACTCCAAAGATGAAACTGTGTTTAAAGTGCTCTGTCCCCTTAAGGCCTTAATGCCTCCTCTTGCCTGCATGAAACCATGCATGGGAAAGAAGGGTTCTGACCTGAAACGTCATCCATCCTGTTACTCCAGTGATGCTGTCTGACCTGTTGATTTACTCTGGCATTTTGCGTCCATCCACTAAGTTAAGAGTTGACTTTTCCCACCGATTGCAAAAGTCGGTGCCCCATAAGGGATAGTTTGGCTATTTTCATAAAACATTTCACACAGTTTAGAAACATAGAAACATAGAAAATAGGTGCAGGAGGAGGCCATTTGGTCCTTCGAGCCAGCACCACCATTCATTGTGATCATGGCTGATCATCCACAATCAGCAACTCATGGCTGCCTTCTCCCCATATCCCTTGATTCCGCTAGCCCCGAGAGCTCTATCTAACTCTCTTTTAAATTCATCCAGTGACTTGGCCTCCACTGCCCTCTGTGGCAGAGAATTCCACAGATTCACAACTCTCTGGGTGGTTTGTAGCTTCGGAATTGCCCCCTCCAGCCATGCGTAAACCTGAACTGTGCGGATGGTCCAGGGTGCAGGAGGTCATCAGGAGGTCGCCAGGACCGCCATGTCCAAGTGCCAGGAGGAGTTGATTCGGAAGCAGAACCCTTCACCCCTGAGTTTGTCTGAGGACGCTGTGCGGTCCCTCTGGGTGAAGTGAGAAGTCGGATGGCATGAGAGACAGGGGTGAACCATGTCCCTCTAAAACGGATCATGAGGAGTGAAGAGGTTAAGGGGAGGGAAAGGAAGAGAGAGGGAGAGGCTGGAGAAGGAGGGGGATTGTGAGGGGGAGTGGATGGGCAGTTGTGGAGATAGAGATCTGAAGAAAGGGTGGGAGATCTGATGGTCAGAGAGGGAAGATGTGTTGGACAGAGAGGGGTGGGACATCTGATGGTCAGAGAGGGAAGATGTGTTGGACAGAGGGGGGGAAAGTGAGTGTGGAGGAAATAGGAGGGAAGGGTGGCACAGAAGCACAGCGGTACATAACATAACATAACAAAACTTTATTGTCACTCGGCACAACACCGAACGAAATTTCAGCAGTCACAGCAAAAAAAGAAAAGAACACAGGACACACGACCCCAACACAAACATCCATCACAGTGACTCCAAACACCCCCTCACTGTGATGGAGGCAACAAAACTTCCCCTTTCCTCCCCCCGCACCCACGGACAGGTAGAGTTGCTGCCTGACAGTACGAGTGGCCAGGGTACGAGTGCTGTCTGTGTGGAGTTTGTACGCTCTCCCTGTGACCGTGTAAGTTTCCCCCAGGTGCTCTGGTTTCCTCCCACATCCCAAAGACGTGCAGGTTTGTAGGTTAATTGGCTTCTGTGAAAATTGTACAATTGTCCCTGGCGTGCATGACAGTGCTAGTGTAATTGCTGGTCGGCGTGGACTCGGTGGGCCAAAGGGCCTGTCCCCACGATGTATCTCTAAAGTCTAAAGTAAAGAAAGGAATGGAGAGAGGAAGGATTGAGGATGTAGGGATGGAGGGAGTGAGGGACAGGAAGGAAGTAGATAGAGTGCAGTGGAAGGGGGGGGGGGGATGGGTGATTGTAAAGGGAAAACCTTGGGGGAAGAAGGGAGCAGAAGTGTGGGGGGGGTGGGGGGAGGTATGTGAGGTTGTGGAGAAATAAAACATGAAGGGATGGGTGAGTATCAGTGAGGGGCGGGGAGGGATGGAGGAGGGGGATAGGAAAAGAGAGTTTAGTGGGAGGTGCGGTATTAATCACAATGATTAAAACTGGGGGAAATAAAAGCAATCTGGGAACCAGGTGATGTGGTGAGGTCGGTACTCTGAGTGCCCTCAGACTGAATGGGAAAGTGGGGCTAGATCAGATATTTGGTTCAGCGTACAATTGATTTCCACGAGGATCCATAAATAAAAAAATTGTAGCAAACTGTAAAATTAGATACGTATTTTTTCCAAAATCATCGGCACTTATGGAATATCGATGAATATAAAAGTGGAAACCTATTAAAACTGTAATATATTACAATACATTTTTCTCATTTTTAAACCATCCAGTTTCCATAATAATATCTCTCTATTTTAAATAAGGCTCTCAAAATAAAAAAAATTATTCCACAAGCCAAAAGCAGTAAAACGTAATAACCGTGCTCACTGCGGCGCAGTTACAGATGGCCACTGTCAATAAATGCCTTTCAAATCATAAATATGTCCTCCATTAACAGGAAGCAGGGAAGGCTAAGAAGTTTATATAACTCCCTGACCAAGGTCAGTTGGCGTCCTCTCATAATTAGCCTCTGGAGCTGAGCTAATTAGCCGCAGACTAGGGACCGAGCCTTTGAATCGGTTCTGAGCTATTGGAGGCAGGTGAAGCAGTGGAAGGGAAAGTTGGATGGTGCAACTCCTCCAAATGGTCTTCCAGAAAGGGTGCGAGAATTGGCTTGTGACGGTCACAAGCTCTGGGTCATATTAGGTACCCACCCAAGGAGGAGAGCTGATAATCTGAACACGTACCGGTGAAGATGAAGGAAATGGCTGTGGATGAAGCAAAAGTGAATGTGTTTGATAATATTCGATTGACGATAAAAAAAAGTTAAATTAGGCTGACGCTGTAATGTGCATCAGTGTATGTTTTTTGTAGGTGATCTCATGTGGTATAAGGATGTTTCATGTTTTTAGGTTACTGACCTATGTATTTTTGGGTGTGAAGAGGCTTTGTATCATCTGTCCATGTTTTAACTTGAGAACCAAACATTTAAACTCACCTGAATAAGAAGAGGCCAATCACTCAACAGCAAGAGGATTAGAGAGCTTTAACCTCCTGGGCTCATAGGTTAATCAGTTCCAGGAGCAGAATTAGGCCATTCATCCCATCGAGTCTACTCCATCACTCAATCATTGCTGACCTACCTTTCCCTCTCACCCCCAATATTATAGTGTCATCGTCCAGCCAAGTGCCAGTCAGTCAACACTTTTTTGAGGAGAGAATCTAAAATGTAAACAAAAAAAAATTGTTGGCAACATTCAGCAGGTCAGGCAGCGTCTGTGGAGGTAGAAACAAACATAATGTTTCAGGTCAATGAGCTTTCAAGCTACTTGATCTGAGGCACTAAGTCTTTCCTTCACCATTGATGCCACCTGACTTGGTTTACAGCCAATTTTGCTCTGATTTCAGACTTCCATTGTCCACAGTGTTTGCCTGTGGCTTTCTCATGAGGTACTGGAGCGCAACGTTTGACGTTAACTGCAATGTTTAAGAAACATTTAGACAGGTACATGGATAGGATTCCTTTGGAGGGATATAGGCCAAAAGCAGGCATGTGGGACCAGTGTAGATGAGACATGTTGGTCGGCGAGGGCAAGTTGGGCTGAAGGGCCCGTTTCCACACTGTATGACTCCATGAGATGTCATGTGTTACAATATATTCTGATTTGTTTAACTTGGATAGAGTGAATGATGTCAGACAGTTTGGTTCAGCATTTGAGGGCGTTGCCCTTTCACCTTAATAGGTTTTAATTTATTTTCAACTGATAGAATAAAAGTTTTGTTGCAATGAACTAAAATTCACTTGATTGGGTTTAGTTCATGAATTTACAAAACTGAAAATGCAGCCAAAGACAGCAATGTAGGTGATATAAACGTGCAGAGCGTGCTACAGAGCACTCCTTGCTCGATAGGTATATTAATTTAAGTTTGAGATTGCGGATAATTTGGGAAAAATTGTGTTCTAGTTGACCTGGGTCACATCAAATCGGAAGTGGTAATGGTATCACTAATAGAAAGTAGGAACACATTCTTTTGTGTAAGAAAGAACTGCAGATGCTGGTTTAAATAAAAAAAGTAGACACAAAATGCTGGAGTAACTCAGCGGGACAGGGAGCATCTGTGGAGAATACTAGGGAGCATAGACTTTGACTGAACCAAATTAGCAATTAGGGCTTGATCAATATATTCACTATTTATCACATGAAAACCTTCTATGTTCCAGTTCCAGTGAACATTGAAAACCATTCCTTTTACAGTCATTCTTTTATCAATTCACTCACAGTAGTTCAGCTAATCTGCAGCATATGGACTTCTCGAACCTTTTTTGTTGATTTATTTTCCTCATTTCTCGTCATTAGTCTTTCTGTTAATCCAAGAACCATCTGTCCTTGGCAGACAATAGAGCTGGACCTTGCTCGTATGGAGCCTGTTCAGTTGCCAGAGTGAAACTATTTCCCACTGTTTGCCATTCACATCTGTTGAACAGCTGAAAAAATTGCTCAGGATCTTTGTGTCTGAGGCCGAACCCGGTGCCGCCCGCAAACCTTGGCTCCCCAAACTTCAGATCAGCACTAGATTCACACAACGGTCTTTAGAACAGTTTTGGGTATTGTCAATGAAAACTCGGTAGAGTGTCAGTGGAGCTGGAAGTATCTGTTGGAATAAAAGTGCATCGTCTGTGACACAGTGAAGGTTCAGTGGCAATCCTTCATTCTTTAGCTTGCCTGAGGGCTAGTTTAGATCCATCCTGACTTGCATTAACATTCCACCTGTTTATACAATCTCAATCATTTTTCTGAAGTTCTAGAAGAGCAAATAAAAGCCATACTTAACCATGAAGAGTCTGGGAGTGTCTTTCTGTGAAATGATAGTGCCATCGCTGAATGGTTTCACGCAGAACATTTGAAGAGTTGCCAAGGGTAAATTGCCTGGACTCTGAAGACTGGCTCGCTGTTCTTGGAGCACATTTAACCCAAGCTTATTTCTTCTGATAATGCAGACCAAGACGGTGGTGCCATGGTTCCTGTGGTTCGCTGGCACGGCTGTGTGGTTGACCTAATCGGTAAAGCATGGTTTACTGGCTTAGAGGCTAAACAGTGGCCCCACTTTCACGATTGTCTACCAACAGTCTGCGCTACTTAAGGGCAGTTTAGTTTAGTTTAGTTTCGAGATACAACGTGGAAACAGGCCCTTCAGCCCACTGAGTCCGCGCAAACTAGCAATCCCCGTACACTAGCATTATCATATACGCTAGGGACAATTTACAATTTTACCAAGACAACTAGCCTGCAAACCTCACGTCTTCGGAGTGTGGGATGAAGCCGGAACTCCCGGAGAAAACCCACGCAGGTCACCGGGAGTACGTGTGAACTCCGTAAAGGCAGCACCTGTAGTCAGGATCAAACCCGGGTCTCTGGCGCTGTAAAGCAGCAACTCTGCCTCTACACCACTGTGCCGCCCAGAGAGAATCGTGGCTACTGGAGATGCTGGCAGGCTCTCTGGAATTCGTCTGCTCTGAGAAATTCTAGAGTGGTGCAGAACTGAGGAGATTTTTCTCCCCCCTCCTCCCCGCCCCCCCCCCCCCCAGTCCCCTTTACCCTGGGTGCCTGGAGACCTTCCCGCAGAGAGGAAGTTTTGACGATGTTGCCAGAACTCGATGGTCTGAGCCATTGGGAGTTGTGGGGCAGACTAGGATTAGCTTAGGTTGGGCATCATGGTCAGCATGGATGTGTTGGGCTGAAGGGCCTGTTTCCATGCTGTATGATTCTATGACTCTATTGTCGCATGGAATCAGCAAATGGTTAAATCACAGAAGGAGGCCATTTGGCCTATGATAACTGTGCTAGCTCGCTACCAGAGGAACTCAGTAGCTCGAAGCCCATTCTCCACAGCTTCGCAAATTTTATGTTGCCGTATATTTAGTCAGTGCTTTCTTGAAACCTGCCCCACCAAATCTGGGGGAAATGCGCTTCAGGTCCAGGTGAAGAGGCCAGACCTGGAGAAGCCAGCTCCTCAGACTGATGTAGGGCAGAAGGTGCTTACAAGGTCAGGGAGGAGTGGAGCCATAAAAGGATTTGTAAGGAAGGATGAATCTTTAAATGGAGACATTACTGAACTAGGGATCATTGTAAAGCAGCACCACAGATGGAGAATGGGACCTAAGAACAAAGGAGGCCTCTGGAATAATTAGGTCCAGTGTTAGCAAGGACATTGATGTCGTAAATCCTGTTGTTATTGCATCTCAAACAAGTGACGTGCTGAAAAACAAATTGTGTCAGCAAGATATGTATCTGACTTTATAAATCTTAATTAAAAAAAGCTTGAATAAAGGGGCGGCACTATGGTGCAGTGGTAGATTTGCTGCTTTACAACACCAGAGACCCGTGTCCGATCGTGACTAAGGGCGCTATCTGTACGGAGTTTGTACGTTCTCCCTGTGACCCCGTGGGTTTTCTCCGCATGCCCCAGTTTCCTCCCACACTCCAAATGCGTACAAGTTAGTAGGTTTAATTGGCGTCAGTAAAATTGTAAATTGTCAATAGACAATAGGTGCAGGAGTAGGCCATTCGGCCCTTCGAGCTAGCACCGCCATTCAATGTGATCATGGCTGATCATTCACATTGTCCCTAGTGTGTAGGATAGTGCTAGTGTACGGGGTGATCGCTGGTCGGCACGGACTTGGTGGGCCGAAGTGAAGTCTAAAGTAAAGCTTCTAGTGACCTGAATGGTTATCCCTATGATGGACCAACATTTTGACATAAATCCAGAACATATTGGGGTTTTTTTTAGGTTTATGAGTTGTACTGGCAAGGCCATATTTATTGGCCCAAGAGGGAGAGAATGAGTCATGTCCTTGAACTGATGCAATCCTCAGACAAAGGTTTGGCAGAGATTTCCAGAGCCTTGAACCAGCGATCTCCAGCCATGGTAATCTATGTCCAAGTGGTGATGATATGTTTTTCCGAACAGTAGAACCTAATCAAACCTTCTATCAACAGATTAATAAAAAGTTATGTATTCATTGATGGCTGGAATAAAATAAACCTTTCAAACCAGACTTCTGGAAAATATGTGTATTTCACAAATCTGCTGGAGAAGGTTGCTTCCAATGAAATGGCTACGTCAGAAGAATTATTTAATGGCCCCAAATCCAAAATGGTTTTGAACGTGTTTCACAAATAAACAATTTCAGCTGATGACTATTAATTGGCAATATTTATTTGCCCAAACCTTGTCTTTATAACCAATGGCACAGTGGCTCAGTGGTAGAGTTGCTGCCTTACAGCCACAGAGACCGTGGTTCGATCCCGACTATGGGTGCTACCTGTCCGGAGTTTGTACGTTCTCCTTGCAGCCGTGTGGGTTTTCTCAGCGTGCTCTGGTTTCCTCCCACATCCCAAAGACGTGCAGGTTTGTAGGTTACTTGGCTTCTATACATCGTCCCTAGTGTGTAGGATGGACCTAGTGTATGGGTGATCGTTGGTTGACGCGAACTCGGTGGGCCAAAGGGCCTGTTTGCATGGTGTACCTCTAAACTAAACTAACTTTAGAGGTGCTGATTGTACAGCCAAGTCTATGCCGCCTGTATCACTGTCAAATGTTTGAAGCTTCCCACTGTGACAGAAGATGGTTGACCTCATTCAGCCACAACAGCCTAAACCTTGTTCTTAAGTTGCTTTTCCCTCGATATCTGCCATTATGTTGTCAATAATCTCAATCTATCTAAATAACATGCTCCTTTGATTACTTTGGAGGATCATTAATTTAATATAAATCCCATTTTCTATTTCTCTTGAAGAAAATCTGGCTCAAGGTATTGTAGCGACCATAGAGAATGGTCCAGGTCGTCGAACCCTCGGATTGGCCAGCGAGGTCACGTGGGAACGCGACCATGGGGATTGGTCCAGGGAACGACATCGCTGATTGGCCAGCGATGTCATGTGCGCGTTTGGCGCCCGTTTTAGCCAGTTCGGCGAAGTCTTCAAGGAAGACAGTAAGTTTGTATTGGTTGTCCTGTACCTTGTTGTTTAACTCTGTATTCGTGTATTGCGGCTGCAATAAACTTCGTCTACAACCAACAAGTTTCGGACTCGACATCGGTGACCACGCCACAGCGACGGCAAGATGGCGCCACGTCTCCCGCCAATTCTCCGAAAGCCCGCCAAAAAGATCCGCACAAGCGCGGCTGGTGCTATTATCACCTACGATGGGGTAACGAATCCCGCAACTGTCGTTTGCCTTGTACCTTCGCGGGAAATGCCTCGGCCGATCGTACATAGGGGCAGTTACGATTGGCCAGAACCGGCGCCTCTATGTCCATGATCGATTCACGGACACAGAATTTTTGGTAGACACGGGAGCCATCGTCAGCATAGTGCCGCCGACCGACCTCGAAACCAGATCGGGTAAGACAGGTCCCACCCTCATCGCGGTTAATGGCAGCCCAATTCGCACTTTCGGTACACGGAAGATGTCCCTTGTGTTAGGCCTCCGCACGTACGAATGGCCATTCATCATAGCCGACGTCAAACAAGCGATCCTGGGCGCAGATTTTCTCTGGGCTTTTTCACTGGTTCCTGATGTCCGCGGTAACAACCTCCGACCCTCCGCCGAAGATGAGCACGTCGCTCCGACAATCGCCTCCTCGCCCAGCCCTACTGTCCAGGCCGTCGTCGCGGCCCCCGACTCGTATGCTGCGATTCTGGCAGAGTTCCCAGAGCTGCTCGTCCAACGTTTTGACGCACCTTCGGCTAAGCACGGTGTGGTCCATCACATCCGCACCGAAGGCCCTCCCGTTTTCGCTCGGGCCAGGAGACTACCGCCAGACAAACTGGTGGTGGCAAGGGCGGAGTTCAGGAAGATGGAGGAAATGGGAATTGTCCGTCAGTCTGACAGCCCGTGGGCCTCGCCGTTACACATGGTCTCCAAGGCATCTGGGGGGTGGAGGCCATGTGGCGATTATCGGCGTCTCAATGCTGTCACCACGGCTGATCGCTACCCCATACCGCACCTACAGGACTTTTCATCTGGGCTGGAAGGAGCGGTGGTGTTTTCCAAAATCGATTTGGTGCGAGGATACCATCAGATTCCGGTGCGACCGGAGGACATACAAAAAACTGCAACTATTACTCCGTTCGGGTTGTTTGAATGGTTGCGTATGCCTTTCGGTTTAAAGAACGCGGCACAGGCTTTCCAGCGACTGATGGACCGCGTGGGCCGGGGTTTACCCTTTTTGTTTATTTATTTAGACGACATCCTGGTAGCCAGCCCCTCAGTGCAGGAACACCAGGCCCATTTGCGGACCGTGTTCCAGCGGCTCCAAGACCACGGGCTCATTATCCAACCCTCCAAATGTCAATTCGGCCTGCCTGCCCTCGATTTTCTAGGGCACAGAATTACTCCTGCCGGCGCCGCCCCTTTGCCCGAGAAGGTGGAAGCTATCCGGGCTTTTCCCAGGCCCACCACAGTAAAAGGGCTGCAGGAGTTCGTATGCATGGTTAATTTCTACCATAGATTCGTTCCGGCAGCGGCGCGAGTCCTGCGCCTGCTTTTCCAATGCCTTGCAGGGAATCCGGTAGAGTTGTTGTGGTCCCCGACCGCAGAGTCGGCTTTTACGGCAGCTAAGGCAGCCTTGGCAGACGCCACCATGTTGGTCCATCCGAGCCCCTCCGCCCCCACGGCCCTGACGGTTGACGCCTCTGACGTGGCGGTGGGTGGGGTTCTGGAGCAGCAGGTCGGTGGCCGTTGGCAGCCTTTAGCGTTTTTCAGCCGGCAACTAAATTCGGCCGAGCTGAAATATAGCGCATTTGACCGAGAGCTTCTAGCTCTCTATTTAGCTGTCCGTCATTTCAGGTATTTCCTCGAGGGCCGCCCATTCGTGGCATTTACGGACCACAAGCCATTAACATTTGCTTTTTTGAAATTGTCTGACCCATGGTCGGCCCGCCAGCAGCGGCACCTGACTGCTATCTCCGAATTTACCACAGATGTCCGTCATATCGCGGGTAAGCTTAATGCCGTTGCTGACGCCCTGTCTAGACCTGCTTTTCCCCCTATTTCGGCGGTGGACTGCGAAGTGGATCCCCAGGAGCTCGCGGAGGCACAGCTCCTAGCGGATACCGTTTCGGCTTACCAGTCCACCACTTCGGGATTGAAGTTGGCCCAGGTAGCTTGTGGGTCGGAGGGCACGAAAGTCTGGTGCGATGTTTCTCTTCCTCGTCCCAGGCCGGTAGTACCGCCCTCCCTTCAGCGCCGGGTTTTCGATGCCATTCATGGGCTGGCGCACCCGTCCATCCGCTCCATCTCTGCCTTGGTAGCAGCGAGGTTTGTCTGGCATGGCCTGCGGAAACAGGTAGCGGGGTGGGCACGTTCCTGCGTGCCCTGTCAGACCGCTAAAGTCCAGCGCCACGTCCAGCCCCCCGTACAGGATTTCGAGGTCCCGGCTTTTCGTTTTTTCCACATCCACGTGGATTTGGTCGGGCCTTTGCCTTCCTCCCGGGGCTACACCCACCTCCTCACGGTGGTGGATCGGTTCACCCGGTGGCCAGAGGCTTTCCCATTGTTTGATATCTCGTCAGCGTCTTGTGCTAGGACTTTGGCCCTACATTGGGTAGCTCGTTTCGGGGTCCCGGCAGTTATTACAACTGACAGAGGGCCACAGTTCACTTCGTCCCTCTGGGCCGCGCTGGCGGAACTGTACGTGTCCAAGTTACAACCCACAACTGCATATCACCCCCAGGCAAATGGACTCGTAGAAAGGTTCCACCGCCAACTTAAGGCGTCCCTCAGTGCAAGGCTTGAAGGCCCGGACTGGGTAGACCAACTCCCTTGGGTTCTTTTGGGCATCCGGACTGCTCCTAAGCCAGATCTCGGTGCGTCGTCCGCAGAGCTAGTATATGGCTCGACACTTCGAGTACCCGGAGATCTGTTTCCGGACCCTTCAGCCCTGCTCCCTACAGTCCCATCAGCGTTAGCATCTCTCCTGGAACGGGTGGGCTCCCTGGCTCCAGTGCCGACTTCACGTCATGGGTGTCCCATGGTACATGAACCGTCTTCCCTGAAGGACTGTGAGTTTGTTTTTCTGCGTAAAGATGCCCATCGCGCCCCGTTGCAGAGGGTCTATCAAGGGCCGTTCCGGGTTTTACGTAAGGGAACGGCTACTTTCACCTTAGACATGGGCGGCAAGAGTGAACTCGTCTCGGTGTCCCGGCTCAAACCTGCCCATTTGGACCCGGATCAACCAGTCCTGGTCGGTCAAACCCCTAGGAGAGGCCGACCTCCGTTAGTTCCGCCCAGTCCAGAAACCCCCGTTCCGACAGTTCCTCCAGGACCCCCCGTTTCGGCAGTTCCTCCAGGACCCCCCGTGCCGGTAGTTCCTCCAGAACCTCTCGTTCCGGCTGTTCCACCAAGTCCGGAACCTCCGGCTCCTGTGGTTCAGGCTGTCCCTCTCCGTACTCGTTATGGTCGCGAAATCCGGCTCCCAGCTAGGTTCCGCACCTCGGGTTCTGGGGGGGGTCATGTAGCGACCATAGAGAATGGTCCAGGTCGTCGAACCCTCGGATTGGCCAGCGAGGTCACGTGGGAACGCGACCATGGGGATTGGTCCAGGGAACGACATCGCTGATTGGCCAGCGATGTCATGTGCGCGTTTGGCGCCCGTTTTAGCCAGTTCGGCGAAGTCTTCAAGGAAGACAGTAAGTTTGTATTGGTTGTCCTGTACCTTGTTGTTTAACTCTGTATTCGTGTATTGCGGCTGCAATAAACTTCGTCTACAACCAACAAGTTTCGGACTCGCCATAGTATGATGATAACAGGCAGAATTGAACCAAGGGGCACTGTTATCTGGTAATTTTGAAATGTTGATATGGATCATGTCAATTCAAGCAGTTTAAACTGAGACCACAGAAGTGGAGAAATCTGACCGAAAAGATAGCTTCTGAATAAAGATTAGAATTAATGACTCTCTTTGAAATTTCAATGGACTTCTGTCCAAACTCAATGACTGTTTGGACAGGAACCGCTCAGAGGATTACAAAGAACTTCAAGTTTCTTTGCTCCCTTTTATTCAGATCAACAAAGGTGTAGACATTTCCTTTCACAACTGTATGGACTCTTTCATTGGGCAAGCAAGTCTAATAATGGTCTGATAGAATTCACTGTATTAAATTTCTACTGATGCAGCTGTAATTTATTTCAGCATAAGCAAGACAGATAATCAAACACTTTAATACTTTGGTTCCCATTCTGCTGGGAACATGGGCATTTATTTTTGGAATATAGTTCGTCAAGTCTGAATGGTGCAGTCTTTAAACACCAAATTTATATTGGAACACTGCTGCATTTTCCTTATGATTAAAAGGGAATATTTTATCATCTTAGAAATCTTGGTTCAGCGATTCTCTCTCAATACATTTCAGAGGTAGACTTAATTTAATAGGAATCTGGGGGGTAGCTTTTTCACACAAAGGGTGGTGGGTGTATGGAACAAGCTGCCAGAGGAGGTAGTTGAGGCAGGGACTATTGCAACATTTAAGAAACAATTAGACAGGTACATGGACGGGACAGGTTTGGAGGGATATGGGCCAAACACAAGCAGGTGGGACTTGTGTAGATGGGACATGTTGGTCGGTGTGAGCAAGTTGGGCCAAAGGGCCTGTTTGCACACTGTATGACTCTATGTCCTGGAGAAAACCCACGCAGTTACAGGGAGAACGTACAAACTCCGTACAGGCACTATCTGTAATCAGATACATTGCTGAATTTCTATACTTTGAAACTTTGACGCTATGTATGCAACATAATTATTGTAGCTGGCTTCTAAGAATCATAGAAATGTTATATCATTAAAATGTTACATATTCTATGTTTACGCAATACATAAAAAATAATTTGATTTTCCAAGTTTCCCTTTGAGTATTTGCGGCAGCATTAATGCAAACATCAAGGCCAAAGTTTTGCAAGATTGTGATTTATTATTGTTCTTACAGTGTGTGGAGATAAGCTCCATTTTAAACATAGTTTCCAAAGAGGTGGTACAAATTGGCTAATTTTAATAATTAAATCACAATTCAAAATACCCTTATTCCCAAAGTAATGTGAACAACAAATAAACGTTTCACAGTGCATCTTGAACATACAAACTGTTCCAGGCACAGTTCATTGAAAAGGCGTATGCTCGATCTGCATCTGCAACCATTGGCTAGGAAATGTAACACGCTTGAAAAAGCGCAAAACTACTCTCTGCAGCCCAACTAACTTTCCACAGTGGAGCCGTCTGTTGACGGCGTATGTGTACGCAAAGTGTACAAGGCAATAAAATGTCGCTGCCCGGATGCTTCACTCAAAATGCACCCGTCATACCCACTCCGGTCTGAGAGTCAGGAATGTGCGGAGCGTCAGGAGTCAGGTGTGTGGGATCTCCCTTACTCATTCCCACCTTCATTCTCCACCACCAACTCTCCCCCTCTTACTTCCACCTCCCCCCCCCTCACTCCCTTCCCCTGACCTTGCACCAGTTTCTTCCACCTACCCATTCCCCCGCTACCAAAATTCCTTTAACTAGCTTCACAGTTCGCAATTACGTATCTCTCTGGCGTTTGTCCAGCAATCCGCCTATCGGGGAACCCCTTCGCCTGAGGTCATCTGTTATCAGCTGTGATATGTCCATCACCTTTTCGCTTTCAGTTGATTTCCCCGCTCCCCTTCGCAATCAGCCTGAAGCAGGGTGTTCATTTTCCCCAGAGTGGCTGCCTCACCCACTGAGTTACTCCAGCATTTTGTGCCTGTCAGGAGATCAGGCCAAGCCCAGTGAGAATGAACGGCACTTGAGAAGCTTGGTGCAGGGTTCGCTGGGGTGTGACAAGGGGTGGTCAAAGAGGAAATCGTAGGGCCAGCCGCGTATTTATATGGCCTATCTTTTTATTCCTGCCCTCACTACCACATGGCACTGGAGGTAATCCAGAGAAGGCCCTGCTTTTAACCTCTTTCCTAATTCTTTATTCACTATGAAGATGGACACAAAAAGCTAAAGTAACTCAGCGGGTCACACAGCATCACTGGAGAAAAATAGATGATGTTTCGGGTCGAGACTGTTCTTCAGATTCTACATATTCACTCTGCAGGATCTGATCCCTTTTCCTACCCAAGTCGTTGGTACCAATCCCATTGTGCGCCAAAATGTTGCATTATGCATGCGAACGTCTTGGCCAATAGTTTTTTTATTGGGTATTTCAGTAGTCTTTCTTAGAGTAAGGAAATAAATGAATGTTTGAATCCCGGGGTCGATCCTGCTACGGGTGCTGTCTGTATGGAGTTTGTACGTTCTCCCCGAGACCTCGTGGGTCTTCGCCAGGCCCTCCGGTTTCCTTCCACATTCCAAAGCCGCACACGTAATTGTAGGTTCATTGTCGACGGTAAAAATTGTAAACTGTCCCTCGTGTTTAGGAAAGTGCTAGTGTATGGTCAGCGCAGACTTGGTGGGCCCAAAGGACCTGTTTCCAGGCTGCATCTTGAAACTAAACTACGATGCCACTAGCTTTATTTTTCCAGACTTCTCTTCCAATTTGTTTTGGATTATAGGCTCAAATTGTTGCAGTCACGCTGTGGTTTTCAGGTCAAATTCTCATGTTCTTGAGGACAGTCTTTGAACAAATTTACAGTCAAACTTTCGTCATTTTATCCGTTCCAGAGGATTTGGAAGAGTGCGCTTCTTCAAACAGCTTTTCCACAGATCATTGGTGGAGCAGCGGAGAGAAATCAAAAACAAGCCAAGTTGGAAAACAAAAGGCAAGAGAAATGGATTTGGACATGTAACAAGAAAGTTCAAGAAAAGCACAATGAACTAGCCCGAGATCATAAACAATCTTATCCTTTAATGTTTTCTGAGACATTAACCGTGCTTGGTAAGAATTGCACATTGAAATAAGAGCTTTACTGAAAACCGTGCATCTATGGAGTATGTATGAAGCATGATCTCCACATGTAAACACCAAGCTATGTTCATTCTTGCTATTTGACTTTCAATCAATTAAGTAGAAGTTCAAAGTTCATGGACTGGGAATTGGCATCTTCCTCTGATCATTAACTACATCTGTTTACCAGACTTCCAGCAAATCTGACTCTCCTTGTACACATGGACTTGAGGGACTAGGAGAAGGTTTATGGAGTGGGGAAAGGCTGCTCCTTAACTTGCAGAGATCTTGACGAGAACCTGACTTTAAAACAAAGTTCCCCAGCTGCGTTCTCCGAAAGGGAAGCCATCTCAAACTCTGTAGGAAAAAAACTGCAGATGCTGGTTTAAATCGAAGGTAGGCACAAAATGCCGGAGTAACTCAACGGGTCAGGCAGCATCTCCCGAGATGCTGCCTGACCCGCTGAGTTATTCCAACATTTCGTGTCTACCATCTCAAGCTCTGGTGAGTGCAGGCTAGCTGGTAAGATGGTAATGCATTATTGTTCACGAATTACAACATAGACATCCCATCAAAGGCTAAAGTTTCCAATTTGCTGATTAGCCTGCCTGCCATAATTGAATACAAATAACGGTGTCGGAGTGCAGATTAATTGATTTTAACAATGGCTACAAATAAATACTCTTTCTTGATATTGTTTGCAAAGGTAGTTCATAAATTAAATCATATCAGGATGCTGTTAAATTATCTAATTTTAGCTTACAATGACAGTTACATTTTTATGCCAAATTATGTCTACAATACATTCTGACTTCAGGCATGGATGTGTTTCTCGCAACTATCAGTTTCTGTTTGGGTTAAAGAACTTACTCTGGCCCAAGAACCCATGGAAGAGATGAGACGAAAAGGTAAAGATGCAGGAAATCAGAAAATATGTAACTGTATCAAGCTCATCGTGGGGAGGAAGATGCCCTGATATGAAAGGGAAAGGAGGAAGCATTTTTTTGGAACAAAGATGTGTATTGGTTACCATTAAGAGCAAAGCAAAGCTCAAGAATGACTCACGCTAATAAAGAGAGACTTCTCCAAGTGGAAGATTAAAGTGGGAAGGAAATGGTGCTTAAGTAACTTTAGTCTGCTTTCCAGAAAGATAAATTACATCCCTTAAACAAGAAGGTACGGCTACTTTCAAAGAACATAAATCCAGCAATGAATGGTTGCTTCTGATACAAATAGCTGACTGCAATAAGAGGCTCATTTCCTCAGTGATTATAGATCATGTGATAGGAGCAGAATTAGGCCATTCGGCTCTTCAGTCTACTCTACCATTCAATCGTAGCTGATTTATCTCTCCCTCCTAACCCCATTCTCCGGCTTTCTCCCCATAACCTCTGACACCTGTACTAATCAAGAATCTGTCTTTCTCTGCCTTAAATATATCCACTAACTTGGCCACCACAGCCTTCTGTGGAATAATTCCACAGATTCACCACCCTCTGACCAAAGAGATTCCTTCTCATCTCCTTCCTAAAAGAACGTCCTTTAATTCCGAGGCTATGACCTCTATTCCTGGACTCTCCCACTACTGGAAACATCCTCTCCACATCCACTCTATCCGAGCCTTTTACTCTTCTGTACGTTTCAATGAGGTCCCCCCTCATTCTTCTAAACATAGTTAATATGATGCATAATTAACCTGTGTGTATGAATTGTGGCATTGTGGCCTTCCATCACAGTGAGGAGAGGACTGGAGGAGACTCACTGTGATGGATGTTTCTTTGATGGATGTTTCTTTTTTTGTGTGTTTTGGGGGTTGTGTAATTTTAATGCCTATTTAATGCTTTTATTGTTGGACTGTGGGTGACTGAATTTCGTCCAATATTGGATGACAAATAAAGCTATCTTGAATCTTGAATCTTGAATCTTGAACTGCAGATGCTGGTTTACATAGAAGATAGACATGAAATGCTGGAGTAACTCAGCGGATCAGGCAAGCATCTCTGGAGAAAAGGAATAGGTGACGTTTCGGGTCGAGACCCTTCATCAGACTGATGTCAGATGTCAGAGACATCAGAGTCTGATGAAGGGTCTTGACCCGAAACATCATCTATTCCTTTTCTCCAGAGATGGTGCCTGACCTGTTGGGTTACTCCAGCATTCTGTGCATAATTAACCCGTATGTATCTGTTCAGTGGATTACAAGTACCACTCAAATGTCAAGAGTGTTTTATTGTCATAGTTTCGAAAAGGAACAATGGAATTCTTACTTGGAGCAGCAAAACAGATATGTAAACATAGTACTCTGTAAATGCCATGAGAAACAACAAAAAAAAGTTCACTATATATTCTCCTGCCATCAGGAAGCCTTGTCAGATGTGTTTCTCTCAATGGCCTCTATCAATATCTATATCTATATCTATATCTATATCTATATCTATATCTATATCTATATCTATATCTATATCTATACCTATACCTATATGTATACCTATACCTATACCTATACCTATATCTATATCTATATCTATATCTATATCTATATCTATATCTATATCTATATCTATATCTATATCTATACCTATACCTATATCTATATCTATATCTATGTCTATGTCTATGTCTATGTCTATGTCTATGTCTATGTCTATGTCTATGTCTATGTCTATATCTATATCTATTATCTATTATCTATTATCTATGTCTATATGAATTAAAAAACACACAAACAACAATCGTACAAGGCAAAAACAATCCCCCAAGTCTATGTTTAGTTTAGAGATACAGCAAGGAAACAGGCCCTTCGGCCCACTGAGTCCGCACCGACCAGCGATCCCCGCACATTAACACTATTTACACACACTGGGGCCTTTTATATTCATACCAAGTCAATTAACCTACAAAGCTGTACGTCATTGGAGTGTAGGAGGAGAGCGGAGCACCCGGAGAAACCCCACGCAGGTCACGGGGAGAACGTACGAACTCCGTACAGACAGCACCCATAGTCAGAATCGAACCTGGGACCCGGGGTTCTGGCGCTGTGAGTCAGCAACTCTACTGCTGCGCCACCATGCTGCCGTGTAGTTTGGAGCGGGTGACCAGGTCACCCCCAGGTAATGCAGGTGACTGCGGTCACCACAGTCACATTTCACGTGTGGTCCTGGTTTTCATTGTATGTCCAGCTAGTGCCGACTCATGAGAACTCGCCACAATCAGTCGAGTCTAAGAATCAGAAATAAAAACAGAAAGTACTGAAAATGCAGCGTCAAGTCAAAGACTTGAAACATTAATTCTGTTTCTCTTACCACAGATGCTGCCTGACCTGCCGAGCGTTTCTAGCATTTTCAGTTTTTATTTTAGGTTTTCAGCATGTGAAAAAATCACCAACATGTGAAAGGTTGACAATCTCTTAGAATGGTGCTGATGGAGTGTTGGTTTCCAATATTCATCCTAGAAGAGATTAAAGGAGAACATCTAGAATGTAACCTGTTTAAAAAATAGCAGCCCTGAGGGCAAATCACCATTGTGTTAACTCTGTGTGTAGCTACAGCTACACTTGTTGCAATGGCAGTATTTTGTAAGTGAGCAAGAACACCTCATAAAGGTGCTACCAATCTGAATTCTGATGCCTGTTTCTCTGCAATGTCAGAGAGTGCAGCTGCACATTTCTTTATTAATATTTCTCAGCGTAGTTTAGAGTTACAGCGCGGAGACAGGCCCTTCGGTCCTCCGAGTCCGTACCGACCAGCGATCCACGCACATTAACACAAGCCCACACACACAAGGGACAATTTACACTTATACCAAGCATACAAACCCAAGCCAGTTAACCAATAAACCTATACGTCTTTGGAGTGTGGGAGGAAACCGAAGATCAGCCCCTGTGGCCAGGATCGAACCCAGGTCTCCAGAGCTGCAAGGCAGCAACTCTACCACTGCACCACCGTGTGTGGTCTGGGAGGGCACATGGATGTAGATTTCTACAAATTATCAACAACAAAAAAAATTCAACACAGGATGTTTAATAAATCTGTGGCTGGCCATTTATTACGGGTTAACTGTTATAGCGTTTTAGATGTTTTTCTTCTCTGCAGTAGTATATGACTGGTTTGTAGTACTGTCAATATTTTCTCAGGGAAATGTAGATAGTCCATTAATGTTCACATGGATTGCTTGAGGTCGATGTTTATTATTCAAAAGCACCAAAATTATGAGCTTCATTAACACAAAGTAAAAGGATTCAGGTCTTTCGGTATAGTTTTCAGCCTCACGAATGGTCTCAAAGATAACACATGACATGTGTTAAATATTAAATCACTTTTGTGCATTTATTTATTGTATCTGGCATGCCATGCGGCTGTTTCAATCACTTGGAGATGGAAATTACATTCAATTTTAAAATCGCGAAGCCTTTATCTGAGTAGGATCTCCATTGAACAACAAGTTGAAAGGATTTCTTCGTCTCACTCCCTACCAAATGGACAATTGTAAGTAACAAAGAGGAAAAGGCCTTCAATTGTTTGCCAGGCTGGCCTTAAATCCAAAACACAAAGTGCTGGAGTAACCCAGCAGGTCAGGTAGCATCTGCAGAGGGAATGGACAGGCAATGTTTCAGGACGGGACTGATCGTAGTAGGGAGGAGAACTCTGGAAAAGAGAGGTGGGGGTGGGGCAAAGCCTGGCAAGTGATGGGTGGATAGAGATGAGGGGGGTGGAGTATGTGACAAAGGCAAGAGACGAATAGAAGACAAAAAGTTGTCAGGTAAGGAAGGAAGAGGAATGAAACATAAAGCCAGTGGAGGAACATAGGTTAAAAGGGGTGGGATAGTGAGATAAATGGTTCACTCCTTATTTGGCACAGTGGCGCAGTGGTAGAGTTGCTGCCTTACAGTGCAGGAGACCCGGGTTCAATCCTGACTACAGGTGCTGTCTGAAAAGAGTTTGTAAGTTCTCCCTGTGACCGTGTGGGTTTTCTCTGGGTGCTCCTGTTTCCTCCCACATTACAAAGACGTGCAGGTTTGTAGGTTAATTGGCTTCTGTAAATTGTCTCTAGTGTGTCGGATAGAACTAGTGCATAGCTGTTTGTTTGGTCGGTGTGGACCTGGTGGGCTAAAGGGCTTATTTCCATGCTGTATCTCTAAAACTAAAACTACCGATCCCAACCCGAAACATCGTCTGTTCATTCCCTGACTCGCTGAGTTACTCCAACACTTTGTGTTTTGCTCAAGATTCCAGCAACTGCAGTTTCTTGTGTCTCCGGTCTTAAAAACAGAGTTGCTAAAATGTTAGGTAAAAAGTACAAAGATGTAATTTAGAGGAGGACCATTTGACCCATCAAAACTCCTTTGCTATTTCAATTAGAACGTGACTGATCAGGTTGTAACCTTAGCTCCCTGCCTTTCCTCAGTTTCTCTTGACCCCTTTGCTAATCATGAATCTATCTAAGTATCTCGCCTTAAAATGTTTTCTCCATTAATACTTGTTTCCTACTCAAGATGTGAACTGACCTGAAATTGTCTGAGAATGTCTCATTGCCTTTTGATCATTTGCTTAATTAAAACAACATTTGGACTTCTTTTTACTTTAAAAAGTAAAAGTGCCAGCGCAGCCAAAGAGATCTTCTACATCTTGTGGATCCGTGTTAATCTTAGACTGAATTGCAGAGTTGTGATAGACATTGAATAAGATAGAGTCATGTGGCATGAAAACAGGTCCTTCGACCCAACTTGCCCATGCCAACCAACATGTCCTACCTGCACCAGTCCCACCTGCCTGTGTTTGGCCCATATCCCTCTAAACCTGTCCTACCCATGCACCTGTCTAAATGTTTCTTAAGATCAAGATTACCTCCACAATAAACAAGCTTTGCTGGATAATACACCAACTTATTGCCAATCCGTGTTAGTTTCTGGAAAATGAAATGGAAAATTATTTCAGGTTTTTAAAACTAATGGTTTATTTGTTCAGATATTTAATTTTTCTTCTATCTGTGTTTGCAAAGTCAACTGTAGAGTGGCTGCTGCCTCTTTCAGGTCTGGATTTGAACTTATCTCCGGTGCCTGTGATTAGGGTTCTTCGTGCATTTGTCCAGTTAGGACGCCAGCAGTTACTCTCAGATAGGATCAAGTCAACTGATTGCAAGGAAAATCTAGGCTGTTTCTCAATAAATGCTCCAGCTAATTTAGATCAACAGGCATGTTCATGTGTGGCATTCACCCAACCTCCCAAATAACACTCCCAAAGCCTGGGAAATAAAACAACCCACTCCCTCAATATACCTCCTTAAATACAAGGCCATAAATCACTCCTCTCCCAGCTCTCCAGCTTCATTAATTTTAATCATGTGGCTTGGAAGTTGGCAAAATTCAGGAGAATTCTGATGGCCAGTGATGTTATTAGGGGATGGAGCCATTTTAATTGTCCGTTCATTGCAAGAGTAACAAAGGAGCAGGACTGCAGTGCCAGTGAGACTCACAGCAGTGTCATCGATCATGTTGGACAAACTTGGATTGTTTTCTCTGGCACGTTGGAGGCTGAGGGGAGACCTGATGAAAATACATCAAATTATGAGAGGCATGTTTAGGGTAGACAGGCAGGACCGTTTTTCGCGGGGTGGAAACGTCAAAGAGCAGATGGCGTAGCCTTAAGGTGGGAGGAGGGACAGTTTAAAGGAGACGTGCGGGGCACGTTTCTTGACATCGAGAGCGGCGAGTGCCTGAAACACGCTGCCACGGGTGGCGGGGGAAACAGGTACGACAGGGGCATTTAAAAGGCTTTTAGATAGGCACGGGGATTTGCAGGGAATGGAAAGATATGGATCACGTGCAGGCAGAAGAGAATAGTCGAACTTGGCATTGTGTTCGCCACAGACAGAAGACGGGCAGAAGGGCCTGTTCCTATGCTGTGCCATTCTATGTTCTATGCTCTGTGCACGTTCTTCCTTTTGGACCTCCTTGCAGATTTCTACATTGTGGAACTTCTATCCTAATCTCCTAGAAAATTGAGCCCTTTAAAAAAAAAATCTTGTCAGATACTAATTTCTGCCCTTTTGCGGCTTAGGTGAGCCAGATAATTCATAGCTCCATGACTGTCAGGGTCTCAACCCTCTCGGTCTGAAGAAGGGTCTCGACCCGAAACATCCCCTGTCCCTTTTCTCCAGAGATGCTGCCTGACCCGCTGAGTTATAACCAGCTTTTTGTGTCTATCTTCGGTGTAAACCCACATCTGCCATTCCTTCCTACACAGTATAACCTAATTTCCTTGTTCTGTGATTACATGCACTTCAGCTGCTGTTGGGTTAATTTTGTGTGGAGACTCTGCAGCTGTAACCTCCTCTAGCTTTGCACCCACGCCTTTGCCCCTGCAGTTAAAAGGTTGGTCAAGTTAAGACCGATATTTACCTAACAAGAGTCTCGTTTCCATGGTGAGCCCTCTCAGTTGCAATGTTTCTCACTTGACCTCAGCTGCCCTGTTCTCTGGCATTCCCACCGCCAAATACCATTGCCAGCAGCATTGTCACCACTCTTCCAAAACCTTTAATGTGATTGATCTTCCGGTCAATTCTTCACCGCCTCGAGATTTGATTAATCTCTTCTTGCACGAAGCAACTTTGGACGATTAATGTTGTGCTGAATGTGTACAAATTGCAAATCACAGCTCTACTGCCCAGGCATGCTCAATTATGACAGGGTAGGGTAACCTCAGCATGTTTTCTAGATACAAGGAACTGCAGATGCTGGTTTACAAAAAAAAGGACACAAAGTGTTGGGGTCACGCAGTGGGTTGGGAAGCATCTCACATGGATAGGTGACGTTTCAGGCTGGGACCCTTCTTCAGATTGATTTCTGTCAGACATGTCGGAGCTGAAACACCACCTATACATCTTCTCCAGTGATACTGCCTGACCCGCTGAGTTACTCCAGCACTTTGAGTTCTTTAGTGTACTCCAGCACTTTTTGTGTCTTTGTTTTGTAACCTGCAGATCTTAGTTTAGTCTTGTTTAGTTTGTCATGTGCACCGGGGTACATTGAAAAGCTTTTTTGTCGCGTGCTATCCAGTTAGCGGAAACACTATACGTGATTACAATCAAGCCGTCCACAGTGTACAGATATAGGATAAAGGGAATAACGTTTAGTGCAAGGTAAATTTCAGTAAAGTCCCATTAAAGATAGTCCAAGGGTCTCCAATGTGGTAGATGGTAGGTCAGGACCATCACTAGTTGGTAATAGGATGGTTCAGTTGAATGATAACAGCTGGGAAGAAATTGTCACTGAATCTGGAGGTATGCATTTTCACACTTCTATACCTCTTGCCTGATGGGAGAAGGGAGAAGAGGGAGTGTTCATGGTGAGAATCATCCTTGATCATGCTGCTGGCCTTGAAGTGTAGATGGAGTCAATGGAAGGGAGGCTGGTCTGTGTGGTCTGGGCTGCGTCCACAATTCTCTGCAATTTCTCATGGTGTTGGATGGCACCAAAGATAATAGAGCAGAGCAAAGATAGACCACTCGACCCTAAAAACCATAGTTTGTCATGGCGCCATTTTAGTAGGCAGAAACTTGCAGAAACATTTAAAAAGAAAAATAACAGAAATCTGTGAATTGATAGATGAGATATATTCTGCATTTTAATGGTATCATCACACATACTGTTCCCCCAAAACACTGATTACACTGCGAGAGGCATAGCGAATGGCGGGTTTTGCTTACTAAAATGGCGGACGTTACGCTCCATTGCGTACTACGCTTCAGTATAGGTGATTTCAAAGGAGTGGTTCATCTTGGTCCTCTAGTATCTTTGGATGGAACTGTCCCCAAACCATGCTGTGCGTTTTCTAGTTGGTGAGAGTTGGCCAGTTTCTTGTTTCTTCTTTCTCGTCTACGATGCTGACGAGTTACATTTCTAATTCTTGTGAATCAATTACATAAAAATCTTGAATGTACAACAGAGGGAAGTTATTCAACCCGATCGTATTTTCAAATAGAATTGCCATCTAACCCATGCCCGGTCTCGACCCGAAACGTCACCCATTCCTTCTCTCCCGAGATGCTGCCTGACCTGCTGAGTTACTCCAGCATTTTGTGAATAAATCGATTTGTACCAGCATCTGCAGTTATTTTCTTATATCCCGCCAACTTGAAAGACTCCGCAACAAAACAGGTCTCACAATTCACTCCCAAGCCTACAAAGACCACCTGCAGCAATACAAAGATGCCCTCTCCCGCGCCCACTCCACCTACTACTCTCAAATAATTCACTCTGGCTCCGGAAACCCAAAAGCACTCTTCTCTACAATAAACAAACTCCTCAGCCCCCTGGACACCATCTCCCAGTCATTCACAGTTGACAAATGCACCTCTTTCCTTTCATTCTTCCAAAGCAAAATAGACAGCATCTACAGCACCTTAACCACCAATGCACCTGTTCCCCCTCAAACCACCTGCTCCCCCTTATCCTGTCAACCCCTGCCTCAGTTCTCCCCAGTCTCCACCACCGACCTCTCTGACCTCTTCACAGGAATAAAAACTGCCACCTGCTCTCTGGACCCCATCCCCTCCAGCTTTGTCAAGGCCTGCCTTCCTGCTCTCTCTCCACTTATCACTGCAACAATAAACTCCTCCCTGTCCACTGGCATTGTCCCGCCATCCCTCAAAATCGCTGCTGTCACCCCCATTCTGAAAAAACCTGGACTCAACCCTGACACCCCAAACAACTTCAGACCAATCTCCAATCTACCCTTTCTGTCCAAAGTTTTGGAACGCGCTGTAGCTTCTCAACTCAAATACCACCTCTCTACCAATAACCTGTATGAAACTTTCCAATCCGGATTCTGCTCCAACCACAGTACTGAAACTGCGCTCCTCAAAATCACCAACGACCTTTTCCTCTCCTCTGACGCTGGAAACCTCAACATCCTCATCCTACTTGACCTCAGCGCCGCCTTTGACACCATAAATCACTCCATTCTCCTCACCTGACTTGAAACCTCCTTTAACATCACTGGCACAGCCCTATCCTGGATCAAATCTTACCTCTCCGACAGGCACCAGTTCATCTCCATTAACAACTGTAAATCCCCCACCGCTCCCCTCCCCCAAGGTGTCCCCCAAGGCTCAGTCCTTGGCCCCCTCCTCTTCATCCTCTACCTGTTCCCCCTTGGTCAATTAATCCGCCGTCATGGTCTCAACTTCCACTGCTTCGCCGATGATATCCAGCTCCTCATCTCCACCAAGTCAATCTCCACCACCACACACTCTACACTGACAAACTGCATCACTGAAATAAAATCTTGGCTTCAATCAAATTTCCTCAAACTCAACTGCAACAAATCCGAAATCATCATCATTGGTCCAAAAACGCTCACCAAATCCACCCAAAACTTCATCCTCAATATTGATGGTCTCCCAGTATCCACCTCCCCCACATCCGGAATCTTGGAATCATCTTTGATCAAACCCTCTCCTTCGACAAACACATCAAACACATCACCAAGACAGCCTTCTTCCACCTCAAAAACATCGCCCGTCTCCGTCCATCCCTCTCCTCCACAGCTGCAGAAACCCTCATCCACGCCTTCATCACCTCCCGTCTGGACTACTGCAACAGCCTCCTCTATGGCTCACCCTCAAAAATCATCAGTAAACTTCAATACATTCAAAACTCCGCTGCCCGTCTACTCACCCACTCCCCGATCCGTGACCATATCACCCCCATCCTTTACAAGCTCCACTGGCTCCCCATCCCCCAGAGAATCCAGTACAAAATCCTCCTCATGACCTACAAAGCCCTCCATAACCTGGCCCCATCCTACCTGACTGACCTCCTCCACAGACACACTCCCACCTGCACCCTCCGCTCTGCTGCTGCCAACCTCCTGTCCCCCCCCATCCGGACCAAACTCAGATCCTGGGGGGACAGGGCTTTCTCCATCGCTGCTCCCACCCTCTGGAACTCACTACCCCAAACCGTCAGAGACTCCTCCTCACTCACCACATTCAAAACATCACTGAAGTCTCACCTGTTCAGCACTGCCTTCAACCACTGACGGTCACCTCACCTTCTGTCTCCTTTTTCTGTTCGTTTACTTATTTATCTATTTATTTTCTTCTCTATGTTCTAGTAATTCCTGTAAAGCGTCTTTGAGTGTTTGAAAAGCGCTATATAAATGTAATGCATTATTATTATTATTATTATTATTAAGTCTTGCTCGCCTCTTGCCATTTCCAAGTAGCTGCAATAATCACAAGTAATATATTTCCTTCACATTGAGCTATAAACTGAAGTTGTAGGTCAGTCATTACACAGAACAAATCATTTAATTCAGCAGGTGCATTGTTCCACTGACAACTGTAAAGATAGAAATCATCATGACACACACTGTTACAATCTGCTTCCTCAGGTTCCTCCCGCACTCTGTCGTTCTTATGTTCCAAAGAAAATCCAACTTCAGGGGCTTGCTGTAAGTATTTAATTGATGAGATGTTACAGTGCTAAAACGTGATGAAGGATTCCATTTCAGATTAAAAGAAGTAAAAAATAAAAAGATTAAATACAATAGCCTCCCTTGTCAACTTCCCCATCTATCTGTAGAAAGTCTGAAGAAGGGTCTCGACCGAAACGCCACCCATTCCTTCTCTCCAGAGATGCTGCCTGTCCCGCTGTTACTCCAGCATTTTGTGTCTATCTTGAAAGAACTGCAGATACTGGTCAATGCTAATGTCAGATGCTCAGTCTGAAGAAAGGTCTCGACCCGAAACGCCACATTTCCATGTTCTCCAGAAATGCTGCCCGACCTGCTGAGTTACTCCAGTTCTTTGCGTTCCCATCTATTTGCCTTCTTTGTAATTGTCTGTATCTTTCTCTCTCGCTCTATTTTTCCGTGTCCCCACAGGCTCCTTTATTTCCCACCATATGCCTCTCCCATCCCGAATTCTCTTCCCACCACAATCTGTTGTCTTCCCTACGTACTTCACGTTTCACCGTGGTCATGCCCTCGACCAAGAAACCAGACAAGGGAGACACATGGAACTGCAGATGCTGGAATCCTGAGCAAAAGACAAAGTGATGGATGACCTCGACAGGTCAGGCAATGTCTGTGGAAGGAATGGACAGATGGCCTTTCCTGTTGGGAACCTTCAGATAAGGGATCTTCTGAGGAGGTTGGATATGGAAGGCTTGCTTTATCCCATTGGCTTCCTAAAGCTCACAACTGGCATGTACTACCATGCAGTTCCATTAGCGTTTTTGGTCCATTATTCCTCCCTTTCAACATAGTTCAGTTGCACAGCTGTCTGTCGATCCTGATCTTGGGCATTATAACATATAACATATAACAACTACAGCATGGAAACAGGCCTGTCCGGCCCTACCAGTCCACGCCGACCATTCTCCCTGACCTAGTCTCATCTACCTGCACTCAGACCATAACCCTCCAATCCCCTCCTATCCATATACCTATCCAATTTACTCTTAAATAATAAAATCGAGCCAGCCTCCACCACTTCCACCGGAAGCCCATTCCATACAGCCACAACCCTCTGAGTAAAGAAGTTCCCCCTCATGTTACCCCTAAACCTTTGTCCCTCAATTCTGAAGCTATGTCCCCTTGTTGGAATCTTCCCCACTCTCAAAGGGAATCTTCCCCATTCTCTTGTTTCTTCCGGGTGCTCAGATTTCCCAAAGATTCCATCCTTGCTGAGGTCATCTGTTGTTTTATTCTGGCCTTCTCCATCTTTCAGTTTGAAGAGGGGTTCCGACCCGAAACGTCACCTAGTACTTTTTTCCCCAGAGACGCTGTCTGACCCGCTGAGTTACTCCAGCATTTTGTGTCTTTTTCCCAAAGATCAATTAATTAACTTCTGTAAATTACCCCTTAGGGAATTGCTTGTGAACTGGAAACCTAACAAAGCAAGTGTGGGACTAAGAAGTTAAATTACAGGACCAGCAACCCGTGTTGATAATCCTGCAGTCCCAGTTCAAATCCTACAGAGCAGTGGTAGGAATTAAATTCAGATAATCGTCTAGAGCATAGAGGAATAAAAACAACAGTAATCAGTAATGACGTCCATAAAACAATTGGATGGCCATTAAAAGCACATCCAGTTCACTGATTTGTTTAGTGGAAGAAAGCTGGAAACCTGGTGGCTTAGAAAGACAAATAGCCATGGAGCTAGACACCAGAGGAGAGGTGTTTGGGTCAAGGGTTAACATAATCACAGAGGAACACAACTGTAACTTTGGGCTGTTTTTACAGCTGTGTGACAGGTTTAAATCTGGAGCTGTAGGACAAAGAACCAAATCAGAGACGAGAGAGTGAATTCAAAGCCCGTAGAAGAGAGGATGATTTTGTTGATGGAAGGGAGAAATGACTTGGTTCTTGAATGGGAGAGAGAAACTGAAGATACCGAAGAAACCTGTTTACAATAAGATCTGTACAAGAAGACCATGAAGGAAGATATGGAGACACAAGGAACTGCAGATGCTGGTTTACGAAAAAAGATCAAAACCTAAACTGCTGGAGTAATTCAAAGGGTCAGGCAGCATCTCTGGAGAATATGGAAAGCGATGTTTTGTTCAGGACGCTTCTTCAGATTGAGGGAAGATTTAGAGGTTAGGAATTCAGTGTGTCAGAGGTTAATGCCACTTTCAAGAAGATTGGAAATGTGGAAGGGGTGGGGGGTTGTTAAATACTGAGGAGAAAATAATGGGAGATGGGTATTCAGAGCCAAGAATAGGGAAAATACATTGGAGTAGGGTTTTTTCAAGAGGGGTAAAGTTGGGTAGCGGCAAAACCAGTAGGACTTTTGATTCATTGGTTTACCATGCATACCTATCTATAAAAATTTGGCTTAGGAACTTGAAGAGATGTGGTATCCTTTTTCATTTGCCCTCCATCATCATGATGGTTTAAGTGGATGAGATTATTGTCAACTGAGTGAATGCAAACATTTCTATAAAATAATAATTTTATTAAAGAGCTGAACTGTGCTTATGCTGACAATGGCATATATCCTATTTCTTTTAACCCTGGTCTTATAAACCTTAGAAATATTTACCATCTTCTGATGTGAGCTTCGTAAACAACACGTTTAATCACTCTAACAATTTTAGCTGCCAAGGCCCTTCGCGCTGGAATTCCCTCTTGGCCTTTTTACCCCCCCCCCCCCCCCTTATACAGTCGCCCATGTCTTTGATCATGTGTTTGGCCATTTTATCCCAGTATCTTCACATCTGGCACAATGCCAAAATTAGCTTGATATCACTCAATGTGAAATGCCTTGGGGCAGTTTTGCTGTGCATTGTGTATCTGCATAATTTGTGTTTATGGATAATTTGGGAGTTAAAATCACAATGAAGATTTAAGAGGATTTTCACAGCTGTAAAAACAATGCTTTATTTTTAAGGAGTAATAAAAACCTCCTTAATTGCACTTATTGCCATAGTTGAGATACTTAGTCCATACTTTGCTAAATATGCAGAAATACAATATTTATGTAATGTCAATATAAAATGTTTTATTTATCGAAATCACTCACATAGTATCTGTTTTGTCATTGGAGACACAAATACTCTTAAGACACACGATGGATGGTTATAGCAACAGAGGAGACAAGAGACATGTTTGGTTTGCATTCCCAGGAAGGCAAAAATGTAAGAAATGTCTGAGAGGAACAGCCATGTTGATTTTGGTTATGGATAAAAGGTGAAAGATTTTGTTTTTTCTCTATATTCAGTTGTGACTTTTTGGAAAACGAGAGACTATATTTAAAATGTTTCCGAAAATTCCAGCCAGTTATAAGTGCTTAATGTCTTTAAGAGCACTGTATTTATCCAAACTGTGGCGGAATAACAGTATAGGCTTCTACATAATATGTTCCCAAAGGAATGCAGTTAACTCTACTTCTACTTTTATTTTTTCCTCTCTTTTGGCCAAACTTTTAGAATCTAAACCCAATTTCTATATTGGTTGTTATTTCTTGTTAACGTGCATTTTAAGTGATCCAAACAGCAAGACAAGAGCAGTATTGTACAGCGGAGATAGTTTTTTGGGGTGGAAATTATAATATATGTTAAAGCTGGAGTTTTTGGACAATCTTCTTGCATACAATAGAGACGGTACATATTTACATGTAACTTGAGATAATGAAGAGAGGGCTTCTGGCATATTTGCTGCACGCACCATTATTATGATGTGATAGGGATCTAGGTTTCATTTTATTTGAAGAAAGAAAGGTTTTAATGAAGCCTGAGGTTCCCCACAGTAGGGTGTTAGTGCAGAGGAACAAGACACATCTCCAGTGTAAGAAGAGAGCTGTGTGGAACGATTCGGTTGGTGGCAAGATTCAGCAACCTGGCATATTCAGAAAACCTTGAATAGATCTCATTAGACATTTCAAAGTTCAATAAGAGAAAATAAGCCAAGACCTTTACTTACAGTTTTCTGTGCTGTGCAATTCTATGGTTGTAGATAAGTCAACAAGCTGGGAAGCAGAGCCTAATGATACACACTGCTACACAGGGTGAAGTTAGGATGGATATTACTAAATATTCCTGCAAGCAAGTGGCAATCAGGGCTGAATGTTCTTATTCTGCTAAACCATATGTGACACTGAATTATGCCAGATATGAGATAAGACAAATGGATGTTTCGAGCATGCTGTTAAATAAACTAATACAAATAATTCTATGTGTGTTAGGAGGGAAAGCAAAGCTAAAAGGGCCTGTCCCACTTAGGCGATTTTAAGGCGACTGCCGGCGACTAGGCTGTTGCCGACAGTTCGCCGGGTGTCGCGGGCATGATCGTGAGGAGTCTTCCAAAAATCGTAGTGGATCTCAGCGCGTTGCTGAGAAATCATCCTGTTTGAAATTTCTCGGCGACAGCTGGCTTGTCGCCAGGTATCGTAGCTTATTGCGGGCGCTGTCTCATGCTGTCCCCAGGTTTGATAGATTCTCTTAGATGCATTTAGAAGCACATAATATTAAAATAAGTAAAGTCATTTCAAAATACCATAAAATGCTTGTGTTTAACCAATTTATTTACCGTCAGGACATTTGACAGGTAGATTGGAGGCGACAGTTTGACGGTCAGGTAAGCGTGGGGATTTTTGCTATGTTTTTGGCCTCAGCCATTACATTTAAAGTGGGCTCCCAACCCAGATATGCAACCCAGAAACCAGATATGCATCTCCCTTACATTTTCAAAGAATGCCCTCAAACTTTTCACAAAAATCCACTGAACCACTTTTATTTTTTTAAATACTTAGTAAACTGGAAGTAAATAGTTTATTCCTTGTTACAGTGAAGCTTGTTTTTTAAGTAACCCATACAAGGTGTTATAGTTCAAAACTCTCAAGTACTTACCGACTTGTCAGTGATTTCAGCGAAAACCAGGACGCTGGAGAAGCATTGACAGCGTGGACATTTCGCGATGTTTCAGAAGACGGTGTAATCTCGACCTGACTCGGCATTGTCGTGGTCATTGTCGTCGGGTAAAAGAAAAATTTGCCGATCTGCTACGACTTTGACAGTCGCCGGCAGTCGCCAAAAAAATCGCCTAAGTGGGACAGGCCCTTAAAAGAAGTGTTCAGCAAATCAAGCCTGGAAATTATTTAGTTGAGGTTACTTGCAGTTTATTGTACTCCACATTGCCTCACAGCACCAGAGACCCTGGTTCAATCATGACTACGGCTGCTGTCTGTACGGAGTTTATACGTTCTCCCTGTGACCGCGTGGGTTTTCTCCAGGTGCTCCAGTTCCCTCCCACATTCCAAAAACGTGCAGGTTTGTAGGTTAATTGGCTTCTGTAAATTGTCCCTAGTGTGTAGGATTGAACTAGTGTATGGGCGATCGTTGGTTCGAGGACTCCATGGGGTGAAGGAACCGTTTCCATGCTGTATCTCTAAACTAAACGAAACCAAGCTCTGAACTTGACACCTTGAACAACATCAAACTGAAATCTGCATAATTTGCTCCAATAACACCATATCATTCTACACTGTCTATAAATATTGCAAACTTTAACTGATTCTGAAAATCCGGCATGATTATTATCTTGTTTTGAAGATTTTGCATATATAGTATATATATATATATAATATATACTAAAATATATATATTTATTCACAAAATGCTGGAGTAACTCAGCAGGTCGGGCAGCATCTCGGGAGAGAAGGAATGGGTGACGTTTCGGGTCGAGACCCTTCTTCAGACTGAAGAAGGGTCTCGACCCGAAACGTCACCCATTCCTTCTCTCCCGAGATGCTGCCCGACCTGCTGAGTTACTCCAGCATTTTGTGAATAAATCGATTTGTACCAGCATCTGCAGTTATTTTCTTATACAAAATATATATATTGTTGCTTGCAGTTTCCATGTGAATTCTTCCTTTTGTGAACTTGTCACACAATACAATTACATCCACTTGCTGGCGGGTGTGAACTAATTCCTGCTTTGTGTCTCCATGTTTCTGATCCTAGAATAGGAGGCACCAGTTCTCTAATTCATTCCACTTGTCTGCTTTCCGAATTGCATTTGCTTTTTGGTATTCAATTTTAAAAAGAAATACGATATCCAAGTACAAAAGAGGAAAGGAACGAAACATTTGACTCTTCTCCTTTGTGTGAAAACTTCACTTTGTGACTCTGTGGGAAATTGATTAGATTTGAAGCATTCTTTACACATATTTCCAAAGGAACAGTAATCACATGGCAGCAAATGTGTAGAGTTTGTATGTAATGAGCTTCGCAATGTTTGTGGATCATGTGGATGTTTACTTTGACGTGAATTAAGCGGGCCAAATTATAGCGAGAACGAACACTCATTAGTATCGAGGTTATTTGTGAAGTTGTGCAGTTGTACTGATCCCAAAGATTGCATTTCCCCGATGGGTTTTAGAAAATCCTTTGATCCGAGTTGGAGGAATTACTGGATATTTTATACAAACAGTTCTAGAATTTACAAGTTTGCGGCTCCCCTTCTCAGATCGTTTATCAAGATCAAATGGAAGAAATGTTGCTTTAATGGTGCTGCCAGAGTTGAACATCAAAGATGAACAAACATTGCAACTTCTCTCTGTGATTGGAGTATAGTTCACAGAAATGTAATGTGAAAGCTCTTTCACATTAGCATCTCAAAACCAATATCATTTCAACAAAATGTTAACATCTTTTCTGGGTTATAATTTAAACCTTTGTCAGGACAGTGTGCACTGATCCAATGTGTGGGATCCTGTGTAATCCTGTGTGTACCAATGGCAGGATCTTAGGTGTACTAATTAAGCTCAAGAATGTTTTATTCACAAGGACACACAGTGCTGGAGTACCTCAGCAGGTCAGGCAGCATCTCTGGAGAACATGGACAGGTGATGTTTCGGGTCGAAACCTGACCTGTGGGTCTTCAGACCATCTGAGGAAGGGGCTCGATCCGAAATATCACCTATCCATATTCTCCAGAGATGCTGCCTGACTTGCTGAGTTGCTCCAGCACTGTGTCCTTTAGTGTATTAACCATCATCTGCAGTTCTGTGTTTCTGACATTTTATTTAAATTCAGATTCAAGGGTGAGGTGATAATCTACAATTTTTAGGACATGCTTTGGAACCAGTTATCCGTTGTTCTTTGTGTGCTCCAATGGATATTTGGTACAAATTGCTTCTGATGCAGCTCCGCATTTGAAAGCTAAATTATGAAGATTATTTTTAATTGATGCTTGCATTCATTGAAATATGCCGCTATAACAAACAGGAACTAGGATGTACTCAGTAGTAAGTGTTGCTCGCCTTTTAGGAGCACTTGAGATAATTTCTATGGAGCTGTGGAGCTCTATGGTTTGCCGAGATCAAGAAGGGTCTCGACCCGAAACGTCACCCATTCCTTCTCTCCAGAGATGCTGCCTATCCCGCTGAGTTACTCCACCACTTTGTGTCTATCTTCGATTTAAACCAGCATCTGCAGTTCTTTCCAACACAAGATGAATTCTATTGCTTTGTGATCGCCACTTCAGTAAGTTCAGTGCTGGATCCTGTCATTCAGCACAGATGTTGTGGGCCAAAGGGTCTGTTCCTGTGCTGTACAGTTCTATGTTCTAAGTTTTGTTTTCCCAAAACCTTCTTCGGAAATCGATGCAAGACCTCAACATGAGACGCTGCCATCTTCAGATGATGTGAAGATGGCAGGAACTTATTTTGAGGGTTGTTGTCTGCAACGAATAAGGACACCAGCTTTAGTATTCGAAAACTGCGTAATGTTGTTAACATTGGATGGGACTGGACCCTATGTATGTTATCCAAATTAAGGGGGAAGACATGCAATAGCCAGTAGTTATAGGGGGCCCACATCAGTTACATGGTGGACAGTGCTTCCATTAAAGTCAATGGAACAGCTACGAGATAAGAGGCATCAGTTTATAGTTTAGTTTAGAGATGCAGCCTGGAAAAAGGTCCACACCGACCACCGATCACACATTTACACGAGTTCTATATTATCCCACTTTCTCATCCATTTCCTACACATTAGAGGCAAGTTATAGAAACCAATTAACCGATAACTAACGAAGATAGACACAAAAAGCTGCAGTAACTCAGCGGGACAGGCAGCATCCCAGCTTTTTGTGTCTATCTTCGGTTTAAACCAGCATCTGCAGCTCCTTCTTACACAACCTATAACTAACCATTGTCTTTGGGATTTGGGGGGAACTGGAGCACCCGGAGGGAACCCACGCAGTCACAGGGAGAACGTGCAAAGTCCACACAGCCAGCACCCGATGTCAGGATCGAACCCAGGTCTCCGGCACGATGAGACAGCAGCTCTATCAGTTGTGCCACCGTGCAAGGAAGAGTTTCTGTCCAATGAGTTATTAACAGCAGCTTTGTTACGGCCTGTGCTGCATTTATAGGAAGTGACAGATGATGGGAAGCTCACGGTTGTGATTGTGGACCAAATGGAAGTGTTTGTCAAGCTGTCACTCTATGTGTGGTGGGGTTTGCACCGTGAAGGAGAAGAGTCAAATGTTTCGTTCCTTTCCTCTTTTGTACTTGGATATCATTTTTAAAAAAAAATTGAATACCAAAAAGCAATGAGAGACCGACGCAGCGTGCAATTGCAAGGATACAAAGAAATTGTTACTTCACTGGGAAGAGTATTTGGGTCTCAGGGTGGTGGGGACGGAGGAAGTAAAAGGGCAGGTATAACAATTTTTGCTGTGGGAAGGAGAGTGGGGATTGTTGGACTACAATGCTCCAGTGGGAATGTTCCTTTGGATTGCTGTAAGGGGGGGGGGGGGGGGGTGAGTGGAGGATAGTGGGGGGCATCTGAAACGACCACTTTCCAAGTGAACAGTTCACTCCAAAGGGGGTGGGGATGGGGTGCATTTGGAAGTACAAACACTGGAAGCTTAGTTGGGCTCTGGCAGAGACTGATTCAGACTTGTTGGTGGTGCGAAAGGATTTGGGATTGCTGGTGCAGGATTCCCATAAGGTTAATCTGCAGGTTCAGTCAGTAGTAAGGAAGGTAAATGCAATGTTAGTATTTGTTTGGAGAGGACTAGAATATAAAAACAAGGATGCAAGGCTGGGGCTTTGTAAGATGCTGGTCAGACCACATTTCGAGCATTGTCAGCAGTTGTGGGCCCCATATCTGAGGATGGAGGTGTTGGCACAGGAATGGGTCATGAGGAGGTTTACGAGAATGATCTCGGGGATGATTAGGTTTGACGTATGAGGAGCGTTTAATAGCTCTGAGCCTGTATTTGCTGGAGTTCAGAAGGAAAAGGAGGGGCTTCTCATTGAAGCTCACCAAATAATGAAAGGCCTTGATAGAATGGATGTGACGAGGATGTTTCCAGTAATGGGAGAGTCTCGGACCAGAGGGCACAGCCTCAGAATAAAAGGACATCCCTTTAGAATGGAGATGAGGAGGAATTTCTCTAGCCAGAGGGCGGTGAATCTATTAACTTCATTGCCACAGACATGGAGGCCAAGCCATTGGGTGTTTAAGAGGCAGAGATTGACAATTTCTTGATTAGTTAAATGTTGAAGGTTACGGGGAGAAGGCTGGAAAATGGGGTTGAGAGGGAGAAATAGATCAGCCATGATCAAATGGGGGAGCAAACTTGATGGGCCGAGTGGCCTAATTCTATAAATGGAAGGAAGTAAGCTGGAACTCCATTGTGACTTCTTTCAGTGGAGTATAATAACACACATATTTGCCTACCTGCCTCTACCTACCTCCAATATCCTTAATGAATTTTAGAGGTAGGATGGAAGCACATGGTTGACCTGGCCTCAAGGCTTCTGACTCTGTCTGATACTCCTTTGAGATCCACTCATATAAATGTTAACTAAGAGTAGAGCCTGGTCTCGACCCGAAACGTACATCAGTCTGAAGAAGGGTCTCGACCCGAAACGTATATCAGTCTGAAGAAGGGTCTCAACCCGAAACGTCGCCCATTCCTTCTCTCCTGAGATGCGGCCTGACCTGCTGAGTTACTCCAGCATTTTGTGAATAAATACCTTCGATTTGTACCAGCATCTGCAGTTATTTTCTGACACTATTTATTCGCAATGATCACCCAGTATCCATATGCTGTAAAGTTGGGGGATAGGGGCTGCCTCAAATGCGGAAGCTTATGTTGAAATGGACTCCCAGCTCAACATAAAATGTTGGAGCTATTTCAAAACCTTCCAGCATATCGCAGGGACTTTACTCAAGAAATTCCTATTTTGACGTGCAGAGACTGTTTCACATCCTGACCGCCATTTTTTACCATCAAATGAAACAAGCAACTTAACGCCAGGATCTTTATCAATTCTTTCTTTGCTTTTCCCTGCTGTACAGAGCCCTGATGAGCAGCCAAGGTGGATAAAACTGCACTAATTAATTCCCTCCCTTGTCACCGCACATGTAGAACAATAGAGAAAAAAAATGCTTTCATTGGATCATCTGACTCGCACCTCCGTGAGAATTCTAATGTTATGCGGTTCAAATCCATTCTTTGATACTTTTTTGTATGACACCCTTCATCACAAGTTTTCAGTTTGACTGCTGATTTCAACGTCTTTATACAGCTGGAAAAATACAAGACACTGCACGCGAACAGAATGCTGAACAGACCAAATATTTCCTCGACCAGGCGAGCGAGCTACATGTTAATTTAAAAAAAAAATCTATATTACGGCTTTTAGAAACATGTTGGACTTAAAAATCTATTCAGAGAATAATATGCAAGGACAAGCATTTTGTTGTTAACGGTGATTGAAAAATTCTTAAGTAGCTTTTTTGATGTACAGTGCTAACATTACAGGAAGAAGGAAAAAAACATTTGGATGATTTTTTTATAGAGCAGGCTGGAACTTGATTTGGTTTGAGTTGGCTGCCAAAACGAGTTGGCAATTTTAACTCCAAGTCTACAACCATTTGTATCATAAAACCGCTTCCGATCATTCTGCCATTAGATAAAATAGCTTTTGCACACTTGTGAAAACACAGTACAAAGTTGTTTCCATATGCTGGGTTACCCACCTTGCTGTGAGACCCAGCAAACAAAACACTGCAGTTGCCACAGAAAGATAGGAACTCAACAGCTAAGGGATTGAAGATCCTGCTTCACGTGAGAATATTGCAAGCTCTTCTTAAAGCATCTTCTGGGATGCATTCTGGTTCAGTGAATTAGAATGGTGCCTTTTTAGTCTGGGGGCCTGTGCCCAAATGTAATGACATTTGTCAGCCCTAAGGTAGAAACAGAAACACGATCGATAAAAATATGGATTAAAACAATTTTATTTTATTTTCGCACTCTTCGGGAATTATGATCTACATATATAAAGTTAGTCTTTAGGGACGGTAAATGAGATTTGGTACATCATTGAAATCTCTCTTTGACTTTTTACCCACGAAGCATAATATTATCAGGGTATTTCATGGTGAGATTAATTTATAAATGTCCTAGGTTTGTGTCGGGGTGATTGTTTTATCTTGTGTAGGAAGGAGCTTAAACCGAAGATAGACCCGAAAAGCTGGAGTAACTCAACGGGTCAGACAGCATCTCTGGAGAAAAGGAATATGTGACGTTTTGGGTCGAGACCCTTCTTCAGACCTTCTATTGGAGAAGGTTGCATACATCCTAGCATCTTGAGGATAAGTACAGCATCCAAATCAATTTTGAGTACAAAGGCAAAGTTTTGAGTACAAATACAAAGTACAGTTTTGAGCACAAGTACAAAGTTAGAAATGTAAAGTCAGATGGTGATGGGTTTCTACCACTGTTAGTCCTCTGAAACATGAGTTTGGGGAATTAACACCAGAAAATAAAGAGATGGCAGAAATAGGTTGCATCAGTCGTTACCATAAAGGAGGCAACAACATCCCAGAGATCAGGAAATGGAAGGGAGGGAGGGATTTAGGAAAGTTACAATCGTCAGGGCAGTGGTACAGAGCAAATTGCTGGAATTGTGGCCTGAGTAGTTTTTGGATCCTGATTGATTTCATCCTGGGTTCTTAAAGTAAGTCGCTATGGAGACATTTGATGCGTTGGCTTTACTTTTCCAAAATTCTCATAGTTTGGGGAAGTTTCCATTCGATTGGAAAGTAGCAAATGTAACTCCTTATTCTAAAAGGGAGGGAGTCAGAAAGCAGGAAACTGTAAACAAGTTGGCTCATTGTCTGTCATCGGGAAATATTTAAAATCTATTATTAAAGATGTTGGTCTGAGATGTTAACTTAGAAAAATTCAAGATGAAAAATAAAGTCAACATGTTTTCTGCGAAAGGAAAATGATGTTTGACCAATTTACTATTCTTTGAACAAGTAACATGAGTTGGGTATAATGGGGAATCGGTGGTTATAGTATATACAACTAGTAGAACCAGAAGATTTTCAGAAGCATTTCATAAGGAGTTGCCTCAAAGCTTATTGCAAAATAAATAAAAGCTTAAATGTAGCAACAAGGAACTGCCGATGCTGGTTTACACAAATGGATGCAAAGTGCTGGAGTAACTCAGAGGGTCAGGCAACATCTCTGGAGAACATGGATAGGTGACATTTTAGTCCCAACTTGAAGCATCATGTTCTCCAGAGTTGCTGCCTGACCTGTTGAGTTACCCCTGCACTTTGTGTCCAGTAAAACTCAAATGGATAAGTAAGTCATTTTCTGTTCTGCAATGAATGATGGACCACAGGGATTGGTATTGGGGTCTCAACCTTTTATGATGTATATGAATGACTTGGATGAAAGCACTGAAGGTATGATTGCTAATTTTGTTAATGCTACAAAGTCAGATCGGAAAACAAGTTATGAAAAGGACACAAAGTGATTTCCAAGGGCATACAGGTAGATTACACGAGCAGGAAAAAGATCTGGCAAATGGAATATAACGTGGGAAAATGTGAAATTGTCCACTCTGGCAAGAAAAATAAAGAAGTGTTTTATCTTCCAGTGCTCTGAAATACAGAAGGATGTGGGTATCTGAGTGCATGATTACAAAATACCTACAACTAGATACATCTAGTGAGCAGGAGAGCCAACAGAATGTTATTGTTATGTTATTATTATGTGCCCTCCATAATGCTTGGGACAAAGAGCCATCATTTATTTATTTGCCCTGTACACCACAATTTGAGATTTGTAATAGAAAAAAATCACACGTGGTTAAAGTGCACAGTCAGATTTTATTAAAGGCCATTTTTATACATTTTAGTTTCACCATGTAGAAATCATAGCTGTGTTTATACATAGTCCCCCCATTTCAGGGCACCATAATGTTTGGGACACATGGCTTCACAGGTGTTTGTAATTGCTCAGGTGTGTTTAAATGCCTCCTTAATGCAGGTATAAGAGAGCTCTCAGCACACAGTCTTTCCTCCAGTCTTTCCATCACCTTTGGAAACTTTTATTGCTGTTTATCAACATGACCAAAGTTGTGCCAATGAAAGTCAAAGAAGCCATTATGAGACTGAGAAACAAGAATAAAACTGTTAGAGACATCAGCCAAAGGCTTACCCAAATCAACTGTTTGGAATATCTTTAAGAAGACAGAGAACACTGGTGAGCTTACTAATCGCAAAGGGACTGGCAGGCCAAGGAAGACCTCCACAGCTGATGACAGAAGAATTCCCTCTATAATAAAGAAAAATCCCTATACACCTGTCCGACAGATCAGAAACACTCTTCAGGAGTCAGGTGTGGATTTGTCAATGACCACTGTCCGCAGAAGACTTCATGAACAGAAATACAGAAGCTACACTGTCAATAGTCAATAGTCAATAGTCGTTTATTTGTTACATACACATAAATGTGTAGTAAAATGAAACATTACCCGCAGTTGAACAATAAGACCAATAAGATTAATCAATAAAAATGCAATAACACATACAATCACAACTAACACCAAACAAAAAGAAACATCCATCACAGTGAGTCTCCTCCAGTCCCTCCTCACTGTGATGGAAGGCCAAAATGTCTTTTTCACTTCCCTGCCGTCTTGTCCCGCGGTCAGGCTGTTGGATTTGCCACGTCGGGGCGGTCGGGGCTCCCGATATTGAAGCCCCCGCTGGGCGGTGAAAAATCCCGCGGCCTATTTCAGGCCGCGCCGGACGGTGAAAGGTCCGTGGCGGGCCGACCCAAGCCCCGCAATTCGGGGCGGGCGAACACGCTGCCTCTGCCGCTGCCGGAGCTCCCGATGTCGGCCCCCATCCAGGGGCCTGCGGGCTTCCGACGTCCACGCGGCCCGCGCCGGAGCCTCCGGAGACGAGTCGCAGCCGTTCCCGCAGCATTCGCAGGCAGCCAGCGCCGCAGGTGGTGAGTCCGCGCCGCGGGCTCTGCGAACCAGAGCCCCAGGTGGTCCCAGGTGAATGGCTGATGGTAGGCCGCAGCGGGAACGGAGACACGACACAGAACAAAGGTCACGTCTCCGTTCTGGAGAGAGAATGTTACAGTTCCCGTTCCCTCCCACCCCCCCCCCCCCAAACATAACATACAACACTACATCATATTAAACTACAATTCAGACAAAAACAACAAAAAACACAAAAGACAGACGGACTGCAGGCACTGGTTAGCCGCAAAATAGGATGGCCGGGTTACAGTTTGCTAAGAAGTACTTAAAAGAGCAACAACAGATCTGGAAAAAGGTCTTGTGGACAGATGAGACGAAGATTAACTTATATCAGAGTGATGGCAAGAGCAAAGTATGGAGGAGAGAAGGAACTGCCCAAGATCCAAAGCATACCACCTCATCTGTGAAACACGGTTGTGGGGGTGTTATGGCCTGGGCTGAAGGTACTGGCTCACTTATCTTCATTGATGATACAACTGCTGATGGTAGTAGCATAATGAATTCTGAAGTGTATAGACACATCCTATCTGCTCAAGTTCAAACAAGTGCCTCAAAACTCATTGGCCGGCTGTTCATTCTACAGCAAGACAATGATCCCAAACATACTGCTAAAGCTATAAAGGAGTTTTTCAAAGCTAAAAAAATGGTCAATTCTTGAGTGGCCAAGTCAATCACCCGATCTAAACCCAATTGAGCATGCCTTTTATATGCTGAAGAGAAAACTGAAGGGGACTAACCCCCAAAACAAGCATAAGCTAAAGATGGCTGCAATACAGGCCTGGCAGAGCATCACCAGAGAAGACACCCAGCAACTGGTGATGTTGATGAATTGCAGACTTCAAGCAGTCATTGCATGCAAAGGATATGTAACAAAATACTAAACATGACTACTTTCATTTACATGACATTGCTGTGTCCCAAACATTCTGCTGCCCTGAAATGGGGGGACTATGCATAAACACTGTTGTAATTTCTACATGGTGAAACCAAAATGTATAAAAATGGCCTTTATTTAAATCGGACAATGTGCACTTTAACCACATGTGATTTATTTCTATTACAAATCTAAATTGTGAAGTACAGAGGCAAATAAATAAATAATGGGTCTTTGTCCCAAATATTGTGGAGGGCACTGTATTATGAGTGGAGTTGAAGACAGGTAGGAAAACCAAACTTCTGGTTGTTTCTTTAGGAGAAAGGGAGACAATGTGGTCATTAAAGGTTTGTTCTTTACTTCTGAAGAACATAATCTGTTTGGCATTAAAGTGTCTTTATCACCTCACCAACATTTCCTCACTGTGTCTTACTCAGATCTCAATCTTTCAAGAAAAGCCTGTTAGAAAAATGTGCATTGCCTTATTTGTGCTTGAATGGCAGATGTTTCTGGCAAGTCGGTGTGTTTGCACATTCCTCACTGCGTTTCACTTGGGTCATTTCAGGGGGCCAGGACAAGCCAAGCGCATAGTTTGGATCAGGATTCGCACATATTCAGATCTGGTAAGGACAGCAGATTTCTATCCTGAAAGGACATGAACTAACAAGATGAATTCTCAGTTCAGGTCAGTTTAGTTTCTTGTCACGTGTACCGAGGTACAGTGAAAAGCTCTTGTTGCGTGCCAACCAGCCAGCGGAAAGACACTGCATGATTACAATCGAGCCGTCCATCTGGTCACCACACAATAGGAAAACATTATTCACAAAGGACATTTTCTGGATTGGAGGATTTGGGTTTGGATTTATGTTGTCAAGCTGGAAACGGTACAGAGAAGATTTACGAGGATGTTGCCAGGACGAGAGGGACTGAGCTATAGGGAGAGGTTGAGAAGGACTCGAATCCCTGGAGCGCAGGAGGATGAGGGTGATCTTATTGAGGCATATAAAATCATGAGAGGAATGGATCGGGTAGATGGGAATATCGTTCAGTGCAAGGTAAAGCCAGGAAAGTCTGATCAAAGATAGTCCGAGGGTCCCCGATGAGGTAGATAGTAGTTCAGGACTGCTCTCTGGTTGCAGCAGGATGGTTCAGTTGCCTGATAACAGATGGGAAGAAACTGTCCTTGAAACTGGAGGTGTGCGGCCTATTCTTGTGACAGTCCTATTCCTGATGTGTTAAATTCCAGTTGTTTTTAATTGTAGGTCCACAATGTGGACAGGAAGGGCAGCAACAAGTGATTGCTTGTGAAGAGGTAGCTGGTGACTGCTATCTCTTATGCGGTATTGTTTTCCTCGAACAGCTTTGTTTTATGTTAAATAAATCCTTTTCATAGTCATAACCCAATAAAACACTGGAAACACTCAGCAGGTCAGGCAGCATCTGTAGAGAGTGAAACAGAGCTTCAAACATCTCAACTTGATAATGTTTCAACAGAACTTTGATAGTACCTGCCTCAACTACCACCTCTGGCGGCTTGTTCCTTGCACTCACCATGATGTCTTAATAGACAATAGACAATAGACAATAGGTGCAGGAGGAGGCCATTCAGCCCTTCAAGCCAGCACCGCCATTCAATGTGATCATGGCTGATCATTCTCAATCAGTACCCCGTTCCTGCCTTCTCCCCGTACCCCTTGACTCCGCTATCCTTAAGAGCTCTATCTAGCTCTCTCTTGAATGCATTCAGAGAATTGGCCTCCACTGCCTTCTGAGGCAGAGAATTCCACAGATTCACAACTCTCTGATTGAAAAAGTTTTTCCTCATCTCAGTTCTAAATGGCCTACCCCTTATTCTTAAACTGTGGCCCCTTGTTCTGGACTCCCCCAACATTGGGAACATGGTTCCTGCCTCTAACGTGTCCAATCCCTTAATAATCTTATACGTTTCGATAAGATCCCCTCTCATCCTAAATTCCAGTGTATACAAGCCTAGTCGCTCCAGTCTTTCAACATATGACAGTCCCGCCATTCCGGGAATTAACCTAGTAAACCTACGCTGCACGCCCTCAATAGCAAGACTTTCCTTATCTCATTATGTAATTTTCCCTTCCGAAATAGAGCTACGATAAGATAAAGTGATCTACATTCGATGAACACTTCCACTGTAGGGTTGTCGTGAATTGAAGCCCTCCTTCCCCGTTTTGCACTGGGATTGTTACCAAAATACTGTAATTAATCTGTAGCCCATACATCATGCCATCTAACAGACCTACATTCATGAACAGGGTTGTGTGGTACAATTTGCTGCTCGTCAGTTCCACAGCAGCACAAATAAGTTCACATGAACACGTACAGATATTTTGATAAATGAGACCATAAGGATGTTATTTAACTCATCGAACAAAGATTCATAATAGTTAATCGTTCCGTGAGTGTTTTCCTAAACATTGTAAATTATAGTGAGTGGTTTCATAAAACATGTAACAGCTCCATATTTCCATCATAAACTTGTCCCAAATGGAACTACCTTATGTTCTACTCATTTTTACTACCTGCTTTTTAAGTGCCTGTTAGTTAGAGAGCGAGAGGGAGAGTGAGAGAGAGAGAGAGAGAGAGAGAGAGAGAGAGAGAGAGAGAGAGAGAGAGAGAGAGAGAGAGAGAGAGAGAGAGAGAGAGAGAGAGAGAGAGAGAGAGAGAGAGAGAGATATTAAGGTCATCGTAACAGGACATTTTATTCATATTATTGATAATAAGAAACAGACCTAATGTGGTAGCTTCTTGCTATTATGGTTAGGAATGTTAGTTCATCTCTTGTGGCATTGCCTGCAGACTTGAGAATAATGGCTCGGGTTCAATAAGTCTTTGCAAGATCAGCTCATATTTCAGACAAACTTGGCTACAAGTGGCCTGGTTTTGTATGGAGATGGGGCTCTGACCTAGGTCAGTGGCACTCATATAGTTATGGTTGGTTTAGCTGATTTCATTTTCCTTTCCCCGGGTAATGCTAAAAACCATCTTCTCTGTACCCTCGTCTTCATCTTTTCACTTGTGTTCCTGGTTTGACCAGGTTTTACCAAATTAATTAAGGAATTGATCCAATGGACTTTACCGTATCCAGCAATCCAACCATTTAGCACCAGTTTACAAAGTGTTGGGGCATGTTTCCTCTCTGCTAGGTTTAGATCAGGTTACTCGGGGGCAGCGAAGATAACCTCGGATTTATTTATCTTATTCTCTTGCTTCCTCCATTAGAGAATCCACACATGTCCGATGGCCTCACATTCATGTTACTAGGATTAACTTCATCTGCCCCAATATTTCCTTGTGCCTTGATGTCAAATTTTGATTGATAATGATTGTGAAACACCATGGACCATTTTTCCACGTGAAAAGATAAATACAAGTTTTGGTGTAAATTAGATGAGTGGATGTACCTTACCACCAGTGTCCGGACGATATGTTTTAGAAGTTCAAAACAAAGGCTAGGCTACACTTGAAACAGTGTGTGCACCACCTACTATCGGAAGACATTATTCACAAAAGACATTATCTGCATTGGTGGATTTGAGTTTGGATTTATGTTGTCAAGCTGGAAAGGAGTACAGAGAAGATTAATGATGATGTTGCCAGGACTAGAGGGTCCTGCCTCTAGGGAGCGCATGAGGATGAGGGGTGATCCTATAGAGTTGTATAAAATCATGAGAGGAATAGATCGGGTAGATGCACAAAATCTCTTGCCCAGAGTAGGTGAATCAAGGACCAGAGGACATAGGTTTAAGGTGAAGGGGAAAAGATTTAATAAGAATCTGAGGGGTTACTTTTTCACACAAAGGGTGGTGGGTGTATGGGACAAGCTGCCAGAGGAGGTAGTTGAGGTTGGGACTATCCCATCCTTTAAGAAATAGTTAGACAGGTACATGGATAGGACAGGTTTGGAGGGATATGGACCAAATGCAGGCAGATGGGACTAGTGTAGCTGGGACATGTTGGCCGATGTAGGCAAGTTGGGCCAATGGGCCTGTTTCCACTCTGTATCACTCTATGGCTCTATGACAGATTATATCTAAAAAGAGATTGGAAAGGATGAGTCAGTTTACCCTGGAGTGAAGGAGGCTGAGAGTTAGTGAAAGCATTTAAAAGGCATTATGATAGGTACTTGAATGAGAAGGTATGGAGGAATATGGAATTAGTGCAAGTAAGTGGGATTAGCATAGATAAACACAACGGGAAGCATAGGTGGGCTGAAGGGCCTGTTTCTATGCTGAACAACTGCATGACTGTAAGTATTTAGCACAAATGCTATGCTAGTGTACTATGGATGCCAATCATTCCGCTCAGGATACCGAAGGCATTTCCCTTATGAGCGTAATGATATAAAGCAACAGAAATATTTAGACTCCTCTGCAAACAACAATGAATTTTGTACCCAGGTTATTTCCACACTTTCTTACAAGTGATTTTCCAATTCCATCAAATGCAGTCAGATCTTAACAAATATTGTCGTTAAAACACTATGACCTGACTTCTAACCTGATATCCATCCACAATGGCCTTTTGAGGAAAGGAGTTCCAAATTATGGTAAATTACTTGTTAAATTGTGTGTCACAGTTGTAATTACGCTGAACAGCAGGAGATTTTACAACATGCATTGGAATTTTATAAACACATTCCTTCAATGTAGATACCGATGAAAGATAGTAATTCTTTACCGAGGATTTGACATTTACTGTGCTCGTTCTCTCGTTTACATTGCTTGTTGCTAGTCTACCTAACATTTAGAATGTGTTGGGATGGGAAGCACCGTGCTGTGCAGAAAGGGACAACTGCTTTGGTTTGTACGTCATTTCTCTCTCATGTTCTCTTCCACTGGCCGATAGAGTGGTGCAGCTGGTAGCGCTGCTGCCTCACAGCGCCAGAGGCCCGGGTTCGATCCTGACCTCGGGTGCTGTCTGCGTGGAGTTTGCATGTTCTTCCTGTGGCCGCGTGGGTTTCCTCAGATCCTTCCCACATCCCAAAAGCGTGTAGGTTTGTAGGTTAATTGGCCTCTGTAAATTGACCCTAGTATGTAGGGGGAAATGTCCTTTTATCCAGGGAGAGGTGGTAAATTCCCAAAAGCGCAGTTACAATCGTTTTTAGTTTTAGAAATCCAGCGTGGAAACAGGCCTTTCGGCTCACGGAGCCCACACCGATCATCCGTTCACTAGCAGCGTACTAGTGTGTAGGATGAAAAGGTTATCCCACTTTTGCATCCTACACACTAGGGGCAATTTACAGAAGCCAAGTAACCTACAAACCTGCACGTCTTTGGAATGTGGGAAGAAACTGGAGCACCCGGAGAAAACCCACGCAGTCACAGGGAAATCGTCCAAGCTCCGCACAGACAGCCCCCACAGTCAGGTTTAAACCTGGGTCTCTGGCGCTGAGAGACAGCAACAGTTCAGCTGTGCCACTGTGCACCTGCTATGTGCTGTCTGTTTCACAACCCAGCAATATGAAGTCAGCAGCCGGTGGCAGAGGAAGAAGAGCTCCCAGTGCCAGAGACCAAGGGTCATGTTGATGAACAGCTGGAGCAAGAGGAGTAGGAGGCCAACCATGAGGAAGTCCAGCAGAATACCAACAAAGCGAAGATAGACACAAAGTGCCAGAGTAACTCAACAGGTCAGGCAACAGCTCTGGAGAAAACCCTACAAACCAACATCTATAGTTCCTTTCTACACCAACAAAGTGAGCCCATTTAGTTTAGTTTAGTTTAGTTTAGAGGTACAGTGAGGAAACAGGGCCTTTAGTCCACCAAGTCCACGCCAACCAGCAATCACGCCATACACTTGTTCTGTCCTACACACGAGGAGCAATTTACTGAAGCCTGCACATCTGCACATCTTTGGAGTGTGGGAGGAAACTGGAGCACCCAGAGAAAACCCAAATGGTCACAGGGAGAACGTACAAACTCCGTACAGACGGCAGCCGTAGTCAGCAACAAATCCGGGTCTCTGGCACTGAAAGGTAGCAACTCTACCGCTGCGCCACCGTGCCACCCCCATTGTAACACTATCTTACAGAGATTGTAACAAATCTTCTTGCATCATGCTTTAAATGGGATCGATCTCGTTCACTTTGGAAACCGCTTATAGTGATTAAGTAATGATTTTCCAATCCTTAAGGAGGAGAAATTTGTCATTGGACACTTGTGTAGGAAGCCTTCTGTACAGCGGTGAATACCGCCACACATTCAGTGGCGGAGAATCAGTGGAGGGGGTACAACCACTCATCTATATTTGCTTGCATTAATGCTGCCAATGAATTATCTTAATAAGGCATAAAAGAATTAATTCAAAAGGACATTCCACCTCTGTGGCATGGGATAATTATACAACAGTCAATCCCATTATTGACATCTGTTTCAAATGAATCTCCACATGTAACATATGGACTTAAGTGTTGTGAATTGTGTGCACTTCGTGGAAATGGAGTAAGAGTGTTGGGTCAAGCAGAGGAAATGCCATTTGTGTATGACAAATGAAATATCCGTTTCAAAAAGATTTACCCATTGCTCATAGTCCTAGAATGTTGAGACAAATGCTGGAAGTCAGACCGACAGTAAGTTGATATAAATCAGTTATCTGGAAACTCATGGAACAGATTATGCCACAGACAACACAGACATACTCAAATAAATCTATCATTTATGTAACCGCTGCAATCCAAAGGGAAAGCATGCAAGTGGCCTTTATGCAACCCAGACTATTAACGATGTATTTATAACTGGCAATTAATATTCCATTAATAATAGTTCCATATTAGACTTATTCCATTAATTGGCAGCGGAGGCCAATTCACTGGATGTTTTCAAGAGAGAGTTAGATTTAGCTCTTAGGGCTAACAGAATTAAGTGATATGGGGATAAAGCAGGAACAGGCTACTGATTTTGGATGATCAGCCATGATCATATTGAATGGCAGTGCTGGCTCGAAGGGCCGAATGGCCTACTCCTGCATCACTTTTCTATGTTTCTAAGTTTCTATGTTTCTAATACGTCCAAAGTGTTCTGATTTATTGACCATGTTATTTCTATCGGAAAGATTAATGGTTGAATCAAATGATTGGCGTAGGAAGGCCACTTGAATATGTTAACATTTTGCTATTTTTGTTGAGGATAATGTCTAGGGTTTTTTTTTTCTAATGCCTTAAAGCCAAAATGCAATAGAATTGTGACATAAAGGGAATCTTGGAAATTGAGTCAAATTTTGAAGGGGAAACGAGGTACTGGAGATGCTGGTTTACAAAAAAAGACACAAAGTGCTGGAGTAGCTCAGCAGGTCAGGTAACAACTCGGAGAACAAGGGTAGGTGACGCTTCAGGTCGGGACCTGTAACTATGTTCCCTTGTTCAAGATTCACCCACTAGTGGAAACATTTTAACCTCTACTCTTCCAGTCGCCAGATAGAAACACAGAAACATAGCAAAAATAGGTGCAGGTGTAGGCCATTTGGCCCTTCGAGCCAGCACCGCCATTCAATACGATCATGGCTGATCATCTAAAATCAGTACCCCTGTCCTGCTTTTTCCCCATATCCCTTGATTCCTTTAGCCCTAAGAGGTAAATCTAACTCTAACACTCTCTTGAAGAAAGGTCCTGACCTGAAACGTTACCTAACCATGTTCTCTAGAGATACTGCCTGACCTGTTGAGTTCCCCCAGCACTTTATGTCATATTTTGAAGTAAACCTGTAGTTTATTTTTAACAAAAGAAAATTGTAGTAGGTTCCCTGTGTATATTTTGTCTCCAGTGGCCATTTGTGTTCCGCCTTTGGGAATAGGTGGACAAGAGATGTTTGATTTCATATCCCTTGGAAACTTTGCACAAAATGCCCCTTTTAACTTATTTTCAGCAACTTCTGATTTTCAGTGAATATGCATGAAAATATCAGAGTACTAGATTAAGTCTGTGGCATAATGTGTTTCTATCTTGGGCATTTAGCAAAAAGGAGATGGGAACTTAGGAAACTCATTAAAACTTTTGAAAGTCTCTATTTCTTCGGCCTCTCAACTCTTGGCCTGATCTACTATCCTTGGATGATGTCTTTGCTTGAAGTATTCTGAAGCCTTAAATGTCCCTGATATTTATTGTTGGAAAAGGTGTCAGTTTTGCCCAATGTTCTGCAGTTCCTTCCATTAGCTTTCTGTTTCTCTCTCCTTAATTTGTCTATCAAAACTCCATTCTATCTCCAAGCTGACTGCAACTTGTCCAAATATATGCAGTGTGGCACGGGGTCAAAGTCTGATTGATATTATTCCTGTGAAGTCACTTGGGATGTATTTAAGAATGAAAAACTACTATAGAGGAGCAAATTAATGGGAAAGATTATCTCAGTATGTGAGTGCTAAAAAACGGAAGCATTTATAACCATGATTTTAGATTTAGATTTTAGATTTAGAGATACAGTGCAGAAACAGGCCCTACGGCCCACCGGGTCCGTGCCGCTCAGCGATCCCCGCACATTAACACTATCCTACACCCAGTAGGGACAATTTTTACATTTCATTTGCCCAGCCAATTAACCTACAAACCTGTACGTCTTTGGAGTGTGGGAGGAAACCGAAGATCTCGGAGAAATCCCACGCAGGTCACGGGGAGAACGTACAAACTCCATACAGTACAGCACCCGTAGTCAGGATCGAACCTGAGTCTCTGGCACTGCATTCGCTGTAAGGCAGCAACTCTACCGCTGCGCCACCGTGCCGCCGGCGCAGCAGTAGAGATGAGGGGGGAAAGATTTAATAGGAACCCGGGGGGGCAACTTATTTACACAAAGGGTAGTAGGCGTATGGAACGAGCTGCTGGAGGAGGTAATTGAGGCAGGTACTATCGCAACATATAAAAAACATTTGGACAGGTACATGGATAGGATAGGTTTCGAGGGTTGTAGGCCAAACGCAGGAAGGTGGGATGAGTGTAGATGGGGCATGTTGGTCAATGTGGGCACATTGGGCCAAATGGCCCGTTTCTATGCTGTATGACTGTATGACTCTATTAGCTAAAAGTGCCAAGAGGATAACCTATCTCAGCCCCCTACTGTGATCCCCAGTCTCATAGAGGTCAGTCTCCAGCTAATTTGATTTCCTCAATGGATACAGCAAAAGACTCCAGGAGCAGAAATCATCCCAGCTAGAGTGATATACTGACGATTCCACAGCAGAACTGGCTGTGTATTTGGTTCAACTGCCCCATTGCATTTCCCACACTGCTGTCTACCATTGGCAGGGTAAATAGCCCTAGTATGTCCTGTTCTACAAGGGCAGCAGGTGCATGGAAGCATTACCATCTGCAGATTCCCCTCCATGTGCCACACCAACCTGACTTGGGAAAATATCCCAGGTCCTTCATGGCCGCTGGGTCTAAATCCTGGAACACCAACAGCACAGTGGTGGTACCTTCACCAGAAGGACTGCAGCGGCTCCACAGTGCAGCTCACTGACTTCTCAAGGCCAATTAGAGACGGGGAATAAATGCTGGCCTTGCCAGCAAAGTCCATATCCTGAAACAGAAGTAAAGTACATCACGGAATTAGAGTTATAGGGAAATACAGCATAGGACGTTTGACCACTGCATAAGACAGCATGGGACGACCGATATAGGACGTTGTAAGGAAATAACTGCAGATGCTGGTACAAATCGAAGGTATTTATTCACAAAATGCTGGAGTAACTCAGCAGGTCAGGCAGCATCTCAGGAGAGAAGGAATGGGCGACTTTTCGGGTCGAGACCCTTCTTCAGACTGATGAAAAAGTGGACGTTAGTCTACTGAGATTACGCTGACCATCGAGCCTCTATTTATGCTAATCCTACCTCATTCTCCCCACATTCCCATCAACCCCAGCCAGATTCTACCACAAATGTTGGGGACAAATTAGAGTGGCCAGTTATCCTACTGAGCCCCACATCTTTGGAATTAGAGAGGAAAACCGGAGCACTGGGAGGAAACTTGTGCAGTCACAGGGAGAACATACAAACTCCACGGATACTACACCAGAGGGGAGGGTTGAACCTGGATCACTGGAGCTGCAAGGTGCACTTCCATTAACTGTGCCGCTGTACGGCTGACCAGTACATTTTTAAAACTTTTCGGATTATCATTTGCAGTGATAATTTTCACCAATGAGTTCCAAATGGGGTAGATCATAACTTTATAGTTTTACTGAATACACTTCTGCTTCTGTACCCTCATGATTTTATTTCTGTTAAGCCAAGGATTTTTGATGAGAAATGCAATGAGTGCTGTGCAGTTAGACTTGGCTGGTTCGCTAACAGTTATCTCTGACAGCATGGTACAAATGGGCACCAGAGACAAAATAAACATAGAAAACCAACTGCAAATCTTTAGCATACAGAAGGTACAACAAGATTAGCCCTGTGAAATGACTGAAGGCCAGGTTTAATCATGGTCTTGCTTTTGCTAATGGAGGATACAAAGATGGATGCGAGTACGTTTGGGAGAGATTTGCGGGTCAAGGCCTTGGAATGGGTGATGTTAAATGTATAATATGGTTGGACACAGAAGCATTGGCCACACTTGTGGCGATGTGGCACTGTGATGTGTGGGCTCATTAAGGATCAATGATCACACCGAGGTTTTCCAGTGTTTCTGGTCTTGGACAGACATATAGAACTTTGCACTCGGGCATCTCATCATGTGGTAGAACTTGGGTGGAGATTAAACACACATCATTCTCAAAGTTGGTTCCAGATATTCAGTTAACATTATTGGCACCTCAATCCAGACCGAATCAAGGCTTCCAACTAAACATGGGCTAATTTGATTTCCCGTTGCTAAATCCTGCATACAATTTTCTTTGAAGGCAGAGTCTCTCTTCTGTTTTGTGAATGTTAACCACAGCTTACATCACCCTGAAAAATCGCTCCACATTTTCCAGTGTAAAACTACTGCCACATTTAACACTTTACACCTTTTTCCATACAAAAGGCTATTTGATTTAATATTCTTTGAAAACGACGGCATAAAATGCCTTTTCTAATTCCCTTTAGGCATGGTTGGTTTTCGGTGAATGTTTGTGAAAATATCAGAAGAGCAGATTGACTCTGTGAGTTGTGTTTTTATCCACGGGCGTTTATTAGAGAGGAGATGGGAATGAATTGCTTACAACTTGCTTTATAAACAGCTACTTCCTGAGTCAATGAATAGGAGTCTCAGGCATTCAGAAAGACTTGAGTTTGCAGCCATTAATAAAGAAGTAATGATGTAATGGCATTCGCAATTTGGGTAATTTTTTCCATTTAGTTGAATAAACAATAGTGCGTTTTAACATTGCGAATAAGTCTTGTGTGTTTCTCTCAATTGTGCTTTGAAATGCCACTAAGATATTTTCGATTCATTAATTTTTTTTCTTGATTCTTTTTCTCCACAGATGAGTTTCCAATAATGGATTGACTGCCAAAACACTGCTGAGCATAGTTTTATGAGCTAAGTCATGAAATATGGACTATTGTGCAGTCTAAAACTGTGCTCTATTGCTCTCTAATAGTCGAGTCCTTGAGCATTATTTCTCAATGGTCTTATTTTTCTATTAAAAACGGTAGCAAAGAATCAAAAAATAAAATAATTATATGTATGAGTCACAGGGTCATGGTGTAATCATATGGGACATCATCAAAATCTCAAGTGCAGTTCATTAATCTTGAGGCTGTTTTCCCATCTGTAACAAATGACCGTTGGTTGTTCAATATTACTTCCATACTTTTAAAAAAAAATGCAGCTTTCTTCCCCTGTTCTGTCAAGGGTTCGTTTCTTAGGTTGTGCCAGCCCAGCCACGTATCTGCTGACTGTTAGTAGGCCATTAGAACATAGAACATAAAATATTACAGAACAGTACAGCACACGAACGAGCCTTTCGGCCCACAATGTTTAAGCCAAACATAATGCCAAGTTAAAGTGATCTCATCTGCCTGTACATGATCCATATCCTCTATTCCCTGCACTTCCATGCGCTTATCCAAAAGCCTCTTAAATACCACTATCGTATCTGCCTCCACCGCTACTCCAGGCAGTACACTCCAGCCCCCCATCATCCCCTGTGTAAAAAGACTTGCCCCACACATCTGAAAAGACTGGTTCCACCAAGATGCAGGACTGAACACCGCAGGAGATCCTTCTTCCCTGTGGCTATCAAACTGCACAACTCCTCCCCCTTCTGTCAAGCGGTAGACTGACGCCCCCACCCCACCCCCCCACCCCCCCCCCCCAATCTTTGCACATTACCAATCCTTTCTACTCGTCACTTTAATTTCATGTTTCATGTATCTTGTGTTTTATGACTGTTGGCAGACCATTTCCTCCTGGGATAAATAAAGTACTATTGTATCGTATTGTATTGTATCGTTATCTCCATTAAACTTTACCCCTCTCAAGTTAAAGCTGTGCCCTCGAGTGTTGGACAAACCAAGCCTATTCAGTCTGTCCTTACAGCAGAAATGTTCTGATTATATCAACGTCCTGGTGAATGTACTCTGCACCCACTCCACTCCAGTCATGTTGGTATGGCTGGCAACACAAGACCCAATTGGCCACTCCTCTCACCAAATTAAAGAGAGCTACTGGATAATCTAGGTTAGAGGCAGTGGCTGAGACATCAATATTAATGAAGGCGCTGACGAGATCTTCTCTGCTTTTCGGCAAAGTAGAATCTTTGGAACTTTGACCTTATTATCAGAATTTGGTTGTGCGGTACTTTAGGAGGTTTGGAGAATGTGAGGGGTTCATCATGAATGGAAGTTCTTTCCTATTCACCACGGCACCTAAAAGGTGTCCAACGCCACAAAATCAAAATATATATTTTCCATGTATACATTGACTCAGATTTTATTATCCGGGAGATGGCAACATATAAGATTGAAATATATAAGATTATAAATAATTTTATAATAAAAATTATAAATATATAAGAATTGAAACATAAAATTATTAAGGGGTTGGACACGTTAGAGGCAGGAAACATGTTAGAGGTAGGAAACATGTTCCAGAACCAGGGGCCACAGTTTAAGAATAAGGGGTAGGCTATTTAGAATGGAGATGAGGAAAAACTTTTTCAGTCAGAGAGTTGTGATTCTGTGGAATTCTCTGCCTCAGAAGGCAGTGGAGGCAAATTCTCTGAATGCATTCAAGAGAGAGCTAGATAGAGCTCTTCAGGATAGCAGAGTCAGGGGGTAGGCAGGAACGGGGTACTGATTGAGAATGATCAGCCATGATCACATTGAATGGCGGTGCTGGCTCGAAGGGCCGAATGGCCTACTCCTGTACCTATTGTCTATCGTCTATTGTCTAGCACTCCCCTGGTACTGCAAAATACGACAAAATATCATGCTCAAATTTCTCAGTTGGGTCTTAAATCCACAACTTTCTGATTCAAACAAGAGTATATGTAAGAGTGCGTTTGGCGGCATTGAGTCTCAACTCACTGTAGTTTAGAAGGATGAGGGGGCACCTCATTGAAACTTACTAAATAGTGAAAGGCCTGGATAGGGTGGATGTGGAGAGGATGTTTCCACTAGAGGGAGAGTCTAGGGCCAGAGGCTCTAGCCTCAAAATTAAAGTACATTGCTTTAGGAAGGAAATGAGGAGGAATTTCTTTAGTCAGAGGGTGGCAAATCTGTCGAATTCATTGCCACAGAAGGCTGTCAATGGATATTTTTAAGGCAGAGATAGATAGATTCTTGATGAGCACGGGTGTCAGGGGTTTACGGGGAGAAGGCAGGAGAATGGGGTTAAGAGGGAGAGATAGATCAGCCATGAATGAATGGCGGAGTGGACTTGTTGGGCTGAATCGCCTTATTCTACTCCTATCACTTATGAACTTATGAACTTATATATAATTTCATCCCTGTTCACTAATAAAAAGAGAAAGAAGACAAATATTCTAAAATGAGGCCAGGAAGAAATATGGCTCAAGTTCTGGCTGTGTAACGTATTACTGGAGGCCGACAAACAAGAGTATTTTTAAAACCACAATCTAATGGAAACCAAGGAGGAAGTGCTGAATGTAAGTGTACACACGCCAATCCCTTTCATGTCCTGTGCACTATGCACGGTTGCATTAATTGCCCCGTTTTCCTCTGCATTGGATAAGTTGGTTTGGTGGGCAGTCATGGACAGTTTTATGCCTCCAGAACAAAATCGATCTGTGGTTTCTGATAAATAAAGTAATACAGCAAAGAAACAGGGCTTTTGGCACAACTTGCCCAAGTCGACCAAGATGGCTCATCTACATTAGTCCTCTTGAATGTGAAAAAAACTAAGGAGCTGATTGTGGACTTTAGAAGGGCTCAACATCCAAGGACGTACACGCCACTGGAAATAAATGGGTCTACTGTAAGCAGCTTTAAATACCTGGGAGTCCACATCAAAGAGGATCTGACAGGGACAACACACATTGCCACACTGGTGGGTAAGGCAAAGCAGCGCCTTTACCACCTTAGACAGCTGAGGAAATTCAGAGTGTTTCTGAGGATCCTTCAATGCTTCCACTCTGGGGCTGTAGAGAGCATCCTGTCCGGCAACATCACAATCTGGTTTGGGAACAGCTCTGCCCAGGACAGGAAGGCCCTGCAGAGAGTAGTGCGTTCGGCAGAACGCACCATGGGAACTACACTCGCCCCCCTGCAGGACCTATACATCAGGAGGTGCAGATCAAGAGCAAGCAAGATTATGAGGGACCCCTACCACCCCAGCAACGGACTGTTCCAGCTGCTACGGTCAGGCAAACGCCTCCGCTGTCACGCTGTGAAAACGGAGAGGATGAGACGGAGTTTCTTCCCACAGGCCATCAGGACTGTTAACTATTATAACTCCAGGGACTAAATTTTCTTTTCTGTATTAATTTTAATTTATATGCTGTAATTGTAACTTTTTTTGTACAATCCGCAGGCATTGCCACTTTCATTTCACTGCACATCGTGTATGTGTATGTGACAAATAAACTTGACTTGACTTGACTTGACTTGACCTGCCTGCATTTGGCTCATATCCTTCTAATCCACATACCTGTTCAAATGTTTTATATGTTGTGATATCACCAGCCACAATTACCTCCTCTGGCAGCTCATTCCATATACCCACCACCCTTTGTAAGAAACTGTTGCCCCTCAGGTTCCTATTAAATCTTTCCCATCTCACCTTAAACCTATGTCCTCTGCTTCTTGATTCCCCTACTCGGGGTAAAAGACTCGGTGCCTTTAACCTATCTATTCCCCACACGATTTTATACACCTCTTTAAGATCACCCCTCATCCTCCTGCGCTCCAGGGAATAGAATCCCAGCCTGGTCAACCTCTCCCTGTGGCTCAAGTCAAGTCAAGTCAAGTCAATTTTATTTGTATAGCACATTTAAAAACAACCCACGTTGACCAAAGTGCTGTACATCTGATTAGGTACTAAGGAAAAAATGAAACATACAGTAGCAACAAACATAACAGCACATACAAAACAGTTCACAGCACCTCCTCAATGGGCCTCAAACGCTAGGGAGTAGAAATAGGTTTTGAGCTTGGACTTAAAGGAGAGGGCAGTTCTGATGGGGAGAGGGATGCTGTTCCACAGTCTAGGAGCTGCAACCGCAAAAGCGCGGTCACCCCTGAGCTTAAACCTAGACCGCGGGATAGTGAGTAGCCCCAAGTCGGCCGACCTGAGGGACCTGGAGTTAGAGAGGTGGGTTAGAAGATTTTTGATGTAGGGGGGGGAATGTCCATTTAGGGCTTTATATGTGAAGGCTCAGGCCTTCTAGTCCTGGCAACGTCCTCGTAAATAAGTTGAACAAGCTGTGGCGAAGGGGAGAGTTCCCTTGTTTGAAAGCTGTAGGCTTCGTGTGAACAAACGCAAATAAGGCAGAGAAAAACAACTGTTATAAAATCTGCAGGTTTTGTACAGGAAACTGAAATATTCATTAAATAAAAATCAAAACAATGCATGATTTAGTAGACAGTTGTGGTGGATGTGATGCACACTCAGGATTTCAAGAGAGAGGATGGTGTTAGACAATCAGTGCCTGGAAGCAATCACTGGTTTTACAGTCTGGATACCCTGAACCAGCCTGGAGATATCTGAACTCCTTTTTGTAATGTTCCAGATGATTATTCAGTTATCCTGAGACTTAAAGCCTCAGAAGGAAGCTATTTGGATCTATTATCAATGAAAACAAATGCCTGCAATAATCTGCCAGATGATGTACATTCCCCAATGCTGGTGACAGCTTGGAAAAGCTCTCAGTTTGGGAGCTACCAATGTATTTGTTCATTATAGCTTTAGATGAAAATATAGATGTTAATACACTAAAGGAAAGGAGAATGAACGAACAGTGGTTGTGGATAGACGTTAGGTGTAATTAGTAAGGGAAACAGTGAAAAATGAATATCGAATAAAAAGGAGACACAAGGAAAGGCAGATGCTGGATTCTTGATCAAAACCGCACAGTGGCAGAGCAATAGAGATGCAGTCTTACAACTGGGGACCCCGGCTCAACCCCGACTACAGGTGCTGTCTGTACGGAGTTTGTACGTTCTCCCTGTGACTGCATCTGTTCCAATGATGTACAGGTTTAATTGACTTCAGTAACTTGTCCCTAGTATGAAGAATGTAAAACTTGGATAGCACAGTACTAGTGACAATGGGCGATTGTTGGCCGGTGTGGTTTGGGTGGGCTGAAGGGCCTGTTTCCACGCTGTATTGCTAACCTAAACTAAACTAAGCTAAACTAAACGAAACACAAAGGGTTGGAGGAACTCAGTGGGTGAGGCAATGAATTGGCGGTAAAGTCCACACATATCCAGGAAAAGGGAGGGCTTATAAGTGATTCTTTTTCATGGGATGCCAAGAGATCTCTGATGCCAATAACCACTCTGGCATAGAGACTTAATATTACAAACATGTAATGTAATTCCTCCAAAAGTCAATTAGTTTTGAAACTTTCAATGGTACAATGGTTCTCTATTATCACATGTACAAGACGTATAGTAAAATTCTGTTTCTTGCATACAGTTCAGTAAAGCATTGCCATACCTAAGCACAATCCCAGTTTAGTTCAAAGTACATAGAAATGGTCCACTGTGATCGCATGCAAGAGCCGCCAGGTTTTGACGCCATTTACGATTTATTCTTAATTTTCAGTCTATCTCTTTCATACCTCTTAGTCCCGTTTGGCTCTCCCAATCTTTATTGTATTTTCTGTACAGTTTCAAACCCAATTTATGTTTCCTGCTTTATATATCCCTGATAACAACTTTGCGCAGTTCAGGCCAACCTGTTGCATGTGATGCTGAGACGTACTGGAGACGTTTTGTGGAGGATGTCACACCAGATCTATTGCCAGATTAGAAGAGGTCTCTGACCACGAGCTCAGGCAGGCATTGTGGGCAGACGTCAGTCTAGTGAAGGGGTGGGGGAGCTGCTTTACGTCCTCATCGTCCACCCTGGGTAGTTCCACAGATCTGGCAAAATTTGCAGCAAAGCGTCAACTACGATACTCTGAAGCACCAGTTGCCACTTTTGATTGTTGTAGTTGACATACGAAAGGAAGAAGAAGTCTAGTGAAGGACAAGCACCACTCCTTTACTGCAGATGCACAAAATCTGCGTCAACTGAAAAACGTACGTTCTGATTTGGTGGCATTATACACCTCTATAAGTGCCGTGGTGAGAAGGAAAGAACCTCCACTTGTGATGTACCCCTCACCTTCACCGAATCTCCCAAAGTACAGCACATCCAAATTCTGAGGCATCTTCACACTTTGATAAAAGAGAAGTATTTAGAACGTGAAATCAAAACATCCTTGTAAAACAAACAGCAATAAAAGATATGTACTTTTCAGCCTAATTGACACATAAATATAATTGACATATACTTGACATATAAATGTTCTGAACGTTTTCATGGAATGATGTCGATCAACCATTTGAACCAACAGTTCAGTGTTATATATATATATGATTTTACACCGATAAAGGAAAATCCACCGGTCATGATTTTTACTTCAGTTTAATTTCCTTGGACGCCCGTCAAACCTTGATTTATTCCCATTTAATGTGACGTACTGAGTGCTCCAGTTGAAAGGGGAGTGGATCGGCTGTCTTACTAATGGGTTCCCTGCGATTGAGATTGCCCCCACTTATAAATCATAGACTTTATATTTACTTGTGGCTTAGTTGAGTTCTAAGACGGAGAGCAGAAAGTTCAGCCAGTTGACCAGCCTGTCTGGGAAGAAAATAACAGGATAGATTCCCTAATTTGATAAGTACTGGTGGAATAACATCTGTGAATAACGAGGAATCAGTTATGGAACGGATCCCATGCGCTGGCTTGTTATGATGTCTGTCGGTTTGGATACAGCCGCTGCTGTCGAAACAGACCAGTCACATCGGTAAACATAGTGCTCCAACTTGGCCAAGAGTTTCATTATGTGCTACCAAATGATTATCCAAAATGCACTCCGCTCAGAGAGGATTTCCATCATGGAACAGCGTGCACATTTAAGTCAAGCGCACAGATTAGAAACTAGACAACACTTCATAAAATAAAAAAGGCAATTACCACGCAACCAGAAGCCACAGGATTACATCCATTGACAGTGTAATTTTCTCCTTTTTACAACCATTTTCGACTTTCCAAAGGGGGCAGCTAAAGTCATTTGGAATTAAGGATCTGTTGCAGCATTCAACTCGTTGATCCGTGGAGTCATAAAGTCATACAGCAGGGAAAGAGGAACTTTGGTCCAACTTGCCCATATCGGCTAACATGTTCTATCTATACTAGTTCCACTTGATTGGTTTGGCCCATATCCCTCTCACCCTGTCCTATCCATGTACCTGCCTAATTGATTCTTAAACATTGCAATAGTCCCTGCCTCAACTACCTCCTCCGGCTGCTCGTTCCACACACACACCACCCTTTGTGTGAGAAAGCTACCTCTCAGATTCGTACAGAATCTTCCCACCCCCCCCCCCCCGTCACCTTATACCTATGTCCTGTGGAATTCTCTGCCTCAGGAGGCAGTGGAGGCCAATTCTCTGAATGCATTCAAGAGAGAGCAGGATAGAGCTCTTAAGGATAGTGGAGTCAGGGGGTATGGGGAGAAGGCAGGAACGGGGTACTGATTGAGAATGATCAGCCATGATCACATTGAATGGCGGTGCTGGCTCGAAGGGCCGAATGGCCTCCTCCTGCACCTATTGTCTATTGTCTATTGTCCTATGGTTCTCGATTCCCCTTCTCAGGACAAGAGATTGTGTGCATCTAGCCAATCTATTCCTCTCAAGATTTTTAGGTGAATGTGTCTCCAGCTTTGCCATCTGCTTCACAGCTGGGTGCTAATGGCCTTTCTCCCTGATTCTGGAGAACCCTCATGTAGTTCTTTGAACCTCCACGTGCCAAATCTGGTTGGATTTATGTCTGGAGGCTTCAGCATCAACTGCCATTCAAACAGCAATTTCCTTCTCATCACTTTGCCATAAGACCATTAGGCCATTCAACCCATCGGGTCTAGTCCGCCATTCAATCATGGCTGATCTATTAACATCTTCCAACTGCAGATGCCCCATCTCCGCTAGTCTCACTTGCTTGCTTTTAGTCCATATCTCTCTAAACTTCTCACTCTCCACGACTCATTACAAGTATCCTCGCGTTGAACAGAAAAAAGATTTAAACGTGAAGATAAAGGGCGTGTAAGCACTGCGGGAATAATGCCATCCAAATAGGTTGTCAGTGGAAGGTCAACTCTCACAAAAGAAGACTAGACAGGAGCAGCTTGTAGAACACTGCAGATGGAGAGCAGGGTAAAGAGTGAAGCTTAAGAACCAATGATGGAAATCACAATGATATAAAAATATAAGTGAAAGCTAATGATCGGATTTTGGTGAGATATCACATAGAACATGACTTTAAGTCATAGAGTCATGGAATGATACAGTGTGGAAACAGGCCCTTCGGCCCAACTTGCCCACACTGGCCAACATGTCCCAGCTACACTAGTCTGCGCTTGGTCCATATCGCTCCGAACTTGTCCTATCCATGTACCTGTCTAATTGTTTCTTAAACGTTGGGATAGTCCCAGCCTCAACTACCTCCTCTGGCAGCTTGTTCCATACACCCACCACCGTTTGTGTGAAAAAGTTACCCCTCAGATTCCTATTAAATCTTTTCCCTTTCACCTTGAACCTATGTCCTCTGGTCCTCCATTCCCCTACTCTGGGCAAGAGATTCTGTGCACCTACCCGATCTATTCCTCTCATGATTTTGTACACCTCCATAAGATTATCCCTCATCCTCCTGCATTCCAAGGAATAGAGACCCAGCCTGCTCAACCTCTCTCGGTAGCTCACACCCTCTAGTCCTGGCAGCATCCTCGTAAATCTTCTCTGAACCCTTTCAAGCTAGACAATATATTTCCTATAACATGGTGCCCAGAACTGAACACAATATTCTAAATGCGGTCTCACCAACGTCTTATACAACTGCAACATGACCTCCCTCCCTCAACGGAAGAAGTAACACATTCAGTGAAGGTAAAGAATGATGCTGAATCAATAACATGCTTCGAGTCTCCAAGATCCAAGCACCACTTAGAACAATTAAGAAAATCAATGAGGATTTAAAATCATTTGAATTGGTTTAATTGGTAAATTTATAAATGTTGGTAAACTAGTTTTACTCTTCCTTATCTTGCATAGAAGGAAGCAGGGTGGAGTATATAACTATCGATGGCATCGCTTGGTATTGTAGTCGATCATGTAAGTGTGTTGTTGTGTGCATCTGTGGAGTTTAGAAAGAACTTTGGCTAAAGCAGTCACACTTTTTAGAGCTCCCTATGCTTCCAGAATATAACCCAACACACTGGGTCTCGACACGAAACGTCACCTATTCCCTTTCTCCAGAGATGCTGCCTGACCCGCTGAGTTACTACAGCATTTTGTGTCTATCTTCAGTGTAAACCACCACCTGCAGTTCCTTCCTGCACATTCTGTCTGCTCCACTGCGAAATCTCCTCAAGGTATGCCTATTTTGAAGAGGTTCCCCTCCTCTCTCGAAGGGTCTCGACTTGAAACGCCACCTATTGCTTTTCTCCAGAGATGCTGCCTGACCCGCTGAGTTACTCCAACATTTTGTGTCTATCTTCAGTGCAAACCACCATCTGCAGTTCCTTCATACACATGTTGAAAGACTGGAGCGACTAGGCTTGTATACACTGGAATTTAGAAGGATGAGAGGGGATCTTATCGAAACGTATAAGATTATTAAGGGGTTGGACACGTTAGAGGCAGGAAACATGTTCCCATTGTTGGGGGAGTCCAGAACCAGGGGCCACAGTTTAAGAATAAGGGGTAGGCCATTTAGAACAGAGATGAGGAAAAACTTTTTCAGTCAGAGAGTTGTAAGTCTGTGGAATTCTCTGCCTCAGAAGTCAGTGGAGGCCAATTCTCTGAATGCATTCAAGAGAGAACTAGATAGAGCTCTTAAGGATAGCGGAGTCAGGGGGTATGGGGAGAAGGCAGGAACGGGGTACTGATTGAGAATGATCAGCCATGATCACATTGAATGGTGGTGCTGGCTCGAAGGGCCGAATGGCCTACTCCTGCACCTATTGTCTATTGTCTGCTCGGGAGAAGGCACTTATCGGGGCAGACCCATACGTGATCCTCTCCATACTGTATTATCCTTTCAATGACTGCATTTTATTTGTTCAAGTTGCAACCTGGGCTTTGTAGATCATAAATACTTTGTTAGCAATGTTTACAATGATCAGAAGTGGCCAAAAAAGCAACTGAGTTGAGCTCCCAAATAGTTGTCGAAACAATACAGAGAAACATCTTCCAACTGCAGACTTACAAATTGTGGAACTGACTTCCAGCCAAAGTCAATAGTGTGTTAACTTGGTTAGGAATTTGACTGAAGATAATAAGGATAAGGCATTTTGAAATGAGTGGTTTATGGATAGTTTTTGAGTTGCTGGCATCAACAATGGGTGTGACAAATGAAGATGAATAATGCAGGCTATCTCAGATATTCCCGCATTCTTGCTGAATTACCTTTTGGCAGAAGGGTGACCATGCTGAGACTTTGTATGTCTTTCAGGAGAAGAAACAGGTTTAGTAAATCAACCTTGCATTGTGCATGAAATTACAACTTCTCGTTCTGTTTTCCCATGTAACATTGGTTCCACTCAGGTAACGTTGGTTCCGCATGGTAGGCTGCTTGGCAAGGTGAGATTACATGGGATCCAGGAAGAGCTAGCTAACCGGGTATAGGATTGGCTTCATGGTAGGAAGCAAAGGTGGGGGTGGTGGAAGGTTGTTTTTTGGACTGGAAGTCTGTGGCGAGTGGTGTGCCTCGGGAAACAGTATTGGGCCCATTGCCGTTTGTCATCTACATCAACGATTTGGATGAGAATGTACAAGGCATGATTAGTAACTTTGCAGATGGCATTAAAATAGGTGATATCATGGACAATGAAGATGGTTATCCTATATTGCAGCAGGATCTTGATCAGCGGGGCAAATGGACCTAGGAGCGGCGAATGGAATTTAATTGAGATATGTGTGAGGTGCAGATTAGGAAGTCAAACCAGGGCAGGACCTTCACAGTGAATAGCAGGGGAGTGTTGAGGAGCAGTGGGATCTAAGATTACAAGTACACAGCTCCCTGAATGTGGTGTCGCAGGTAGATAGGGTGGTAGGGATGTCTGTTGGCATAGTGGTCTCCATCAGTCAGGGAATTTATAAAAGTTGGGATGTTACTGTTGTACAGTTAGTGAGGCCGCATTTGAAGTATTGTGTACAGCTTGGGTCACCTTGCTATGAGAAAGATGCCATTAAGTCAATAGTCAATAGTAAATAGTGCTTTATTTGTCACATAAGCAACTGCACAGTGAAATTCCTTTTGCATATACTATACTGCACATGCGGGCACCACCATTATTGGCGCACTAAGCAAAGTCCAAGTGCAAAGTCTGCTCAGCCCACGCGTTCGATGTACTGGAGCAGTTCCTGCAAACCCATGTCCCTCTCCTCTCCTTGTCCAGCCATCTTTGTGTTCCGGGGGCACCTCCTGCAGCCTACCTGAAGCCTCTGGAGGCATTACCCGGGTTCACCCTCCGAAAACAACCTTTCACCAGCCCCCTCTGCTCCCTGCCATGGAGCCAATCCTATATCCAGTTAGCTAGCTTTTCGTAGACCCCATGCAACTCTACCAGTGCGCCACTGTGCCACCCTAACATTGGATCCACCACTTCACAGCTGAAGATGCTGTTGAGACGCGTGAAGCTATTACTTCTGGCCACCAATTCCATCTCTCTCCCCTGCTATCGACTCCAAGTTGAAGTAGGCTGTTTGGAACTAACAACTAACCCAATTTCTCCTAAACATACTCTAATCTCTCCATTTCTAATGCTGCTCGTTTCTTCTCTCATCAGATGCTGAAATTCTCATCCATGTCCCCATGAGGTTGTGCTCAGACTTTTTCAAACTCTTGTGATTGGCTTGACATTGGGCAGCCTCCATCTAAGCCTTTGCACCTATGTCCTGACTTGCACCAAGTCCTAATCGTCCGCGTGCTATTTGATCTATATCAGCCTCTCAAGAGACAGATTTTAAATTCTCCATTTCTGAATTGTTTTCATCACCTCTGTACTTCTCTCCTGCTTCGAAAGAATCAGTCTTGTTTTAGTCCCTCTTGTCTGCCTGCCTGAGGAATGGTGGCCGTGCATTCAACTGACAAGGTCCTGCCCACTGAAATTCCTTCTCTCAACTGCTCAACCATTTCATTGCACTTGCTTCCCTTGGGACCGTTCTTAAAAACTTATGCTCTTGGTTGCCCCACAGAACATCTCTTTTATTTGACAAAAGTAAGCTTATTTATAGGTACAAAATGACAGTGAAAACACTACTCCAAGGAAACATCTGCCTAAAATAAGGAATATGCATATAAGTATCAAACCAAAACATTGTTGCCTTCATATGAGAAACACTCGATCCCATGTGGTCATAAGGTCATAAGGAACAGGAGTAGAATTAGGCCATTCGGCTCATCAGGTCTACTCCACCGTTCAATCATGGCTGATCTATCTCTCCCTTCTAACCCCATTCTCCTGCCTTCTCCCCAAAACCCCTGACACCCTCACTAATCAAGCAGTGACGCCCAGCAGTCCCGGAAAGTGGCCAAGGTGCCCGTGAACACCCGCGTGCTCCCTCTCCAGGGACACCCGGGCACGATGATGTAAGAGGGGTGGGCAGTCTGCTTGGCTGGAGCCCTCAGCTGCCCGCTACCATGACCCACACATGGCCAGCTCGGCCAGGCCCAGCAGCAGATTAACCAAGAGAAACATCTCTTTTTGTTTTTGGGCCTCCATCCATTCTTGTGGACGGCTTCTGCTTTGTGAAGTCACTGATACTAAAGACGCTGTATGACATGACATATATTATTGACACAGCTTCCTGATACTCATTCGGTTATCACTGAAGCTGCTGCAGTCCCTTGGCAATAATTAACTCAGCACAGCTTTGACTCATTTAATTGTTGAAGTTCTCAATCAAATAAAAACATTTCTTTTATCTACTGATTTTACAAACAGAAATCATTTTACTTTCTAGCAGCTCACAGTGAAACAAGATTTAGTATCCCAGATACTGGGAATTCATTAATTATTATTCTTGGATCATCCGTTGTTAGTATATGAATTATTATTTGTCTGAGTGTCTCTGTTCAGTCCCTTGGACAGTGATTAACTCTTATCTACTTGCACCAAAGAGGCCATCAGTCGAGGATATGAATATCCTCTCACTGGTTATTACTTCACTGAGCCAACATGTAGTTGAAAAGGAGTTCATTGGAAACCATATCTCTTTTAATGACAGTATCAGAGGCATCTCGTGAAAATTGTAGACCTATCAGCAAAACGAGGAGGAAGATTAAACAATCTTTAATCTGCTTTGTGTCCATTCCTATGTTTATTTTTCTGGTCTGAAGATTACGGAAGGAAGAATTCCAAATTAACATTTGCAGTTTGTGCTGAACCACATAAATTCCACGCAACGTTTCCAGAAATGAGGATAATTTGAAAGCTGCGCTGTCTGACTTTTTGAATGGCTGATTTTTGGACGTGAGGCTACGTTTTATATATTCAGCAGTCAGGAGCTGTATAACTGGATTACTTGGTGGCAATTCATTGACCTTGAGCAAAAGCAAACTGCTGGTGGAACTGAACGGGTCAGGCAGCATCTGTGGAAGGAGAGGAGGACAGTGTTTCAGTTTAGGACTCTTCTTTAGTCTGGCATAGAGGTGAGACAGGTACGTCAGGTGGGGAGGAGAGAAGGGTAGAAGTAGTAACCAAGGCTGGAGGTGATAAGTGGAGAAGACAAAGAGCTGCAGATACTTGCATCCGATGTGAAAGAATACCCAACATAGAACAGTACAGCCCAGGAGCAGGCCCATCAAACCCTGATGTCCATGGCAAACATTATGGCAAATAAAACGAATCTCTTCTGCTTGCATGTGATCCATATCCCTCGATTCACTGTCTATCCATATGCCTATCTAAAAGCCTCTTAGATGAGAAGTGAACTGTAGAACCAGAGGTAGGGGTGATGACTAGGTGGAAGTGGCTGGGGTGGGGGAGGGTGTATAGGAACCCAGTGGCGGTCGAGTTGGGTGAAGGGCAGAAGGAGGAAGTGGAGGAGGGGAATGAACTGGGTGTGACAGGAGGTGCGGAGGGATTGGAAAGAAAGGAGTGCGTGCATGAGAGGACCTGGGCTGATGAAAAGGAGGGAGAGGTGTTGGGGGGTGAAGTTTACCTGAAATTGGGGAATGCAATAGTCATCGTCACAGAGTTATACAGTGTGGAAATAGGCACTTCGGCCCAACTTGCCCACGCTGACCAACATGCCCCATCTACACTCGTCCCACTTGGCTGTGTTTGGCCCATGTCCCTCTAAACCTATAAAATAGGTTTTCATAGTAGTAAAATAATTTGATTAGTAATGCCATTGGGCTGAAGGCTTCCCAGACATATTACAGATGGATGACTGATATAGAATGAGAACCCAAGTTGTAGAATTCAATATTAAATCCAGAATTCATAGAATCTAAGACCATTTCTGGAATCATTAAAACTCAACAAAGCCCTTTTCCCACAGTTCCCACACTCCCAACTTGGAAACTAGATCTGGAAGAAAGTGATTCTCAAGTACCAATGGAGTAATATGCCGGAAGGTAGACCAGAGAAATTATGTTTAATGTGTTATTTATTACATTATACTTCTTAATAACACAATGATTTATTTATTTTTGACAGGATCTAGAATTTCACATGCACTACTTTTTTCAATAACTTATTGAAACATATAAGGCCCTGAGAGAGACAGAAGGGTCGAGGCTTAGATGTTTCCACCAGTGGGAGAATCTTCAACAAGGGGACATTGTTACAGGTTCTGGCTCGGAACATCACCTATCCATGTTCTCCAGAGATGCTGCCTGACCCCGCTGAATTACTCCGGCACTTTGTCTATTTTATTGTAAACCAGCATCTGCAGTTCCTTGTATCTCGACATACTTGTGTTTTGTGTCAGGACTCTTCTTTAGACTGAAGGGTGAGGAGTGGGTTGTGAAGGGCTGGAGGCGAGAAAAGACCAGAGTCAACCAAGGCCGGCCACAAATGACTTCAGGCAGGGAAGTGCCTGGTAAGCCCATTGTTGGCTAACGAAGGTGCGATCTTAAGAAGGAAACAAGGAGGAGAACTGTGGAACTGGTAAAATGACCAGGGTGGAGGAAGGGAGCCGGGGAAGTGGAAGGGGGGTGGGTGTCGGGAAGGGGAGTGTAAGTAGAAGTTACTTGAGATTAGAGAATTCAATGTTCATATCACTGTGTCGTAAGCTACCCAAGCGAAATATGAGGCGCTGTTCCTCCAATTTGCGTGTGGCCTTACTCTGGCAATGGAGGAGGCCTTAGCTTAGCTATATTTCTTAGCTTCACAAACAAACTGTTCTGCATTGTTGAGAAATAATTGCTGCCGTTCCAAGATACCGCGCTGTGAAGCGAGGAGTTTAATTTTGCCCCATTCCCCAGCTGCTTTTGTGGTGTTGGCCCAAGGGGGCTGGAAAGATGAAACAAGATGAAATATATTTAAAATATCACCCAAGCGTATTCACTAAAACGAAAAAAATTAAATTGTGAAACTATTTCTTTCACGGTCAGTTACCCACCGATACTATGATATTTGCCCGAGTTTCCAAATCTGAAGACCCTTGGAGTAGATTCTCCCACTCATCCTTTAGTTTGATGCTGACAGCTCTCCCTAGTGTAGATTACATTGGACATGGTCAAATAGCCCACGTGGTTGATATTGTTTTTTTTCCAAATCAAAACAGTGCAAGGGAAGTGAAGGAAACAACAGAAGCAGATGGGGAGGAGCGGGAGAGGAGGATTGGGGTAGGGGGATGAGGAGAGAGTGGTAAATCTGTGGAATTCTTTGTCACAGAAGGATGTGGGGGCAAAGTCAGTGGATATATTTAAGGCAGAGATAGATAGATTCTTGATTAATATGGGCGTCGGAGGTTACGGGGAGAAAGCAGGAGAATGGGGTTAGGAGGGAGAGATAGATTAGCCATGGTTGAATGGTGGAGTAGACTTGAGGGGCTGAATAGCCTAATTCTACACCTTTTACTTATGATCTTATGAGATTGGGGGGGGGGGGGGGTGGGGGAGGGGGGGGGCGAGGAGAATGGGGTGGGAGAAAGGGGGATGGGAGGTGACAAGAGAATGGAGGGTTGGGGGAGAGGAGGGAGGGAAATAGGGGAGGAGGAAGAGGAAGAGGAGAATGGAGGATAGGGAGATGTGAAAGGAGGATCTGGGGTGGGATTGAGGAGGGTGGAGTTCACTGCTCCTCTTCCAGTCTGGCCGTCGACAATGTTAAATGTTCATATTGGCCTTTGGGGATGTCATTGGGGCCTTGAGGCCCTGGTAACATCAAGCCACAGTGTTGGAGCAGAGGCAGCATCCTCATTAGGCCAAACCTGCTGAGAAAGACACACAGCAAAGTGTGTTTTGTTCCTTTTAGTTTGGTTTGATTGAGGATCAGTGGTGATCCTTTCAGCTCTGCAAATAAATCTTGGACCTCTCCTGTCCCGGGCTCCATCTGTCTATCCACGGTGTAGTTCGTCCTCTCAGAATTCTACACCACGAATGTTCCGCATTCCTCTAATGGAATGTGTACACTGAGTGGGGGGGGGGCTATTTCTCTCAGTGTCGGACCCCTGCCACCTAATTCCAGAGGCCAGGCAGCTGCTCCCATGGATTTACCAACTCATCGTGAAAGGCAGGAATAACATTGCTCAAAGGAATGGGACTTCATGGTTTCAAATGTTCTCTTTCTGGGCTCCAGGAGATGGATGAGCAAAGTCTTAAAGATTTGCACATTATTAGAAGGATGCAAAATATTAATTACCGGGTTTAGCTCACCACGGTAAATATACTGAAAGACCGCTGTGCAAACACAGCAATTTGTCAAAAATAATGGGAGGGTGAAGTTCAGATGTCCTTTATGCCAAACAACTGTGGAGTTGAGTTAATCCAAACCCTGAAGATTAACAGCTCAAAGCATATCTCTTGGCCCCCCGTTATAATGGACGATTTGCACATTAAGAACAGTGTGCATCATTAACAGACTGTTATTTTATTCCAGCAAGATCTGACCCATTAATCTTGCAGTGATTAAAACCGCGTGCAACACATAGCTGAACGTGTTTAGTTGATTAAAACACCATAGAACAAAATATATATTTAGAAATTGGCTGGACAATGAAACTGACTCCAGCTAGTCTGGCAAAACTAAATCAACGCGCCTTCGTATAAATGTAATAAGAGTTGAAAGATAGTGAGAGAGAATGTGAACTGTTTTCCCTTGTACTATAATTTGAATAGGTTTTATTTTCTAATTGGATGAAACAGCAGCAAGATAATTGCACGATAGGTTTATGTGTTGTTCCCAGCCAGCACGAAGATGATTGGGAAATATAAGAACCAACCAAGCTTAATGACCTGTAGAAACGAGGAACCGCAGATGCGAGTTTACACAAAAGGGCACAAAGTGCCGGAGTAACTCGGTGAGTCAGGCAGCACCTCTGGAGAACATGGATAGGTGACATTTTGGGTCGGGGCACTTCTTCAGTCCTCCTTGTTCTAAGCGACAAGGATTGAATAGAGGCCCACAATTGGTGAGTCTTTCTCACTCACTACTCTCCGGCTAATGTACTGAGCTTTTATTGGGAGTAGCCGCTGTAGTACCTTTCATCAGGTCTGTTTCAATAGTCTGAGGAAATTGAGTTTGCTTTCAGTTTTCGGTGAGTGTGGATGTGTGTGCTGCCCCAGCTCTAACTCATCTGCTGACATCAAGTTGTCAGTAGTGATTTTTTTTTGTCTTTGATCGCAGATCAGATGCAGAAATATTGTTGGCTTGCTGCGTTCAAGTGTGTACAGCCAGCTCCAATACACAAGTGAACGAATGGAGCTCAGTAAAACCAGCGGGATTCTCTCATATTATTCAATGCCAGTGATCAGTTTCCAGTGTGTAACGGGTCTCATCACGACGGAATGCAGAGATTAACGACTTTGTTATGGACGGTAAAGTAATGTTTTCTTTTCACCTGAAGCCGTTTCAAGTGTTTGTCATTTTAATTAGCTGTTAAACCAGCATTCACATCAGGACTGTTGGACTATCGAACCTTTCTTATGAAAGGCAAGATTTATCACAGATTAATATGTACAAAATCGGCACCACTTGCATTTTATATTTTAATATTCCAGGAAATGGCCCAAGTTTGGATATGTTTTGCCTGATCGACTTATTAACTCCACATGGTAGCAGAACTGGGACTTGCATATTCCAACATACCTGACGATTCTTTGAATTTGCCCCAGAGTCTCTGGATTTCCAAAGAATGTAGCAAAGCTCAGGTTGCTAAGATATAACTTTGCTTTGCGGTCTCCAGCAGTTTTATCAGAGTTACTAGGCCCCAAAGGTTTGCGAATGATCTGCGGATTAAAAAAGAAAAGAAACCTTCGTTATGCAAAGTAATGAGTGCTGAGGCATTACAGGATCAACTGCTACAGACATAGATAGAGTCATACAGCATGGAAACAATGCCTTGGCCCAACTAGTCCATGCTGACCAAGGTGCTCCAAGTAGGCAGGTTCCACCTGCCCAACTTTGGTCCATATCCCACTAAACCTTTCCTGTCCAAGTGTCTTTTAAATGTTGTATCGTAAGTAGGTCTGGAAATTCTAGTGTGCCCTGGAGAATATGATAGATGGACTGACCTACAGTCTGCTAGTGACGTGCCCATGCAGAGCAACGAGCCTCCGTGTCACCGAGATGGTAGGTCTGAAATCATCTGACTGTTGGGGCGGGGGGTGTTGTGTGGGCCTTGTTGGTGGTCGGGTATGTGGCCAGTGAATGTTGGATGTGAGTTGGGTTGACCATCAGGAAATGGGTTGACATGGAACGAGATGATGGATGAAGGTTGGGGCTTCAAGGGGTGTTGATGATTGCACTGGGCCAGGAGGAGAAAGCATGGAATGGGGGATTGTCAGAGCACAGGCTAATAAGGAGTTTGGGGGTGGTGCAGGTTGGCATGTGAGGAAGATGGGACTTGAACCATGGACAGTGTGAGGAGGTGGGTGTTTATCCGTGGGTGAGAGAGTCAATGGGTGGGTGATGAATGGTGGGTGAGGGAGTCAGTGGGTGGGTGATGAATGGTGGGTGAAAGAGTCAGGAAGGTGGTCCATTGGAGAGGTGCTTGATTAACATTCAGATTATGACTTGGATTGGTCATTGGGGATCTCAGCGGGATAGGGTTCGTTGGGTTTATACTTTGGCAGGTCAGAGATGGGGAACAATGTACAAGTTGTTGAGTCACTCAGTCTGGCATTATGCTACGAAGAAGGACACAAAGTGCCGGAGTAAGTCAGCGGGTCTGGCAGCATTTCTCCAGAGATACTGCCTGACCCGCTGAGTTACTCCTGTACTTTGTGTCATTTTTTGTAAACCAGAATCTACAGTTGCTAGTTTCAACTGTGCTATGAGGACCTGATTTATCTGGGAGTGCCACCATTATTCACTCCTAGGATGTGGTCTGCTGCCAAAAGGAGAAATGAACAGAGAATGATATATTGTGATGTACAAATCATGTCAGGTGTGCAGATCTGAAGTGAGTAGAGCTACTTGATCTCATTTCTAGGCTGCAATGTTTGAACACAAAATATTATGGAGAATGTATCTCTTGCTCACTTTGCATTGTTATTTCGATGGTTACAAGAACGGGTGTTCACAAACTGATCTCGGCAAAGGGAACACACACTGGGATGAAACATAGGAATCTGTCTGAGAATGCACATGAGGATGGGTTGCCTCAACAGTCTCCCACCACTCTTCCCCACGCCCAGGTCCATGCCTCTGCTTATACACTCGGAGTACAATAGACAATAGACAATAGACAATAGGTGCAGGAGTAGGCCATTCGGCCCTTCGAGCCAGCACCGCCATTCAATGTGATCATGGCTGATCATTCTCAATCAGTACCCCGTTCCTGCCTTCTCCCCATACCCCCTGACTCCGCTATCCTTAAGAACTCTATCTAGCTCTCTCTTGAATGCATTCAGAGAATTGGCCTCCACTGCCTTCTGAGGCAGAGAATTCCACAGAATAAACCTAAGATTATCCAAAACTGCCGCTGACTTTCTCCAATACTCATTGATTCGTGTTACCCAGTGTGCCTGCTTACCTACGGGGGGCTGCTGGTTGGACAATGCCTTGAAATTAAACTCCTCATCCGTCCTGATCCAATCCCTCCGATTCTCTGTAACCTTCTTCAGCCCAGTAACTCTTGGAGACATCTGCAGTCCTTTCATTCTGGCTGTGTGACCATTCCTTAAGATCGTTCCATCATTCATTCAATAGCTAAGCTCCTAAGATTCCGAGTTCATTCCTTAAACGTTCCCATCTCCTTGTTTTTTTTTCTCCATATTTAAGATGTTATTTGGACTTGTCTCCGGAGACGTTTTGGGACATCAGCTCCAATATCTCCTTCGCCTTCTTAATAACTTCACCATGATAACTCTGCCATGTAATGGGGGTTGATATTACAGTAGCTGCAGCCAGCGTCCTGAAGGATCTTTGGTTCACATTATGCAGAGGTTGCCAGGTGTAAATACCAGAATATTGTCACCATCTGCATTCTGAGTTTAAGGCCGCGTTGCAAGTCTCTGAGGAGTAAAAGGAGAACACATAAGACGTATTGGGAGAAGATATTTCAAATCCAAAGCTAAAGGATACACAAGAATAAGCTGAGGTTATTTTCCAAGTTGTATTTTTGGCTTGCCTTTGAATGTGAATGATAACAATCGAGCCATTGCAGTGACAATAGACAATAAACAATAGACAATAGGTGCAGGAGTAGGCCATTCAGCCCTTCGAGCCAGCACCGCCATTCAATGCGATCATGGCTGATCACTCTCAATCAGTACCCCGTTCCTGCCTTCTCCCCATACCCCCTCACTCCGCTGTCCTTAAGAGCTCTATCCAGCTCTCTCTTGAAAGCATCCAACGAACTGGCCTCCACTGCCTTCTGAGGCAGAGAATTCCACACCTTCACCACTCTCTGACTGAAAAAGTTCTTCCTCATCTCCGTTCTAAATGGCCTACCCCTTATTCTTAAACTGTGGCCCCTTGTTCTGGACTCCCCCAACATTGGGAACATGTTTCCTGCCTCTAATGTGTCCAATCCCCTAATTATCTTATATGTTTCAATATGATAAGGGAATAATGTTTAGTGCAAGGCAAAGCCAGCAAAGTGCAATCAAGGATAGTCCAAGGGTCACCAATGAGGTAGATCATAGTTCAGCAGTGCTGTAGTCATGCAGGCGTGCACCAGATTCACCTGGATGGGCGGCACGGTGGCGCTGCGGTACGGTTGCTGCCTTACAGCGCTTGCAGCGTCAGAGACCCGGGTTCGATCCTGACTACTTTATTTTTACCAAAAATAATCACTAAAAATAAATACACACAAAAAACACAAACAAACCCACCACCATAATACAAAATAAAGCAAATATTCTTAAATATTAAATCGCTATTTCCCCATCCTTATTGAGGGTACATTCCACTCCCCATGGGGCCCAGCGGTCCCGGAAACCCCCCAGGATGCCCGTGGACAGCGCGTAGTCCCTCTCTAATACCACCCGGGTGCAGACATAACCCCGGAAAAGGGGCAGGCATCCGGCTCGGGCAGAGCCGCCCCCTCCGCCTGGCGCCATGACTCGCCGATGGCCAGCTTGGCCAGGCCTAGGAGCAACCCAACCAGGATATCTTCAGCCCTACGCACAGGATGTCCAAAGGTGAGGATGGCCGGTGTGAAGTTCAGCAAGAAGGCAAAGAGCAGCCCCTTTGGAACAGGGGCTACAACCTCACTCACTCCATGTACACACGGTACACAGACTCACCCACTCCATGTACACGTGGAACACAGACTCACACTCTCCATGTACACATGGTACACAGACTCACGCACTCCATGTACACGTGGTACACGGACTCACACACTCCATGTACACGTGGAAGACAGACTCACACACCCCATGTACACGTGGAACACAGACTCACACACTCCATGTACACGTGGAACACAGACTCACACACTCCATGTACACGTGGAACACGGACTCACACACTCCATGTACATGTGGAACACAGACTCGCACACTACATGTACACGCGTGGAACACAGACTCACACACTCCATGTACACGTGGAACACAGACTCACACACTCCATGTACACGTGGAACACGGACTCACACACTCCATGTACACACGTGGAACACAGACTCGCACACTACATGTACACGTGGTACACAGACCTCCAGCCCGCATAAGTGGCAGGCGGCTGGCGAGTCTGCGAATCGCGAGAGAAACAGGGTACAAGGGACTCCTCGGTGCAGTACCCCCACCCAGGTCCCCATCGACCCCGACTACGGGTGCTGTCTGTACGGAGTTTGTACGTTCTCCCGTGACCGCATGGGTTTTCTCCGAGGTCTTCGGTTTCCTCCCACACTCCAAAAATGTACAGGTTTGTAGGTTAATTGGCGTGGTGTATGTGTAAACTGTCCCTAGTACGTGTAGGATAGCGTTAATGTGCGGGGATCGCTGATTGGCATGCACCTGGTGGGCTGAAGTGCCCGTTTCCGCGCTGTATCTCTAAACTAAACTAAACTAAACTAAATTCAAGCATAACTTTAACATGGATTTGCCAGTATGATGGACCCAGATATCCTGTGCTGGATTAGCTGCTCACAGGCCAAGACTAGAACAAAACCCAGCATGGAGTGGTGAGCATGTCTACTTACCTAATTTAAACTGCAATACAGTCAGTTGGCAGTTCAACCAGCAATGTGCCTTTGTCATGCACGTAGAGGCTGTGGATATTGCTGGAAAGGTCACCGTTTATTTGCTGTCCTCGATTGTCCTCGAGAAAGTTTTCCTTTTCTGCTGTTTGCCGCGGAGTTCCAAGATTTAGACCTAACGTGAATGAAAGAATGGCAATATATTTCTAAATGCGTGACATGGAGTGGATTCCAGATACAGGAAGTTGCCTGGAGCTCTGTGGATGAAAACCATATTTCTGTTAATTTGGTTTATTTCTTTCATGCAATCTTGTATTTAGAATGTCACAAAATGGCAGACTGGATCCCAATCAAATGGGCGGGTCTGTTCTGGATGTACAAATGCACATGAAGACTATTATGTTATGTTAAGAAGACTGGAATTCTGGAAGGAGGTTTCAAGGCATTAAAGGAATTTCGTACAGATAAACACATGTAAAAAAATCTTTTTGAGGCAATCAAAGGAGGAAAATAATCGAGGTAATTGTTTGATTGTCTCCTCCATGGTCCCCTTTGCCCACAACTCGGCATTTTGTTTTGGTAAGACCTGTGTGAGATCAGAAATGTCCATTAACATCACTTCCCTTTATGTAACCAATACAACAACCATTTCATATCAGCAATCACCAGGAAGAAGGGCATAGAGGATAGTGAGATCAGGGAGAGATATGCTGATATTCTACGGCATGTTGATGCAGGAAAGAAGGAGGTGTTGGGTGTCTTGAAGAACATTCAGGTGGATACGTCGTCAGGTCCTGATTGGGATCTATCCCAGCAAGAGAGCAGATTGCTGGGGCCTTACCAGTGAGTGTTGCGTCCTCTTTAGCCACACAAGAGGACACAGTGCATGATAGAATAGCCACTGTTGTTCCTCTGTTTAAGGAGAACAGTAGAAACAAACCAAGAAACTAAAGACTAGTAGGCCTTACATCAGTGGTAGGGAAATTATTAGAGAAGATTCTTAAGATTTGGCAAAACATGGCCTTACTAAGGATAGTCAGCATGGCTTTGTGCAGGGGAGGTCAAGCCTTGCAAACTTGATTGAGACTTTTGAGGAAGTGATGAAGATAATTGATGAGGTTAGTGCATTGAATGTTGTTAACATGCAAGTTAATATCTCCCAATTGCTGGCATCACAGACTGTGTGAAGGTTTGTTTGAAGGTGTAAAGGTCTATCAGGTATACAGTGGGATAATCGGCTACCGAAACTGGAGTAATGGCCGATAGAGCCTAATCTGAGCAAGTGTGAGGTGTAGCACCTGGGGAGGTCAATTGTAAGGGGAAAATATACAATTAACGACATCATCCTTAATAGCATTGATGTACAGAGGGATCTTGGGGGCCAAGTCTATAACTCCCTGAAAGTGGCAACACAAGTAGATAGAGTAGTAAAGGAATTATATGGTATGCTTGCCGGCATAGGCCAAGGCATTGGATATGAGTCAGGAAGTTATGAAGCAGCTTGAAAGGAGTTTGATTAGGCCACATTTGGAGAATTGTTGTTCCATTACAGGAGAGATGTGGAGGCTTTGGAAATGGTGTAGAGGAGGTTTACCAGACGATGCCCGGATTAAGGGGTATTAGCTGTGGGGAGAGGTTGGGCAGACTTGCATTGTTTGCTCTGGAACACCAGAGGTCGTGGGGAGACCTGATGGAAAGATATAAAATTATCAACGTCACAGATAGGGTAGACAGTCAGAACCTTTTTCCCCAGGATGGAGAAAGGAAATACTAGAGGGCATGGCTTTAAGATGAGAGGGGCAAAGCATAAAGGAGAAATGCAGGGCAACTTTTTTATATAGAAGGTGCTGAGTGTCTGGAATGCACTGCTGGTGGGGTGGTGGGGCAGATGTGATAGTGGTATTTCAGAGTCCTTTGGATAGGCATATAGATATGTAGGGAATGGAGGGAGATGATGGTTGAAGTATCAGGTAGATAAGAGATGGCATCATGTTTGGCACAGACATTGTGGACCCAAGGGCCTGTACTCTTCTATGTTCTATAACTTCTCTGCAAATCACCATGTGATGAATGTACACATCCTGAACTTTCTTCAGTACACTTTTAAAAACATCCCACTTGGCCGATGTTCCTTTCCCATCTAATAACCTGCTCCAGTCAACTTGAGCGAGACCTTTTCTCTTACCCTCAAAGTTGGCCTGACCCCAGTTGAGCATTTTAACACGTGGACCCTCTCCGTCCCTATCCATAACTGTCTTAAAACTAATCGAACTGTGATCACTGGTCCCAAAAGGCACCTCCACACACACTTCATTGACTTGCCCTTCCCAATTTCCCAATACTAGATCCAGCGTTGCCCTTTTACGTGTGGGGCCTCCACATACTGCTGAAGAAAACTCTCCTGAACACTTTTGAGTAATTGGACCTCATCTGAACCCTTCACTCTATCATTTTCCCAGTCTATATTGGGAAAGTTAATATCCCCGACGACAACAACCTTATTTGATCTGCAGCTGTCTGCAATCTCCCGGTACATTTGCTCTTCTAATTCCCGTTGACTATTCGGGGGTCTGTAGTACACCCCCAACAAGGTGATCATCCCTTTCTTGTTCCTCAGCTCCACCCACATAGCCTCACTAGACGAACCGTCTATAATGTCACCTCTGAACACAGCCGTGACATCCTCCTTAACCAACAATGCAACCCCACCTCCTCTTTTTCCCTCACCCATCTCTCCTGAAGCTCCTGTACCCGGAACATTGAGCTGCCAGTCCTGCCCCTCCCTTAACCAGGTTTCAGTCACGGCTACAAGATCCCAGTCGCTCGTACCTATCCGTGCCCTAAGCTCGTCTGCCTTACCCGTCAGGCCCCTTGCATTAAAATACTTGCAGTTCAAACCAACCCTCCTTCCTCGCTCTCCGCCTTTCACCTGCCTATTCTGTCCACTAATCTTTCCCACACCAACTTCCATGCCAACGTCTAGCCTCTCACGTGCCTTTGTCATGCACCAGATCCCACCCCCCGCCCAATCTAATTTAAACCCTCCCGTGTACAGTAGCAAACCTCCCCGCTCGGATGTTGGGCCCCCTCCAGTTTAGGTGCAACCTGTCCCTTTTATACAGTATGAGAAAATAACTGCAGATGCTGGTACAAATCGAAGGTATTTATTCACAAAATTCTGGAGTAACTCAGCAGGTCAGGCAGCATCTCGGGAGAGAAGGAATGGGTGACATTTCGGGTCGAGACCCTTCTTCAGAATGATGTCGGGGGGGGGGGCGGGACAAAGGAAGGATATAGGTGGAGACAGGAAGATAGAGGGAGATCTGGGAAGGAGGAGGGGAAGAGAGGGACAGAGGAACTATCTAAAGTTGTAGAAGTCGATGTTCATACCACTGGGCTGCAAGCTGCCCAGGCGAAATATGAGGTGCTGTTCCTCTAATTTCCGGTGGGCCTCACTATGGCACTGGAGGAGGCCCATGACAGAAAGGTCAGACTGGGAATGGGAGGGGGAGTTGAAGTGCTCGGCCACCGGGAGATCAGTTTGGTCAATGCGGACCGAGCGCAGGTGTTGAGCGAAGCGATCACCGAGCCTGCACTTGGTTTCGCCGATGTATACAGGTCACCCCTGCCCCAGAAAAGATCCCAATTATCCAGAAATGTGAATCTCTGCCCCCTGCACCAACTCCTCAGCCACACATTCATTTCCCCCATCTTCCTATTCTTACCTTCACTAGCACGAGGTACAGGAAGCAATCCTGAGATCACTACCCAAGGGTCTCGACCCAAAACGTCACCCATTCCTTCTCTCCCGAGATGCTGCCTGACCCGCTGAGTTACTCCGGCATTTTGTGTCTACGCTCAAACTTACTCCTTGGTTTCAGCCTCGATGCTTCATATTTTTGATGATTGGCCTTCTGTTCACTATGGCAAATTTACCGCCTGTTTTAAACAGAGGACCAGAGTGCATGAGCCTCCATGCAGGCTCCTTCTGCTCACCGCCTACCTGAATACCAATCACAGGTCGACTCCATTAACTCCTTGCACATCTTCTCATGTCATAGTTAGATATAGCTCTTAGGGCTAACGGAATCAAGGGATGTGGGGAGAAAGCAGGAACAGGGTACTGATTTTGGATGATCAGCCATGATCATATTGAATGGCGGTGCTGGCTTGAAGGGCCGAATGGCCTACTCCCGTACCTATGTTTCTAAAGATTCTATATTTATATGTTCTGTGTGCATTAGTTAAGCTATATCTTGGCTCAGCATCTCACTCATCTACTCTCCAAACCCCATTTAAATGTGTCAATAACTTTCATAAACTGAGAGATACCAAAGAGATTCACCTTATAACATAAATGGCTTTTTCAATGACCAATCCATTGCCATTATAGCATAAACTGATTTTTAATCCAATATCACAGGATTCTGTCCACAGATGTTACCAGATCCACTGGGAGTACTCCCACACTTTGTGTTTTGTTCAAGATTGCCGTGTCTGCTGTTTCTTGTGTCTTCTATCTCCTGTGCATTTTATGACGCTTGATGTTGTATTGTTTTATAAACTGCTTCAAGTTCCCTTGACATATCTAAAGTGATGGTCGCCCATCTGCTAATTCTCTCTCCATTTGTTGAATTAATTGAAATTAAACAAACAGCAGGTTTTCCAGAGTGCTGGAGTAACAAAGCAGGCCAGCCAGCATCTCTGGAGAACATGGTTAGGTGATGTGTCTGAACCGTTGAGTTACTCCAGCACTTTGTGTCTTCTTTTGTAAACCGGTATCTGCAATTCCTTGTATCTACAATAGCATTTCCAGCTTTGAAACTTTAACTAAATGCTGTTCTTTACCTCTAGTTTTGTCGGACGGGTTGAATTTGTAGAAAGGGTCAGAGCCAATGCTGGTCTCATGACCTGGCTCCACATTCCACAGCACTCAATGTTTCTAATGCAAATTAATCTTCCTTAATGTTTGTTTGCATGCAGATAATCTCTTATGATTATGTTGTGGAATTTGCAAATCAGTTATGGCAAGAATTTGAACATTTTCCCAAGTGGGGTAGGAATTTTGCAACAAAGTAAAGCAGATTAAATCTGGTTTACAAAAACTAAATGGTCTTGAAAATTACCACCTAAATTCGTTTGAAAATGTTGCCAAAAAAACATGGTCTTTAATTAAACACCTACCAGAACAATATTGTTCCCTTTCACAGTGTACCATGTGTCAGTTTCAATGCGAGTGTTACTTTATTGATCTATTGTAAGATCTTGCAGTTTGCTTGCACTTACAGCAGTTGGATGCCTACTCTTAAAGGGACAAACTGCAATGTGAGCATGCACTCTTCCAATTATTGGGGAGTGCTGATTTTAGATTTTAGATTTAGATTTAGAGATACAGCGCGGAAACAGGCCCTTCGGCCCACCTAGTCTGCGCCGCCCAGCGATCCCCGCACATTAACACTATCCTACACACACTAGGGACAATTTTTACATTTACCCAGTCAAGACCTGGACGTCTTTGGAGTGTGGGAGGAAACCGAAGATCTCGGAGAAAACCCACGCAGGTCACGGGGAGAATGTACAAACTCCGTACAGACGGCGCCCATAGTCAGGATCGAACCTGAGTCTCCGACGCTGCATTCGCTGTAAGGCAGCAACTCCATGCCGATGAATGAATTAAGGGAGGAGCATTAGAATGCACCCATGGATAAGACGGAACTATTTGGCAGTTGAAGTACAGTTTTTGCAGAAGGCACTCTTAGTTCTTTTCTGATTAGCATTTGTTAATGCGCTGAAGGCAACACTTATTCATAATGGAATAATGTTGGAATGCACTAAAATGCTTTTTAATTTCTCAGGCCTCAAAAGATGCAAGTACCGTCTGGCCAATAATCACCATCTTGATTTGGTACTTGCCCGACTAGTCGATCTTCTCATGAGCCAGAACAGTGACTTTGAGCAGATTGTTGAAACATGGGCGATATTGACTCTCTGTCACACACGGGCGAGTTTCTCCTCACAGGTCCCTACGCTCGGAGTGTGAGAAGGAATCCTCCGCTGATTATTCAGGTCTTTCTCTCACCTACCATTGCCCAGCTGTGATCGACTAATTCAACCTAGACTGTCAGTGTTATTCTGGACTCTTCCTGCACTGTCAGGCTCGATTCCCACATTAGGCAGTATAGTTACTGCCTGAAAGCTCACGAGCTTGTTCTGGGTGAAAGTTAATAGCTGAATTTTAATTCATGTGTTGGGTGTACTTTCCGTTACAAATTCCCAGTTCTTTTTTCTTTTAAGAGGAGCTAAGTGGTTCTAGTTACTTTCTTTATTTTGATATCTTAATTCAAAACTGTGTTAAGCTGAGAAGTTCATAAAGCAGAAGTATTTTTTGTGCAAAGGATCAAAGAAATGGCTCAAAAACCCACAGCGGGAAAGGGAAACACAGAGCACAAACCAAATGGTTTCACACAACCTTTCTCCAAGCATTTTATGATCAACGTTTAATTAACCTTTTATCAAACAAAGAAGAATCAATTTATGGTCCTAACATCAACGGCGAAGAAGCTGCCTTCTATTTTCTCCATTTTCCACAATACTTTTGCAACCACTTTGATTTTCTTCCTTTAAAAAAAAAAGATTTTGTCCAAAAAAAATTAAAGAAAATATTTTCATTTGTTATGTTTATCAAATCATTTTATCATTTTGGTTCAAATATCAAACCACCAATGCCTTTGATAAAAACAGGTTATATATCGTCAAAAGGAACTTGTGGGATCTGTAAAAAGACTCCACGCCGACCAACATGCCCTATCCACACGTCCCACCTGCCTGCACTTGGCTCGTATCCCTCTAAATGTATCCTACCCATACACCTGCCCAAATGTCTCCTACACATTATCATTGTACCTGCCTAAATTACCTCCTCCGGCAGTTCGTTCCATATACCCATCACCTTTTGTGTAAAGAAGTTACCTCTCAGGTACCTATTAAATCTTCCCCCCACCTCACTTTAAACCTATGTCCTCTGGGTTCTTGATTCCCCTACTCTAGCCAAAAGACTCTGTGCGCTTATCTGATTTATTCCTCTCATGATCTTGTACACCTTCATAAGATCACCCCTCATCCTCCTGCACTCCAAGGAATAAAATCCTCGCCTGCTCAACCCTATTGCTCAGGCACTCCAGACCTGGCAATATCCTCGTAAATCTTCTCTGCAGCTTGACAACATCTTTCCTTTCACATGGTGACCAAAACTGAACACAATACTCTAAATGTGGCCTCGCCAATTTATTATACAACTGTAACATGACCTCCCAACTTCTATATTCGATACTCTGACTTATGAAGATCAAAGTGCTGAAAGCCTTTTTGACAACCCTTATCTACCTGTGATGCCACTTTCAAGGGACGACGTACCTGCACTCCTAGATTCATCTGCTCTACAACACTCCCCAGAGCCCCGCCATTCACTGCGTAGGTTGTGCTCTTGTTAGACTTTCCAAATGCAACATCTCGCACTTTTCTGTATTAAATTTCATCAACCATTCCTCACTCAGCCCACCTGCCCAACCGATCAAGATCCTGCTGCACTTTTTTGCATCCATCTTCACTATCTACAATACCACCCACTTTAGTGCTATCTGCAAACTTACTAATCGTGCTTTGATTATGCGTAATGAATATTTGTCATAAAATCAAAACAAATTTGTTTATTTTTTTAAAAATAAGCAAAATTCAGATCCATAATAAAATCTCAAATAATAGATTTTTTTAATAAAGAAAAAAAATCTCACTTTTATACATGCTCATAGACACATTTAATATTTAGGACCTGTGTTCCACTAATCTAACAGCTCATTTAAACAAATGTGAAATGTTGTCATTTTGTTACCTTCTGTCTCCTTTCAGCCCTCCAGACTATGTATTTAGTTTAATTTAGTTTAGAGATACAGAGCGGAAACAGGCCCTTCGGCCCACCGAATTCACACCAACCAGCGTTCCCCGCACATTAACACTATACTACGCTAGGGACAATTTTTACACATATACCAAGCCAATTAACCTACAAGCCTGTACGTCTTTGAAGTGTAGGAGGAAACCAAAGTCCTCAGAGAACACCCACACGGTCACGGAAAGAAGGTACAAACTCCGTACAGATAAGCACCCGTATCCAGGATTGAACCCGGATCTCTAGCTGTGGAAGAGGGTGGTGTGTGTACGGACATTGTACGTTCTCCCTGTGACCGCGTCAGTTTTCACCAGGTACTGTGGTTTCCTCCCGCACTTCAGACATGCAGGTTTGTAGATTAATTGGCTTCGGAAAAATTGTAAATTGTCCCTAGTGTGTAGGGCAGTGCTAGTGTACCGGGTGATCACTAGTTGGTGCGGCCATGTTGGGCAGAGGGGCATGTTTTGTGCTGTATCAATAAAGTAAAGTCTTTACAGCCTGGAAAAGTTAGTTAGAATTGGTGTGAATTTCAGGCATTTAGAAACTGGTCTTGACAAAATATTATGCTCCATTGAATGTCAGCTGTGAGCTCTTAATGATGTACTATATCATTGATACTTCTATTAAGACTTTCTTAATGCAGGTAATCTTTGTTTTTTGTATTTACTTTAATAGTCAGTACAATGCGTCACGGTGGCACAGCGGTAGAGTTGCTGCCTTACAGCGCCAGGGACCCGGGTTCCATCATGACTGCGGATGCTGTCTGTACGGAGTTTGTACGTTCTCCCCACGACCTGCGTGGGTTTCCCCCGGGAGCTCCGGTTTCCTCCCGCACTCCAAAGGCGTACAGGATTGTAGGTTAATTGGCTTTGGTAAAACTATAAATTGTCCTGAGTGTGTGTAGGATAGTGTTAATGTGAGGGAGATGCTGTGGACTCTCCACGCTTCTAAACTAGACTAAACTAAACTAAATCACAAATGCGTATTTATGGTTGCATTGCAATGCAATGAAATTAATATGCAAAGCAAACACATTATTATGACATTGTTTTGGATTTCTGTTCAATTGTGGCACTCTTTGCGATGGAATACATTTGTGAAGCACATGAGCACGACATTTTAAAGATAGCATAACAATCATTCATACCGCGATGTGGTAAAGCCCACGCTGTGCTTCAACATAAGTGGTTCGAGTCGAATTTTTTTTAAGGCAAGTCACGCACACATAAATTCATATGGAAGGGAAATGGGAAACAGGTGTCCTCCAATCTCCATTTCTCAATTTTCCATTCAACACATGAAACTTATTGTGCAAATATGTCACCTATTTGGTAGTTCATTTAAAAATGCTCCTTTACAGTCTGGACAAACACTAACTCATTCCTGGAGGATGTTGTTTTTAATAACAATGTCTCTCAGCTGTGATACACAGAGGCTATTTATATCAAGGACATGAGAATATGGCAAACTCTGGAATAATATGTATTCCCTTTGTTTTCTGTTTCAGTGTTCTGCTTGGAAAATGGGTCACTCTTTTCAATGACTATCAGTGCTATTTGCTTCATATTGATAAGAAGCTCATTGTGTCTGTAGGTTATTTGGCATTGTTACTTACTGAAGCAAATGGCAGAGCAATTTGGCTTTGTAACTATTAATCACTATTGGAGTTAAGGTTCTGCATTGTATTTGATGCATTACTGGAAGTCACCCACTCAGTTATAATAATTTCCACCTTGGTCACATTTTAAAGTTCTGCATATTTGTGTGTTGTTTTCACACCGTGTTGCATCCTGACTTCCACTCTCGTTTCCTGCTGACAATGGGACCTTCCATTTTTTTCCTTTAAAGGCACACAGTCTTCCATGCCGCACTTCCCCTTGTGGATTGTGTCTGAGGGTCTCGGTCGCAACAAAACAGTTTTCAGTCGTTCCTGTTCTTCTTCAGCTGCACTGCTGGGGCTCAAGTTGTCCACCCCCCCCCCCCCCGTGGTGAACCCTGTCAACTGGCCTCAGTCAGGCGAACGACAACAAACAGAGACAGCAGAAGCAGAAACAGCTTCATAACTTCTGTTGCCTCAAACGCAAGAAGAAGAAGTAGCTGCACTGTATTGGGTTGACATCCGTAAATCTGTACTGTGATGTCTCTCATAGGATCTTTGGAGCATTTGAGCTGCATCCACCATTTTAATGCTGCCTTCCCTGAAAGCAGCCACCTGAATCTGCACTCTTTGTAATTGTGTAAACAATAAAACCTTGGTAGAGAACGAACTGTATCCAGAATGCATGGAGTCTCATCTTCTGCACCGGTACTGTCTGTTGCAGATGTAATTGAAAGCATCTTGCTGCAGTAGAGTTTTGTTTAGTTTACTTTAATTATTGTCACATGCACCAAGGTACAGTGAAAAGCTACTGTTTGCGTGCTAACTAGTCAAAGAAAATAGTATACATGATTAAAACCAAACCGCCCACAGTGCATAGATAAAGGATAAAGGGTACAACATTTAGTGCGAGATAAATTCCGATTAAAGTTAGATCAAAGATCACTAATGTGAACCATATGTCATCACCTCAACTTATAGTGCCGCTTCTCATTTCTCCTACAAAAATGTAACATGACACAGTTCTAATTATTGAATCACATCTGCTATCTAACCAGCGTATATCTCCTTTAAATCCATTACTATCCTCCTCGCCATCCACTCTATCTCCAAGTATTATGTCACTTCCAAATCGTCTGCTGTTACCTCAAGTCTAAATGATTAATATTTCCTAGTGCTGGCCCCTGAGGAGTTCAATTGTACACTTCCCTCCAATCCAATCTTCCACAGCTACTCTCTGTTTCCTTTTACTTCGCCAATTTTCTACCAATGCTGTTCCAAACTCTTTTTATTTATGGTCGTCAGTCTTGATGATCACAAAAACTGTATTTCCATACATATATGTATGCATATTGGAAGATATACAGATCACAGTTTTTAGATTTATAGTTTTATTTCCCTCATTTCTCCTCTGTTACTCAATAGTTAGTTAAACACCATTTGTCTTTTAAAAACCCATGCTTGTCAGCAAATGCCTCAATGCCAGCCCCATATATCAACAATGACTCTGTTGTGTTCTGAGTATCATGATATTGGTAGCATTTCTAGAATCTGTTCGTTCCATTTGAAGCTGGGAAAGCTATACCTACAGTTTGTGAAGTGTCATTGAGGAAACCATAACAAGTTGCTACATTGTGCCTTATACATGATACTCTCTGCATCCTTGGTGCACTGGTAATGAGAGAGAGAAAACATCTTGGGGTGTAGGATGATGCAGTGAAGAAGCAATCTGTATTATTTGGAGGGGCGGCACAGTGGGCCAACAGTTGCTGCCTTACAGCGCCAGAGACCATGGTTCAATCATGAGTGCGGGTGCTGTCTGTATAGAGTTTGCACATTCTCCCTGTGAATCTGAGCGGTACCTTTTTCACACAAAGGGTGGTGGGTGTATGGAACAAACTGCCAAAGGAGGTAGTTGAGACAAGGACTATCCCAACGTTTAAGAAACATTTGGACAGGTACATGGATAAGACTGGTTTGGAGGGATGTGGACCAAACGCAGGCAGTTGGGACTAGTCTAGCTGGGACATGTTGGCCGTTGCGGGCAAGTTGGGCTGAAGGGCCTGTTTCCACTGTGTATAACTCTATGACTAATATAAATGCTGAGATTCCCAGTGATGTCTGTGTGAATGACATAGAAAACGTACCCCTCAGAACACCTGACTTTACCTCGACATCACTTCCTTTGATCAAAATAAATTGCCAGGCTGCTTGTCCGATATTCAGTGCAGAATGAATGGCCATTTCTCCCAACAAATGTGGACAGCCTTCCATTGTCTTCAGCCTCTGCCACAATCCATTGCCATCTGACCTTCCCTAGGAAGCGATATGAAGCTGAACTACACTGTCATTTAACACAGGAGCATCTATCCATTGCTTTATCACCAGATGCAACTTTCTGACTATTTCAAACTCCTAAACATTTTCTTGACCCGCTGCTCATTTGCTGCTGAAACTCATTCCTGCCTTTGACTCTTGACTCTTCCATAATATTTCTGGTTAAAGCTCATTAAATTCCAAAGAGGAATCCATAGAAGATTGGAAAACAGCCAATGTGATTATCTTGTTAGAAAAGGGAAGAAGTCACAAGTTGGGGAACCATGGGCCGGGTAGTTTAACATCTGTGGTTGGCAAGATGCTAGAGTCAATAATTGTAGAGGAAATAGCTCACCATTTAGGAAAGGTGAATATAATCAAATCCAGTCAACATGAACGTTTTATGAAAGGTAAATCATATTTGACAAATTTACTCAAATTCTTTGGGGCAGTGACATGGAGGGTTGTTTGGAGGGAATCTTTAGATGCAGTGTATTTAGATTTCCAAAAGGCATTTGACAAGGTGCCGCTTGAGAGGCTGGTGCATAAATGAAGATCCTATAGGTTGTCAATTTGTTGTCACCGAGAAAACAGAGTTGGAATAAATGTGTTGTTCTCAGGTCAGGAGGATGTAACCAGTGGATCACCCAGCACATCCCTCCTCCCATATGGGGCCAAGACCGCTCACAATACTCCAAATGCAGTCTGACCAATGCCTCAGCATTATCTCCCTGCTTTTATATTCTAATCCTCTCGAAATGAATGCTAACATTGCATTTGCCTTCCTTACTGCTGATTCAACCTGCAAATTCACCTTTAGGAAATCCTGCACCAATGCTCCTAAGTCCCTTTGCATCTCTGATTTGCGAATCCTCTCCGAAATTTGGAAAATAGTCTATGCCTTCTTATTTCTACCACCAAAGTGCATGACTGCACACTTTGCTGCGATGTATTCCATCTGTCACTTCTCTGCCCACTCTCCCAATGTGTCCAAGTCCTTCTGCAGAGTCTTTGCTTCCTCCACACTACCTGCCCCTCCACATATCTTCATATCATCCACAATCTTGGCCACAAAGCCATCAATTCCACCATCCAAATCATTAATATAAAGTATCGGACACAGCACTGACCTCTACGGAACATTATTTATCACCGGCAGCCAGCCAGCAAAATCCCCGCTCTCTGCCTTCTGCCATTCGGCCAATCTTCTATCCATGCTAGTATCTTCCCTCTATTAGATGGGCTCTCATCTTGTTTAGCAGCCTCACGTGTGGCACCTTATCAAAGGCCTTCTGTTGGATACTCACAGTGCATTAGAGAGGAACACCCACTAAAAACTAAATGTTGCAGAAAACCAAAATAGAATCAATTAAAGAAGTGGAATGACTTGGCTCAAGTGTTGCAAAATAGCTAATTCCATTAGTTAACATAGAATTCATTCAATGACCAGAAAAATAAGATAGGTAAATAAATTGGAAGCAACAGGCTAATCACTTGATAGTAATGAGTGTCTCGGTAAGAAAAAGTTGAACCGTGTCCATTCCACAAACAAGGGTGAGAATCAAAGACGTCTGGCCTGTGGAATAATTCACTGGCAGCCATCCTCAAAATTCAGGCTTGGTTTGGCTTACTCTGCCTCTTTGCTTCCATTCTCATTGAATGCATTTTTCCCTTGTTACAACTTCAATGTACTTTATTTCACGGATGCATTGTACCCAACTGCGTAGCGCTCTGGTGATGTTGTCAGATGGTTGCATTGAAATCAGGGCAGTTTTAAACTCTGGCCTCACCTTCCTTTATAATTGAATCATTGTGTCTCCCCTGAATTAGATCTTTTTCAATTCCTGGGATTTTTCCCTGCTTCTGGCTGCACTTAAGCTGAGATGAACATGGCTCTCCACATTACCCTTCTGTTAAACAATCCCACCCACTCAAGAAATCAATCCATTATTTAAGTTGGAAAGATTGTGCCAAAAAGCACAATATTAATTTGATTTGGCCTAATGAGGCTTTGGCCTTTTCTAAGTTATAAATTAAATTTTCCAAAATGTATTTTCCTTGCCTTTAGATGGAAACCTTAGATTGCTGTAGTAAACTGAAATAGAATCAATGTTAAAAGCCCAGAGTCAAGAATGTGGCAAAACAGAGTCTGAAACCACATTTAACCTCCCAAATTGATAAATCCTGAAGTTAGAAAGTTCGGGCGTCCATCCAGATTTACTGAACAACAATAGAGCCAAATGAAATCAGACACCCAAGAACTTCGAGGCTGTCAAAAAAGTTTCTTGATTCATGGATGATTTGCAGGGAGGGCTTTGGACTATTTGCATCTTAAATACAATATATTCATTTAGCAAATGTATAGATCCCAAATTTGTAGCTGTGCAGAGGTGATTAGAGACATGGTTAAAAACTAGGACAGGAAAAGGCTAAAAACTTGTGATTGGATGGATATTGTGGACTGTCAACTCCTACTCATCTACAATCAGCAAATCCCCTTTAAATTATATTAGCGGAAATCTTCAAATGGCTGGATTAATAGGCTGCCTTGCTTTTTCGTGAACTCTGATGTGTCAAACGTGTACATTGAACGCTGCAACACTTACGTCCCGATACTGTAATCCGGGCTGATTTCCTTCGAATATACGATCTCTTTCACAGATGCAATTTTCACAGTGCAGTTTCACAGGGATTGTTTTCTATGCATTTTGTACATTTTTCGCGAACGTCGGGCCAAATGTGGGAGTCAAATTTCTGAAGACGTAATGAATTTTATTTATTCTTTTCTGTTGTCTAGGCACCGGTGGCAGTGCCAGCGTTTACAGCCCAATTACTAATTGGCTTCCAATACCTGGTGGTGAGCCAGCTTTTGGAACCGCTGCAGAACCTCTGATAAAGACGCTCCCACAATGGAATTTCAGGATTTCAACCAGGTAACAGCAAAGCACCAGCAATAAATTTCCGAGTCAGGATGGTGTGCAGCTTGGAGGGGAAATTGCATGTTGTTCATGATACACACAGTGCTAGTGGTGGAAGGAATGTTTGTGTGAATCAGGGCATGTGACAACCACAGAGCACAGCTAGGTTGCTGCTGGTTTAAACGTTCCAGTAACTATTATTGTTACAACTTGCTTATTTTTTTAACATGGATAGTGCACCGTGATGCTCTAAACATCGACCTGCATTCAGCTACTTTTCAGACTGTTAACCTGAAGTCTTCTTTTAATTGACTGAGAGGAATTTACACCATCACCAGTACACTAGGAAATTACTTCCATCCTGCAACTAAAGGTTTTATTTGTGAAACTTGTAGTTACAGGTTGGGAGTATTTTGGAGCTTTACTGTTGCCCTGCAGTGAATGCATTCAAGAGAGAGCTAGATAGAGCTCTTAAGGATAGCGGAGTCAGGGGGTATGGGGAGAAGGCAGGAACGGGGTACTGATTGAGAATGATCAGCTATGATCGCATTGAATGGTGGTGCTGGCTCGAAGGGCCGAATGGCCTCCTCCTGCACCTATTGTCTATTGTCTATTGTCTATCCTCCCGTACATCATTTAGTTTAGTTTCGTTTGGAGATACAGTGTGGAAACAGGCCCTTTGGCCCACCGAGTCCGGGTCGACCAGCGATCCCCGCGCACTAACACGATCATACGCACGCAAGGGACAACTTACAATTATACCAAGCCAATTAGCCTACAAACCTGTACGTCTATGGAGTGTGGGAGGAAACCGGAGAACCCGGAGAAAACCCACGCAGGTCACGGGGAAAACGTACAAACTCCGTACAGACAGCACCCGTAGTCAGGATCGAACCCGGGTCCCTGGCGCTGTGAGGCAGCAGGTCCACCGCTGCGCCACCATGTGGTCCAGGACATACGGTAAAACATTCCCATTATTCGGAACACATTTACTTCCTTTGGATATCTGACTACTACCATGATAGTAAAGTAACTATAGCTGTCAATTTTATGCCTTGTGCATGAGGGAGGGAAAGTAAACAAGCAGCCATTTAAAAATAAAGCTGGTTGGGGTTTGTGAGTTGAGACAGTGAATGTTGTTGATTACTGTATTATTCAGAGTTTAGGTGGTCAGACAATGTAAATAGAAACTTGTTCTTGGCATGGAATAAATTGGAGGCTGGGCATTGTATGCAGCTTCTGAAGTTTGGCTCTGTCAACATCCATGAACATGATTTGGGGAGTGGAGTAGAACCTGGAGCCATTGCAATATTACACCTTTAACCCAAGTGACCGAGGATGAATTTCTATCCAGTAATTTCCAAAATTGTTGCAGGATTTCCTTCCATATTATCACAGTCACTGCACCCCAATGCATTGAGCACAGAACGACATTTCACTGCAGTAATAAGCTCATTCAATAATTTCGTTTAGTTGAGAGATACAGCGCGGAAGTAGGCCCTTCGGCCCACCGAGTCCGCACCGATCAACTATCCTCGCACACTAACACTATCCCACACACACTAAGGACAATTTACATTTACATCAAGCCAATTAACCTAAAACCTGTACGTCTTTGTAGAGTGGTAGGAAACTGAAGATCTCGGAGAAAACCCACGAACGTACAATCTCTGTACAGACAAGCACCCAGAGTCAGGATTGAGCCCGGGACTCTGGCGCTGTAAGACAGGAGCTCTACCGCTGCGCCATCAGTTATTGCATGAGTTATTGTTAGAGGTGACACATTTCACCTGCTGCTCATGGAAGCTGTAAGGCAGACAGAGCACCCCTTTGGATTGCACATATTCACCTTTATGCAGTATTTTCTGAATGCACTTCATTTCCCCCCCCAGCCTTGACTTGACTTGTGCTGTTACACTGTTCTTCATTCCCATTCTCCCTCAGCCATGCTCATTCTTCACTCGTGAGTTTGACACACAAGCACCACGGGGGGTATTTAATTCTGGGAGGCATTACACTGGAGTCTAATCCTGCTCTCACAGATTTTGCACAGGCATTTCAAAGAAGGCTGCTGGCCTCCCTTCCATTACTTTTACCGCACCTCAATTCTTCAGTGGAAGCCTTTTTGACTACCTTCTCATTTGGCGAGCACATTAATCACTCAATTGAATAAATCAGGCATTTGGCCTGGAGAAGGAGCTGGTGAATGATACAGAAAATAACGCGCAAGAGGCCATGAATGGTCATTACGCAGGATAACAACGGAAAGTTTTGAGGTGGAGGAGACAAATAACCTATAGAGTTGTGCAGCATGGAAGCATGCCCTTCAGCCCAACTTGCCCATGCCAACCAAGATGGCCCATCTCCACTAGTCCCATCTGCTCGCGTTTGGCCCATAATCCCTCTACACGTTTCCTGTCCATTACATAGCATCATATTGTACAACATGTGAACCCATTTCAAAAATCTGACAATCACTAAGTTCATCGCAACATTTCTGATTTTCATGTGAATTTGGATCATAGACAATTTCGAATTAAAAGATTGGGAAATGTTGATATGTAAAGGGATCTTTGTGCCCTAATCCATCAGTTACTTAAAGAAAACATGAACGTGTAGAAAGCGGTTAGGACATCAAAGAGTGTAATGGTCTTCACTGGGAGATTATTTGAGGACAAGGGGAAGGTTTGCTACAACTGTACAGACCCTTGGCAATTCACCAGTCAGAGTATTGTTTAGAAAGGAGACATTATTGCCGTAGAAAGGAGACATTTGCCATAGAGGGAATATAGCAGTTTTACGGTTCATTTTTGGGATAACAGGATTGTCATTTGAGAGGAAACTTGGTGAATTAGGTCTGTTTTCTCTTCAGTTTTAATGAACTGAAATATGCAAAATTCTGACTGAACTCTATAGGTTGGACATAGGTGGGATGTTTTCCTCAGCTGAGATATCTAGATTGAGTGGTCACAATCTCAGAAAATGATTTAAAACATTCAGAGGAAACTTCTTTACCTTTAGATGGTGTTAAACATGTGGATTTTATTATCACAGGATATTGTGGAGGCCAGGCCATTTAGATTTGTTTAGTTTAGTTCAGAAATACAGTGCGGAAACATGCCCTTCGGCCCACCGAGTCCGCACTGACCAGCTATCCCTGCACACTAACATATCCTACCCATACCAGGGACAATTTTACAATTAAACAAAGCCAATTAACCTACAAAACTGTACGTCTTTGGAGTGTGGGAGGAAACCGGAGCACCCGGAGAAAAACCCACGCAGATCACGGAGAGAACGTACAAACTCCGTACAGACAAGCACCTGTAGTCAGGAACGATCCCTGGCCTCTGGCGCACTGCTGCACCACCGTGCCGCCAATGAATTAAATATATTAAAGCAGGAGACCAAATTCTATGGATGTGGGGAAAAGGGAAGGGACGTTGTATTGAGGTTGAAGATCAGCCATAATTGTACAGAAATGCAGGGCAGGTTTGATGGCTGAAAGGCCTATTTCTGTTCCAATTTTTCTGTGTTCTGTTTTTCCAAGGTCCATCTAACATCTAACGGTTGGGGGATCTAAAACATATGTGGTGCCACCTGATGGCTTCCTGGATTTTTGGTCAAACACAAACTGCCTGTTTAACCTGTGGCAATTTCTACAGAAGCAGATACCCAGTGCTCTGTGAGGCTGCCACGGCATATTCTAAAGAGACCCTTCATGACAAGGTGCCAGATCAGAGAATTTCTTACTGAAATGCAGATCCAGCATTCATTTCCAACTGGTCAAAGGTGATAATGTATCAGCTCTTACTGGTATTTTGCATGAGCTTGTGCAGTCCAGCTAGCTGACCTTAGAATGACCTTTGGCAGCCTCTCACAAGAAGGCCCCTGAGACCATTAAAAGTGTCTGTGTAGGAAGAAACTGCAGATGCTGGTTTACACCGAAGATAGACACAAAAAGCTGGAGCAACTCAGCGGGTCAGGCAGCATCTCACGAGAAAAGGAATAGATGACATTTCGGGTCAAGACCCATTCTCAGGCCGAGAGTCAGGAGAAGAGGGAAACTAGAGATATGAAAAGGTACAGAGAAAAAATGAATGAACAGTGTGCAAAAGGACAAAATCAAAGCCAGTAACAATGATTAAGGAATTGTGGAGCCCACAATGGTTCATTGTTGGCTGTGGAGAAGGTGATAACGAGTGATACAAACCATGAAACTCAGCAGGACGACAGTGAAACTGTCTGCGTTGTCTGATTTTGGAAGAGGTCTGAATTGAGCTAACGGGTCCACTATACATTTCTGCCTGCTGTTCACCTGCCTTCTTTCCCTCGTCCACCTAGAAGGATGAGAGGAGATCTTATCAAAACGTATAAGATTATTAAGGGGTTGGACACGTTAGAGGCAGGAAACACGTTCCCAATGTTGGGGGAGTCCAGAACAAGGACAGTTTAAGAATAAGGGGTAGGCCATTTAGAACTGAGATGAGGAAAAACTTTTTCAGTCAGAGAGTTGTGAATCTGTGGAATTCTCTGCCTCAGAAGGCAGTGGAGGCCAATTCTCTGAATGCATTCAAGAGAGAGCTGGATAGAGCTCTTAAGGATAGCGGAGTCAGGGGGTATGGGGAGAAGGCAGGAACGGGGTACTGATTGAGAATGATCAGCCATGATCACATTGAATGGCGGTGCTGGCTCGAAGGGCCGAATGGCCACCTCCTGCACCTATTGTCTATTGTCTATAGGCCTATCCTGGGTACTCGATCCTGGGTATCCGATACTCAATGTGAGGTGACATTGCTGAGGGTCGTCCCGTGTCACTTGATTGCCACTCACAGCTGAGTAACACTAACCTGGATGAAGTCCAAGGACTCAGGCCTCTGAACCACATTGTGTTATCCTTAACTGCACTAGAATTCCATATGGTTTTGTGGCTAAGAAAGTAATGGGTGATAAAATGAAGCAGTAATATATCCCTGCTGAATATTGGTCTACATATAACACTTGTAAATATTCTTGCACCATGACCTCGCAAAAGTCCATTCAGTCTCCAAGCTCTTTTTTTAATGAGGTGGGAATGGCTGCTGACGTGAGCCTGGGTCATGAGTGCAAAGTTTCCCAATAAGGTAAATTCAAACCTTGTGCCAATCAGCGTCAACAAATACACTTTCTGTTCCTGATAGCTGCTTCCCAAGAAGGTGATCAGAGGTCATCAGCCTGAAAAGTGAACTTTGTTGCTCTCCCCTTAGAGGTTGAGTATTTCGATGTGTTTTTTCCCCCTGCTTTTGTACCCAATAGCTGTTGCTTTTGCTGCAGCAAAGTGAGACAAACAACCCTCTCTTGCACCACCCTGGTGACCGATAGTTCATGTGGGAGTCTAATCAGTATCAGGAAGCTAGTCAACATGAATGCAAGTACACCCAAACCTTGTTATGTCCTCACCTAATGCATATACACAAATATTGTCAATAGACAATAGACAATAGACAATAGGTGCAGGAGTAGGCCATTCGGCCCTTCGAGCCAGCACCGCCATTCAATGTGATCATGGCTGATCATTCTCAATCAGTACCCCGTTCCTGCCTTCTCCCCATACCCCCTGACTCCGCTATCCTTAAGAGCCCTATCTAGCTCTCTCTTGAATGCATTCAGAGAATTGGCCTCCACTGCATTCTGAGGCAGTGAATTCCACAGATTTACATCTCCCTGACTGAAAAAGCTTTTCCTCATCTCCGTCCCAAATGGCCTACCCCTTATTCTTAAACTGTGGCCCCTGGTTCTGGACTCCCCAACATTGGGAACCTTTTTATTTCCTACAACTTTTCAGTGACTTCACTCTAAAAGTACCTTAAAGGTCAGGGCGGCACGGTGACACAGGGGTAGATTTGCTGCCTTACAGCGCCAGAGACCTGGGTTCGATCCTGACTATGAGTGCTGTCTGTACGGAGTTTGGTACGTTCACCCCATGACCTTCGTGAGTTTTCTCCGGGTGTTCCAGTTTCCTCCCACACTCCAAAGACTAAAAGGTTTGTCAGCTTATGTTCTTTTGGTAAAATTGTTCCTAATGTGTGTAGGATAGAATAAGTGTGCGGAGATCGGTGGGTCGAAGGGCCTGTTTCCGCGTTGTATCCCTAAACTAAACTTAAGGTCTTCGAGACCAGGAAGATTGTGAAAAGCATTATCAAAGTGCAATTAATTTTTAGTTTTCCTTTAAATTTGGGATAAGTAACTCAATATTCAGAAACCTGATCAATTATTCTCACTTCAGTTTCACGCTCTCCGTCTCTCTCTTTCTCTCTTTCTCTCTTTCTCTCTCTCTCTCTCTCTCTCTCTCTCTCTCATTGTCCCTCTCCTCTTCCCGCTCTCTCACAGTCCCTCTCCCCCTCCCTCTCTCTCCTTTCCAGTATATATGTACATGTGAAGATTCATTGTACGTTGCAATGTCCTGTGGCTTTCCAACAGTATTATAGTAAGAAATACGGTGAGACCATTAAAATAATAAAATGAGATGTACAAGGCTGTGAGAACAAGCAGAGTCTAGCCCATGGGAAAGTGACCAAAATCCAACTGAGGAATTGCTAATTTCAGAAAAAAATTGAATACAGAATTAATGTTAGTGATAGAAGAATTCGAATCCAACAAATATGATTAAGCTCCTTCCTCCCAATGGGATAAGGCTCCAGACAAGATTCCTGCAGGCTCTTTCATCAACCCACATAATGCAATATTGAAAAGCTTTTCTTCATAGCTTGCCAGCTCAGGGCATTCACGCACAATTGGTAACTTTCATTTCAGATTCCGTGACTGTGCCCCACATTGGTGGCCCCAAGGGTTCCCGAGGAAGCCAGTGAAATCTCAGCAACCTGTAAAGGTCACAGGCATTCTTGCCGAGGTTTTAGCACGCGGGTGCTTAAAACTTCCAAAGTGATCATTGAACCTCACTGAATCTGTCTGTGCAATACATTCTTTGCTGCAAACTTATAAGCACTTTTCGAAAAGAAAAAAAATCTCCACATTGCATACATCCACAATTGAACGGAGGCTGTTATTATTTTCTTTTTGTACAATCAATAAAGCTGCGGGTTCTTTGTGACGGACATTGAAAGGACTACACATGGAACAGATTTGACCCAGTAACGACTTTAGCATAATTTATTTCAAAAAGTAAAAATTGCTTCGAATCACTGAGTGTGTCTTAATGCACTGAAAGCCTTCGAACAACACCGATGAACAGATGGTACTAGTCATTCATCGCACTTGTAACCTGCTCATTTCTGTGGGCTTTTCCTCAATTTAGACTTACCAGATAGTTAAAATCCACTTGCACTTGAATGAACTGGCTCTAATGCTCCCGAGTACATTTAGTGTCTACCCATCACATCTCAACTTAAAGCCTTTCCTGTTATTTGAATTCTGAGTGCCTAGTGCTTCTGGAGTGGCAAGGCAGCTTGAAGAAATGCAGCCTGATGTCTGTATTGAACTGCACATCTTCTCTGAACCCTTGAAAGATGTTGTTAAGATTGAAAGGGTTCAGAGAGGATTTACCAGGATGTCACCAGGTCTCGAGGGACTGAGCTATTGGGAGAGGCTGAGCAGGCTAGGGCATTATAAGAAAATAACTGCAGATGCTGGTACAAATCGATTTATTCACAAAATGCTGGAGTAACTCAGCAGGTCAGGCAGCATCTCGGGAGAGAAGGAATGGGTGACGTTTCGGGTCGAGACCCTTCTTCAGACTGATGTCAGGGGGGCGGGACAAAGGAAGGATATAGGTGGAGACAGGAAGATAGAGGGAGATCTGGGAAGGAGGAGGGGAAGGGAGGGACAGAGGAACTATCTAAAGTTGGAGAAGTCGATGTTCATACCACTGGGCTGCAAACTGCCCAGGCGAAATATGGTGCTGTTCCTCCAATTTCCGGTGGGCCTCACTATGGCACTGGAGGAAGCCCATGACAGAAAGGTCAGACTGGGAATGGGAGGGGGAGTTGAAGTGCTCGGCCACCGGGAGATCAGTTTGGTTAATGCGGACCAAGCGCAGGTGTTCAGCGAAGCGATCGCCGAGCCTGCGCTTGGTTTCAGGCTAGGCATTATTCAGGCATTATTCCTTGGAGCGCAGGAGGATGAGGGGTGATCTTATAGAGGTGTAAAAAATCATTATAGATCGGGTAAACACATAGAGTCTTTTGCCCAGAGTAGGGGAATTAAAAACCAGAGGACATAGGTTTAAGGTGAGGGGGGGATTTAATGGGAACCTGAGGGTAACTTTTTTACACAAAGGGTGGTGGGTGTATGGAACAAGCTGCCGGAGGAGGTAGTTGAGACAAGTACTATCGCAATCGTAAGGTCATAAGGTCATAAGTAATAGGAGCAGAATTTGGCCATTCGACCCATCAAGTCTACTCTGCCATTCAATCATGGCTGATCTATCTCTCCCTCCTAACTCCATTCTCCTGCCTTCTCCCCATAATCCCTGACAATGTTTAAGAAACATTTAGACAGGTGTATGGATCGATAGATTTAGAGAGATATGAGCCAAAAGCAGGAAAGTGGGACTGGTGTCGATGGGGCATGTTGGTCGGCATGGGCAAGTTGGGCCAAAGGGCCTGTTTCCACTCTGTATGACTCTATGTGAATTTTCTGTTATATTTACACTTCGGTGGTATTCATCATTGTGATCTCCTTGTAATCCATGCCAATGAGCTGAAAGATTTAACACAGTCTGTCTGGAAGGACTAGAAAGTGACTTCCAGAGTTGCCCTCCAGAGTAACGGTGTGGAAATGCATCCTTCGTCACATGCAAAATGCATTGTCGTTAAAAGACACAAAATACTGGATCAGACAACATCTGCGAAGAACATGGATAGGTGATATATAATGAAAAGGAACTGCAGATGTTGTTTATACCAAAGATAGACACAAAATGCTGGAATAGCTTCGCGGGTCAGGTAGCATCACTGGAGAAAATGGATGTGACATTTCAGATCGGATCTAAGGAACCTGAAACGTCACTTATCCATTTTCTCCAGGGATACTGCCTGACCCGCTGACTAGCTCCACCATTTTGTGTCTATTGATGGTTAGGTGAAGTTTTGGTTGGGACCCTTCTTCAGACTGGATTTTTTTCTTGAGTCTGAAGAAGGGTCCCAAACCGAAATGCCACCTATACATGTTTTCCAGAGATGCTGCCTGTTCTGCTGAGTTACTCCAGCACCTTGTGTCTTGTTTTGGTGTACACCACCATCTGCAGTTCCTGGAGTATGCATTGCCTTTAAGTCACTGAATGTATTGAAGCATTTTACATGTTCCCCACTGTTCTTTATTCAGTGAGCCCTGCCCTCTGGATCACAACATCAATCAAAACTAGGTACTCATGTCTAATTCTGCATTATAACACTGGATGTGCATTTGAATGAAGTCAGAAGTTGGACATAGATTTGAAACTCTGCCCAGCCAAATACCATTAAAAAGAAAATTGCTGATGTATAAATGGGAAGAGCTTCCAGAATGCCAGGAAATTTGGAAATGTAGACTTAGCAGACCACCAGAGAAGTCAGAGCTACAGACTAACTACCAGGGATATTGGACTCAAGGGTCAATTTGCCTGTAGTAAAATTGAAACACACAGATCCCATTAGACATCGAAGGAGTACAGGTCAAACGTTTGCGCTCTAACAGGTCTGGGAATTGGATGGATCGTACAACTAGGTATTTACAAATTGTAAACCAAAAGACATGTAGTGCACAATTAAGTAACAGCTTTGTGATGTGATCATTTGAATAGCAAGCTTTGCACCATAAAAGGTCTCTTCTTCTGTCTATTGTGCATCACCGGTGCGGTGTGCACTACCTATATGCTAATAGTATGCTGAGGCTGTTTTGACTGTAAGACCAGTAGGAACATACCCCAGCTCTGAATTAACCTCTGAGTCACACAGCATTTTAACATGGAAATGTATCACAAACATCCGGGAACTCCACACCTTGGAGACAGTGGGAACCTCCCTACCTCACAGTCTATGCAGTTAAATAAGGCTCATCTTCTCAGGAGCAATTAAGAATGGATAATAAATGCTGGCTTAGTTTGTATGATCTGCATCCCGGGGATGAGTAACTGAAACGGTGAAGAGTGCCTAATTGCCATACGTACCAAAAACGGAGCAATGAAATTCTCACTTGCCACAGTTTAACAGGCCCGTAAAACACAATAACACAGCGTTCATATAAAATAATCAAAAATACAATATATAAACAATCGTAATACTAGGTAACCATAAGAGTGCAAACAGAAGCCCGAAGATCCACAGAAGATTATAGTTGCTGAGGTTAATGTGCGGTGTTCAAGAGACTAATGGTTGCTGGGAGGATGCTGTTCTTTTACCTGATGGTCATGATTTTCAGGCTCCTTTGCCTTCTTCCCACTGGTATCAGCGAACTGAGAGTGTTTAGTTTAGTTTAGAGATACAGCGCGGAAGCAGGCCCCTTTGGCCCACCGAGTCCGTGCTGACCAGCGATCCCCGCACATTAACACTACCCTACCCACACTAGGGACAGTTTACACATACACCAAGCCAATTAACCTACAAACCTGCACGTCTTTAGAGTGTGGGAGGAAACCGAAGATCTCGGAGAAAACCCACACAGTCACGGGGAGAACGTACAAACTCCGTACAGCCGTACCTGTACCTGTAGTTGGGATCAAACCCGGATCTTTGGCGCTACAAGCGCTGTAAGGCAGCAACTTTACCGCTGCGCCAATGTGGCCAGGGTGGTGCGATGTGTGGTATTTGATGACATTAGCTGCCTTTTTGAGGCAGTGCCTCCTATAGATCGTTTCACTTGTGGGGAGGTCAGTACCTGTGATGGAGCAGGCAGAGACATGCAAAGACGCAAAAGCTTCTTTAGGTAACTAACTGCCAGAAATGTTGCTACCTTGTACGTGTAACAGATCCAAATGGGAAAATTGTCCTTGGGTCACAAGTTTCTATTGGGACAAAAAAATCCAAATCTGTCTCATACAAACAAACCCAAATCAGAAACTTCACAAAATGAATCAAGTCTCCGTAATTAAAATCTAATAAAAGAATTAAATGAATCTAAATGTGTCCTTATTTGGAAATTTGTTAGGTTCACTTTCATTCAATGGTTAATTCACAACTCCACTCTGCAGTGTTAGGCAAGCCCTTTTATCTTCAAACGTGCAGCAAAACTTTTTCTGGACCTCTGACAAGTGATTTAAAGTGTAGACGAACGGAAGTGATTTGTCTGTGATGGTTTGTTTAGGAACACAGAAGGATCATATATCATAATTGTCCTGGTCATGTAGCTATATCAAAACCAATCGTTGCTTTACGAGTTTGGCAAGGTCACAAGTTGAATTTACTGTGGCTTGAAGCCAGGGGTGGAGTTGCAATGGTCAAATTCCACGTGAGATGAGGAATGTAGGTCAGGATTCAGTACAACTGGGGAAGGATGACAAATAGTGGCCTCAGCTGAAATGATGATCTGTTTTGTCCTGATTTCATTGTGCACCAGGCAGCAATTCGCAGCCACAAGGCACTGTGTGAAAAGTAGGCAGATACGTTTTCAATGGAGTTTAACTTTCTCACCCACCCACACCCCCCACATTTTGTCAGACTCACAACCCACTGTGAAATGTAACCATGAACTGATAACAGAAACTTGGTACAATAGGCACAACAAGCTTCAGAAAGTGGTTCACTGAAACTCACGGAGTGAATGTACGTGGGAAAAATCACTGTTGAAATGATTAGGAATAATATCGATGAAAGTTTTCTTCAGGTATTTTTAAATGAATATCCATTGAACAGCTGGCGTTAATTTGGAGTATTCTGGAAATTTGGTAGATATAATTTAGAAAATATAGCCAGTAAATTTGGACGTTTGGACACGACAGCTAAGGAAGCTCAGAAGATTGCGGAAATTCAGAATGTCTCTACCAACTCTTGCCAATTTCTACAGATGCATCATATAACCAAATGCATCACAGCTCGGTATGCCCAAGATTGCAAGAAATTGCAGAGTTGTGAATGAAGCCCACTCCATCTGCAGACTAGAATAGTCCTCTCCCAGTCTCCCAACATTGACTCCATCTGCACTTCATGCTGCCTCAGGAAAGCATCACACCCCAGTCATCCTCTCCTCTCCCCTTTCCCCTCTCCCCGTGGGCAGAAGATACAAAAGCTTGAAAGCACATACCACCAGATTCAAGGACTGTTTATCCGATCCGTTATCTGCCTCTTGAATGGACCTCTCATATGCTAAGGATGAATTTCTAATCTTCCAATCCACCTCCTTGCATGCCTGCACTTTTTAAACACAGCTTTTTCTCTGTAGCTGTAACATTATTCTCTGCACTACCTGATGTATTCATGTATGGTATGATTTCCCTGGATAACACACAAAACAAAGTTTTTCACAATACATGTGACAATAATAATAAAGCAAAGCATAAACTAAAACAAATCATAGTTGTTGTTAAGATGGAAAGAGTGTACAAAAGATTTACGAGGATATTGCCAGGACTCGAGGGCCTGAGCTACAGGGAGAGGTTGAGCAGGCCAGGACTTTAATTCCTTGGAGTGCAGAAGGGTCGCTGAAGAAGGGTTTCGACCTGAAGCGTCACCCATCCCTTCTCTCCAGAGATGCTGCCTGTCCCGCTGAGTAACTCCAGCTTTTTGTGTCTATCTTCGGGGAAGGTAGTTGAGGTAGGTACTATCACAATATTTGAAAAACGTTTGTACAGGCACATGGATAGGATAGGTTTAGAGGAATATGGGCCAAACGTAGGCAGGTGGGACTTGCGTAGATGGGGGATGCTGGTTGGCGTGGGCAAATTGGGCTGAAGAGCCTGTTTCCTCGCTGTATGACTCCATGACTTCATAGTTAAACCACATAATCTTGACCATAAATGGAGGATTTGTTAGGTTTAATACGCATTATATATCAGAACGTTTAAACGGTATCTACATCTAAGAACATACTGCCAAGAAAGGAAATACATCATTCAAAGAGGTTTAGTGGTGCAATAGTTAAGTTACAGAATTGGTATCGTGAGGTATAGACTATTGACCTGGAGACGTGAGTTTGAATCCCACCACAACAAATGGGGACTCTAAATTCAAGTAATTAAATAAATCTGGAAGAAAATGCTAGTATCAGTAGAAATTGGCCATGAAACTACTGGATTGTTGATAAAGAACCATCTGGTTTGCTAATGTCCATCAGGGAAAGAAATTTGCCATTGAACCTGGAATATAATTCCGCACAATCCTCAGAAGTACTGTATGCTTAACCCTTAGTAGAGAGGCCCAAAAAGCTGAAGTAACTCAGCGGGTCAGAGAGCATCTCTGAGTAGAAGGAATGGGTGATGTTTCAGGGTCGAGACCCTTCTTCAGACTGAGAGTCAGGGGAAAGGGAAACGAGAGATATAGACGGTGATGTATAGACGGTGATGTAGAGAGATACCTTAACCCTTAGTGGCCCTCAGAAATGACTCTTGCAAACCTTTCAGTTCAAGATTAGTTACTATGTTAAAAAAATGGACAGATTTTCACAAGTCTTCATTTAAAATATCCAATTGCTTTTATTAATTGTAATACTCATGAACAGGTCTTGTCAAGACCAAAAAGATATTAACGAAATGAAATAAATGTGAAATTATAACTCAAATAATTGAAATGTTATTGGACTAAAATTGTTTTTGCCGTTTGAGTCAATAATGAGAATTTCAATTCAAATTGCATTGAAGTACCTATTTTGGAGTATTTCAGGCAAATGAAACCATAGTATGTAGAAAGGAACTGCAGATGCTTGGTCCGCATTGACCAAACTGGTCTCCCGGTGGCCGAGCACTTCAACTGCCCCTCCCATTCCCAGTCTGACCTTTCTGTCATGGGCCTCCTCCAGTGCCATAGCGAGGCCTACCGGAAATTGGAGGAACAGCACCTCATATTTCGTCTGGGCAGCTTGCAGCCCAGTGGTATGAACATCGACTTCTCCAACTTTAGATAGTTCCTCTGTCCCTCTCTTCCCCTCCTCCTTCCCAGATCTCCCTCTATCTTCCTGTCTCCACCTATATCCTTCCTTTGTCCCGCCCCCCTGACATCAGTCTGAAGAAGGGTCTCCCATTCCTTCTCTCCCGAGATGCTGCCTGACCTGCTGAGTTACTCCAGCATTTTGTGAATAAATACCTTCGATTTGTACCAGCATCTGCAGTTATTTTCTTATAAAGAAGAATTGGAAATGGAGCCCACGGTGGATGGAAGAGGATGTGGAAACAAGGGCCCCAACGAGTTGGACAGAGGCCAAGAACTGGAGCCCCAGTAAGTGGAAATATTTCACCAGAATTACAGTAAAGCATGGCCACGATGTTGTCAAGAGAAGCCATTTGAAGAGAAACATGATCATGTTTAGATGTACAATACACAAGAAAACAGGAGCTGTAGGGCACCAGTCCCTTGAAAATGATCAGGGCAGATCTATCCGAGGCCTCAAACTCTCCTCCGTGCCAGTTCCCCGTGGCCCTTAATTCCTTGAGGAAATTTATTGTTAATTCCTAGTGCCCTTGATAGGGAGAACGTGCAAACTCCACACATACAGCACCTGAGGTCAGGATCGAAGCCGGGCCTTTGTGAGATAGCGGCTCTCCCAGCCGCACCACTGTAACACCCTACGCACCACTGTAGTGCTCTAAATTGTCCTGAATTTTAATAATGCAACTGAACATGAGTTTATCATAAGACAATTAACAAGTTAAGTTTGGATGTCAAATCAATACTTTGTTTCAAATTCATGAAAATGTCCAGTGGTCAGATTGGGGCACAGAGTCAATTTCTGGATGCTTTAGATGAATATAATTCATTTAAATGATTTACTTATTTTTTGTGTTCCAGTGGTTAAAACATTCAGCTTAGGCCTTGGAGCTTCTTGTAGGGCCACTGATGACTCCAGTGAATGGGATCTTCCCATGGGAATGACTGGGAACGTGTTGTACGAAGGCATGGATGTGAGGTAGAGGTTGCAATCACCTCAGTCATGAAAGGTGGAACAGGGTTGAGGGCCGGAGTGGTGTAGCCATCTTGGGGGGCATGATCTGTTTAAAGTCGTAAGACCAAGATGCCCCACCTACGCTAGTCCCACCTGCCCACATTTGGCATAGAGTCATAGAATCATACACCATAGAGACAGGCCCTTCGGCAGAACTTGACCATGCCGACCGAGATGCCTCATCTACGTTAATCCCAATGGCCCACATTTGGCGTAGAGCCACAGAGCCATATACTACCAAAACTAGCCCTTCGGCCCAATTTGCCCATGCTGACCAAGAGGACCCATCCATGCCAGTCCCACTTGCCAGCGTTTTAGTGTAGAATCGCTGAGCAATACCGCAAGTTTCTGGCAGTATATTTTCAAAATTAGTGCAAGGGCTCAAATTGCACTGAAGACAATTTACATGTACAACGCTCGTTCTTGTGCTGTACTGAGGGTTGTGTCAGGTGGATTGTGTGAAGAGGGAGCAGCCTAATCGGTTGGAAACTCGGGGTCTTGATGTTTATGTAGTGTTAAGTGAAAACACTGGAGGGTGCATGGTATAAATATGTTAGTCATTGCAGCTTGTAGTGAACACTCGATGAGCTTCATGTGTATGTGAACATGGGGCTGCACCAGACAGTACGCACTAAAAGCTTTAGAAGTTCCACGTGCTATTGGACATGGTGCTCCACTGGGATATATGGAGCATCTGTTTCTACTTCATGAAGCAGATCCGTATTTAAGTTATTCCAGTCCTTACAGTTAAAAAAAAAATCAATTTTTATTCTATTTAAATGAACGTTAAAATCCTATCTGCGGTGCTTCATAATACTGTTCCCAATTATCTGCCTTCCGAGCTGCTCTTAGCTGTGAAACCTGCAAGTGTACCTGTGGATTTATTAATTATTTAGACCAATATTTCCCTTGGAAAGATTCAAAAAGGAATGATAAAAGTAAAAGATTGTGAATGCTTTTGCCGGCGGCACAGCCAGAACGGCAAATATCTATAAAGTCTAGAAATGAAATTTGTTTTTAACAAAAAAATACTCCTCAACGATTCTTTCCCCTCCCCCAACCCTACAAACATGGTCCTTTGTATCTTAAAACCTGAGAAACAATTCTCAGCTGGAACATGTTCAAAACAAACCAAAGCTGATCTCAGCCTAGCCCATTAAACAGCTTGTGAAGTAGTGCGCTCTAAGTCACACACACACTCTCATAAACACTCATACATGCATGCCCCTTGCAGAAGGCTGTCAAAGTGGCTTTTCCTCTCACTCTCTCTCACTCTCTCACTCTCTCTTTCTCTCTCTCTCCCTTTCTCTCTCTCTCTCTCTCTCTCTCTCTCTCTCTCTCTCTCTCTCTCTCTCTCTCTCTCTCTCTCTCTCTCTCTCTCTCTCTCTCTCTCTCTCTCTCTCTCTCTCTCTCCCGCTCTCTCTCTCTCTCTCTCTGCTCTCTGTCCCTTCTCTCTCTCTTTTCACTGGGAAGCTAGAAGTTGAAAACTGCGAAGGTATTTGCTCTTCACAAAAACCTACAGAGTGGAGCATCCAGACGAAATATCACTGTCACGTCTAGAAAACTTGTCCTTTCTTTTCTAAATGAGGTGCAGCCAACTAGTCAAGGTAGGAAACTTTAGTTCCCATTTCTTCATTTTGCCTGTGTATCGATTACATGCCGTGCATATTAAGCTAAGCCAAGGAAACCTCTGCATTTTTGCAGTGGGGAAAAACCTTTTACTCTTAGAGGGACATTTTTGGTAAAGAACAACAACATAGAAATGGACTGAGTAAACTATTTTGTGGTTGTTTTCTGTTTATAAAATATAGATTCAATGAGATAAAACAGTGTTGAAGAGTTCTTTTTATAACAAGCATAAAACTTATCACTATCACAGTTAGAGTTTAAGATGCCAACAGGTTTCAGTCCGAATAACAGAGATGCTATGTTGAACTGAAAGAAGTTGCTATTAAAAACAGGTGGTATTTTAATTCCTGCAATGTCACTCGATGGAATCAAAATATGAACAAAGAAATCACTGTATAATTCCAGACAACAATATGTAATGCTGAACAGTAGTTGCATAGCATTCTTTAAAAAAATATGTGCTGTAGAGATCACAGGGCTAAAAATTGATCAGCAGCTGAATGATTGATTTCTTTGTTCTTTAATATTTATTTAATTGTTTAATGTGCTCATTGTGGTCCTGGATGTGTGCCATAAGTGAGATGGGACTTTAAAATGAGTCCCTGGCATTTTATTCCCTATGGATCCTGTGGCACTTGTCAAATAAGCAGTGGGTGTATGCTGCAATGTCATGGCTAACGTTGATCTCTCAACTGGCAGGCATTGAGCAAAAAGAGTTTCAGATGATTTGTACTGCTTTGGTCTGCTTATGCTGGTTGCTGCGTTTTTTCTACATTACAAAGGTGACTATTTCAAGTAACTTCACTGGCAGTGAAGTGTTTTGGGGCATCCTGAGATTGTGCAAAAGGTGCTATTTAGATGCCAGATGTAAACGCAAAGATCTTTCTTTATTTTCCTCTTCTAATTGTGGTGCAATGACGAATTTAGGTGCCAAAAGTAAAAGCAAATTCAAACGAATGATGAGCTACACCTACGTTTTCTCTATCTGTTACACCAGCTCTTTAAAATCTTTGCTCGCTGCCCCGTTAGTTTGGCGCGACCCTATGGAGACCTTTCCTGAATTTGCACGTATTTGGGATTTGTTCCCAGCATTGTCTGATTTTAAAAGTGATCAGCAAATGTGATTCCTGTCCTGACATTCAAACCCTGAGACAGAGTAGGTCGGGCATCCAATACCTGTTTTGCGTGGGGACTTGATTCTTCAAGGATAGTCTTACTCAGACTGATTCAGTGAAAGATTTTTCATAATGATTAGCTGGAACCCATCTTCAATCTTCAACCTTTACTTCACGCAACAGAAAAGAAGGTTCTTAAGCAGTGTCTTCAAACTTAGTCCCTGATTTAAGGAAGGTGCAAATTGTGCAATCTTTAGCTTGTGGAGTGTGGTAGCTCAGCGCTAACTTCATACTGCTTAATAAAACCACATGCCTGGAAGTTGTGAAACACCTGTTTTGATTTGTTAATCAGACAAGGAAAGTCGTGGATCAGAAAGATAGTTCAGAAGTGATTGGTAGATACAGGTGTCTGGCCAATCTATTGGTGTGGGATCAGAGCTGAGGGCAGATGTGGATATCAGTGGTGTAGAGGGATCAAAACAGTTAGCACACTAAGTCTGTTATTGTCCCATTGGTACATTGCAGTTTGCTACTGAAATCCAGTCCATTGACTGGAATTAATCTTTGGAGGCAGATTTCAACATGTGTTTAGTGTCACTAGCTGGACATGAATTTCTTGGTGTTTACACTCTCATTTAAAACAATAAATATTGAATTGACTTTTGGCCTTAATTAGATCTTAGCAAACATATGCCTACCTGATCTCACTGGCTACTGTTTCCGAGCTCCTGAAACACTGCTGTAATGCACAGGCTACCAGTGTTTTGTGGATTTTAACTAACAGTAACTCTCAACGCTGTGTCTCTGCATCTCACTGAATATAAATCGTTGGCTGCAAACTAAACCGTTACACAAGTGTGAGGGAAATCTATAAGGCACTGTGTATTGAGAAACGAGCTACCACCAGTATAATCGCGTGGTATCAGTTAATTCCAGATGCTACTTTGCAGATGTTGAATTCCCTTTGTATCTTGTCATGTTCCTTAAATGGCAATTAGGTGTGCAGGTTTGGCTATGTCCGGCACGGATATAATGTATTATTTTGGTGGTACGTTCATTATTGTATCTTAATGACCGAAATAGTAGCTTGAAATATTTTCAGTTTAACATGACTTTAGTATTGCAATCTGTATTCACTATCTTGCACATGAAAACAAGTGCAATGTGTCAATGCCATCCTCCAGAATTAGCAATGGGTTTGCATGAAATATTTTTGTTCACAAATAACCATGAGGTTTATTTGTGCAGAAAATGAAGTTAAATTAAAATCTTTAAAATTCACAAACAAAACCTCTTACAGCGCCAAAGACCCAGGTTTGATCCTGTCCTTGAGTGCTGTCTGTGCAGAGTTTATACGTTCCCCCTGTGACTGCATGGGATTCCTCCGGGTGCTCCGGTTTCCTTCCACATTCCAAAGACGTGCAGGTTTGCAGGTTAATTGTCTTCTGTAAATTGCCCCTAGTGTGTAGGATGCAATGGTGGGATAAAATGGAACCAGTGTGCAGGCGATCAATGGTCAGCACGGACTTGATGGGCCGAAAGGCCTGTTTCCACGCTGCATCTCTAAACTAAACAAAAACTAAAATTACTTGTTTAGTTTCAGTGTACTTTAGCCCACCGAGTCCATGGCGACAAGCGATCGCCTTACACTGGCACGATCCACAACACTAGGGACAATTTACAATCTTTACTAAATCCAATGAACCTACAAACCTGTACGTCTTTGGAGTGTGGAAGGAAACCGGAGCACCCAGGGAAAACCCACGTGGTCACGGGAAGAACGTACAAACTCTGTGCAGACCGCATCCCGTAGCCAGGATGGAGCCAGGGTCTCTGGCGCTGCAAGACAGCACATCTACTGTTGCACCACTGTGCCGAACAATGTTAGAGGGAGTTGCAATGTTCCCAAACACATTCGTTTTGAATTCTGAATGTTCCAGGTTTGAATCCACAGATATTACATTTTTGAATGAACTTCCAACAAAGGAAAATGACAAAGGTTTTCAGCAACAACTTGAAGTTTAAAAACAACATTGCTGGTAATACTCTGTAGCCACGATGAGAAACATCTTTTAAAGACCAGATACATATCTGCTCCAAAGTTTCAATAGTTTCCCAACTACTTTGTTTGTTCAAAGGCTAGTTTCATAATAGGAAAGAAAGAGTATACCATCTGAAACACATTTAGATTTTATTTCTTATAGATGTTATCACCATTAGTGCTGATGCTAATAGTTCTCTTAATTCCCTGTCATTAAGTACTAATTTAATCCTGAACTGCTAAACAGGATCAAATTGAATCTGCAAATGATCAAATGTATCCTTCCAGAATTATTATAGACAATAGGTGCAGGAGGAGGCCATTCGGCCCTTCGAGCCAGCACCGCCATTCAATATTCTGTTTTTATAAAATGAGATAATCAGATTATGGCGACTTGAATTCTCATTTAATGGAATATAATAAAAAAGAACTGCAGATGCTGGTTTATACCAAAGATAGACACACAAAGTTGGAGTAACTCAGGCAGCATCTCTGGAGAACATGGATTGATGTCGTTTTGGGTCGGGACTCTTCTTCAGACTTTCTTTTTCATTTATTGGGATTTGGATATTGTTGCCAAGGCCATGATTTATTGTTAATTCCTGGTGCTGTTGAGAAGGCAGCGATTTATTATTAATTCCTAGTGCTGTTGAGAAGGCGGCGATGGTGAGCTGCCTTCCTAAACCACAGCAGACTCTCTGGTGAAGTGAAGCCTACTGTTGGGTAGAACATTGCAGGATATAGATTCAGCAATGTTGAAGGCACAGTGATACGTTTTCAAATCAGGATGGTGTGTCACTTGCAGGTGAACCTGAAATATGTGATGATGTTCCAATGTGCCTGGCACACCTGAATTATTTGGTGGTGGAGGTCATGGGAGGAGCTATTGGAGGAGGCTGGTTGAATCACTACAGTGCGCTTTGTACATGGTGAGCACTGCAGCCACTGTATGGATGAGTAAGTACCACTTGATGCCACCAGTTTGCCTATATGCACAGCTGTAGTGGAGGTTTTCAGTACCACTACTGGCTGGTCTTGTAAAACTTTGCTGTGTCTCGGTAGACATGAATCCAATGTCTCAGCCATTTCTTGATATCACCTAGGGTAAATCAAACTGGCTGCTTGCCAGCTTCCGTGATGGTGGAGACTATCCTCTCAGTACTTGCGACGGAACATAGAATACTCCTGCCTTGTCTCTGGCATTCAGATTGAATCTACAAATGCTTGAGAATGAGGATAGAGGATTTCCTTGGAGGCTTTTCCTTTTGTTGGCTGTTTCATTGTCTACTACCTTTCACAATTCTGGCAGGACTGCAGCGCTTTGATCTGATCAGTTGATAAACTTAATTCTGTGAAGTCCTGCGTTGGAGCATCAATGGTTTATTTATTGTCACTTATATAGAGTTACAATGGAATACTTGTTCTTCATGCAATCCGGTCAAATCACATGTTGGTACGATAGATCGAGGTGGCACAGTGGTGCAGCGGTAGAATTGTTGCCTTATAATGCCAGAGACCCGGCTTCGATCCTGACTATAGTGATATCTGTTCAGAGTTTGTACGTTCTCCCTGTGACCGCGTGGGTTTTCCATGTGTACTGCGGTTTCCACCCACACTTAAAGACGTACAGGCTTTAGGTTAGTTTGGCTTCAGTAAAAATTGTAAATTGTCCCTCGTGTGTAGAATAGTGTTAGCGCGCGGGGGTCACTGGTTGGCATGGACTCAGTGGGCCAAAGGGCCTGTTTCCGCGCTGTATCCCTAAACTAAACTAAAGGTCCTCTTCCGGCACAGCACCCTGAGAGAGTTCAACCATTAAACCATTGGAGCTTCATCAGATTGGCACTGCATTGTTAGGTATGGTAGATGATATTTCTGACATGTCGTTCCGCCCTCTTCTTTGAGCTATGTAACATGATAGAAATAATAAAGGGTGGGATTTGCTAAGACAGGTCCCACAGAGTAGAACCAAGGACTCATGAGTTGCTGAGGACCATCAGCAGCAGCAGAATGGTACCCTGCCAAAATCTGAAAGATTTTGAACTCGTGGGTTCTTGGTTCTAGTCTGTAGGACCTGTCTGAGTCCAGCACATTCAGAATAATTGTGATGCTACACATAATACAACCGAGAAAAGAAGCAAAATGCTGGAGTATCCCAGCGGGCCAGGCAACATCTCTGGAGACCATGGAAAGCTGACATTTCGGGCCAGGACTGAAGAAGGGTCCTCACCCGAAACGTCACCTATCCATCCATGTTCTCCAGAGATGCTGCCGGACCCCCTGAGTTACTCCAGCACTTTTTTGTCTCTTTTTGTAAACCAGTGTCTGCAGTTCCTTGTTTCTGAGTGTGCGACTGAGTGTGTCTTGGTGATGAGAAGGGTGCTTTGCTTCACTGAGCCACTTCTAGCAATGTTGTCTGGCACAGGTATATCAGGGAGGTAAATGTCAGGCAGGTTGAAACTGCAACCCACAAAGCCTCGGTCCTTTATCACTTTGGAATATCAGTTGTCCTTTGATCCAGCTGCAACAGCTTCCCTGGTTGAGGTCCGATGAAGCCACCTCCTTTCAGATCAGGCTCCAGGCTTCTCTTCACGGTAGATGCCCGTTTAATGGCTCCTCTGGCAGGCTAGTCAATAGTCAATAGTCAATAGTCAATTTAGGCTACCGTCGTCACCTCTGTTCAAAGGCAATTGTTCTGGGCACTTGGTTCTAATGATGGTCTGCAGCTTGTTTCGACTCAAACTTTGTGACTTCCTCAAAGGTAAGATAATATTTTCCAGTGGTTGCTGCGATAAATAATTTTCTCAACGAAAAGCAACGTGAAAAATCTTTATGGTCATTAAAGGGACAGGAGACAGATTTATCCAGTTATATTAATATCTTCCATTGCCTTCACTCAGATAACAAAGTGTGCTACTCTATGTATGGTATTGTATTTAATCTATTGTATTTTCAACAACCAAATTACCAGCCAATCTACTCTGTCATTGGTAAAGTGGTAGAATGTGTTGTTGAAGGCGCTGGTACGTGTACTTGTACTCTAATAATCTGCTCAGTATTGCTCAATTTGGGTTTTAATAAACCACTTGGCTCCAGATCTTGTTATGACATAATTAACAATGAGGTGTCCCTGATCATCTTTGCGGTATTTTCACCGAGTGTGGCATCGGGGTGGACAACGGCAAATGTTGCAACACGAGAACATCACTGCAGGAGATCCTTGACCCAGTGTCCAAGCCTCAACCATCTTCAGCTGCTTCATCCATTTTCTCCCTGGTGCTATAATGCCAGAAGTGATATTGGCTGATGATTGCAGAGTACACAATTCTACTTGCAGCTTCACAGGAAATAGCCCAAGCTTAAACGTAGCAAGACTAGATGATATTTAACCAAACACTGAAAAGTGGAAACTGCATTTGTACTCTCATAAAGAGCCAAGGAGTGACCATCTCAAACCCAACAGATTCTAACCTCGTGTCCTTCAGATTTGATGGCTGAGTCCACCATCTTGAATATTCTACATTTCTCCATAATATTAACTGCAGATCAATGTTCCAGTATCCTGTGGTGCATGTTAACTCCTAACAGCCCAGAGTCCTTCTACTATCTACAAGGCACAAGTCAGATGAGTGCAGGGCCAGCAATTCTCCAGAAGCTTGATTTAGTTTAGTTTGGAGACACAGCATAGAAACAGGTCTTTTGGCCCACTGAGTCCACACTGGCCATTTATCACCCGTTCTCTCCAGTTCTATGTTATCCCACTTTCGCATCCACTCCCTACACACGAGGAGAAATGTATAGAGGCCAATTAACCAACAAACTTGCGTGTCTTTGGGATGTGGGAGGAAACGGGAGCACCTGGAGGTAACCCACGTGGTCACAGGGAGAACATGCAAACTCCACACAGACAGCATCCGAGGTCAGGATCGAACCCAGATCTCAGGCGCTGTGAGGCAGCGGCTCGCCCAGCTGCACCACTGTGCCACCCTATGCGCCACTGTGCAAGCTCTAAATTGTCTTGTTTTTGAAGAAACTTTTATAATGCAGCCGTGCAGAAATTAAATGTTGATGTCAAATCATTATTTGTTTTCAAACTCATGAAAATGTCCGGTGGTCAGATTGGGGTAGGGGGTCAGGTTCCATGGGTGCAAACTCCTCATGGACAATACCCAACGTCAGAGCCAAACCGGGTCTCTGGCACCGTGAGACAGCAACTATATCAGTTGCACCACTGTGCTAATCAAGCAGTGTGATTGGCACCCCCTAATCACCCTAAACATTCATCCCTCCACCATTCATTGCCTGCAGCCTTTATCATTGAATGATAGGAGAATGGGGTTGAGAGGGAAAAATAGATCAGCCATGATTGAATGGCAGAGTAGACTCGATGGTCTGAATGGCCTAATACTGCTCCTGTGTCCGATGACCATTCACAATGGCACTGCAGTTATTTGCATAGATCATTTGCTTAGATCATTTCAACAGCACCTCCCAACCTATACAAAGGACAAGGGCAACAGCGAAAGGGAGCACCACCGCCAGCTGGTTCCCCTCACCAGTTGCTCAACATCCAGACTTGAAAGTATATTGCTGTTTTGTGATCATGAGGTGCTAATCCTGCCACGTTGATCGGCGGGACCGGGAATCCACCCGAAGGCTCGTCGGACAGTGTAACCGGGTGGGAGCTGGAGACGTTGGGTGCAAGGAGTGGGCCGGTGGGAGGGTGAACCGGGGCCAGGCCTCCAACGCCTTTAAGGTCGGCTGCAGGAGGCGTCCCGGGAAACAAAGATGGCCGAGAGAGGAGAGGGACTGCGGTTCGCGGGAACTGCTCCAGTACACCAAGCGACCGGACTTTGAATAATGGCGGCAGAACATGTTAGCGCCTGCATGTGTGGTATATGCAAAAAATAATTTTACTGTGCAGTTGCATATGTGACAAATAAAGCACCATTGTAATAGCATTGAGGGAGCATCTTTAGCAGAAAAGCGGAGAGATTCAAGAAGGTGGCTCGCTAGTTGACTCTCAAGCATAAATAGGCCTGGGGAGAAAATGCTGGCCTTGCCAGCGATGGCCAGATCCTGAAAAATGAGTGAAGTGAAAACATAATCCGTTCACCATGGGATGGGTTTCAGCACAGGAGATGAAGATTTATTAAACTAGTTGAAAACCAGTCTCTAGGAAAATTATATTAAAAATTGTCTGCCATCTGACTCAACATTTTTTTTCGATTATTGCCCATGATGGGGCCAAGATATATATTATTAAATGGTTATGGCTGTTTTAAAGCTGGTAACATAAGCATGACCGATTGGTGTTGTCAGGTGCAATGTTTCCTGTCTGAGTTTTTAGGTTGGGGCTGACTGTCAAGGGGTGAGAAACTGTGGGCCATTGAATTAATGGGGGCGATGGCTGACGTTAATCAATTCACTGGGTTTCCAGACTGTACTCAATTATTTTAATTGAGCTCAGGGCTCATCTCCAACAAATCCTCTCCCTCGCCCCAAATGAAAGAAGTAGGGTTTGCTGCACATTATTTTTGTGAGGTTGAAGATTTTGGTCCCAGACATGTTGACTTTCTATCCCGGATGGGAGTCAGCTGCATGAAGTGAAGGTTGGTAGCAAAGCTGTTCGCGTTTTGTTTACAATGCATTGCACAACATTTCCAGGGTTGCTTTTTTCTTAAAATGTTGCCTTTGTGTAGTTTAGTTTAGTTTACTTTAGTTTACTTTAGAGATATAGCGTGGAAACAGGCCCTTCGGCCCACTGAGTCCAAGCTGGCCATCGATTCCCGTACATCGTACACTGACAGTATCCTATACACTAGCGACAATTCACAATCTTTACTGAAGCCAATTAACCTACAAACTGAGCAGTCTGAAGAAGGGTGTCACCCATTCCTTCTCTCCAGAGATGCTGCCTGACCTGCTTACTCCAGCAATTTGAGTCTACCTTTGATTTAAACCAACATCTGCAGTTCTTTCCTACACAACCGGAGCACCCGGGGAAAACCCACACAGTCACAGGAAGAATGGACAAACTCTGTACAGACAGCACCCGTAGTCAGGATTGAATCTGGGTCTCTGCCGCTGTAAGGCAGCAACTCTACCGCTGCGCCACCGTGTAAAAATGTATAAGAGTGCCATTACATAATTTTCCCAGAAGTCAGGAACTTATCAACTTCAAACATTGGAAAATGAAAAGAGAAACAGAGTTAACGTTTCAAGTTGAAGATCCTTCATCAAAACTGGGAAAGAGAGAAAAATAAGTGAATTTTACATCAGAGATGAGGGGAAGATATGGATAGGATAAGGGGAATAAAAGTGTTCCCATTAACCCATTTGACCTTTACAGCTTATGCTTGTGGGAACCTTGGCCCACCCTATTTCAGGTAATCCCTTTGCCCTACCCAAACTCTGCTCTATATTTTTTTTAACAAGTCTGACCTGCTGGGTGTTCCTGCATATGCCATTTTTATTTCAGGTTTCTAGCATCTGCGGTATTCTTGTTTAAGATGGGGGAATTGGAGAGAGGTCAGAATGCCATACTGTGAACCCCTGACATGACAGAGGGTGCCTGTTGCAGTTACCGAGCAATGCAAAATGACCCAGGAATGATAGAAACAAGGAACTGCAGATGCTGGTTTACACAAAAGGACACAAAGTGCTGGAATAACTCAGCGGGTCAGGCAGCACCTCGGGAGAACATGGATAGGTGACATTTCGTGTCGGGACTGAAGTCTGAAGAAGGGTCCCGACCCGAAACATCACATATCCATGTTCTCCCTGCTGCGTTACTCCAGCACTTTGTATTCTGGAGTGATAGCTCTTTTTGTTTCACCCATGAAAAGAATATTTTTCATTTTGCAAAAAAAGTTATTTTGTTTTCACAAGAAATATCTTGATAAAAAAGGTTTGTGTCAAACGTTGCAACTAGCAATTGATATGGCAAGATAACTGGCATCCATTGGGCAGTACGTCCATAGTCCGATGATGCCTGGTCTCCTCAGGAGATAAGCAACACTGCTATTGAAAACAAGTCCAAAGTAAGAGATAGAGTGGATGTGGAAAGGATGTTTTTGCTGGTGGGAGAGTCTATGACCAGAGGTCACAGCCTCAGAATTAAAGGGCGCTCTTTTAAAAAGGAGGTGAGGAGGAACTTCTTTAGAGGGTAGTTAATCTGTGGAACTCATTGCCACAGAGGACTGTGGAGGCCAAGTCAGTTGATCTTTTTAAGGCAGAGATAGCCAAATTCTTGATTAGAACCAGTGTCAAGGGTTATGGGGGAGAAGGCAGGAAAATGGTATTGGGAGGCAGAGATCAGCCATAATTGAATGGCGGACTAGACTAGATGGACCAAATGGCCTAATTCCACTCTTATAACTTGTGAACTTGTGACTCAGAACGGCTATTTGGTATTCAGCCAAACTGTAAGCAGCTTGCTCCTGCAACACGGCCAGTAGCTCAATGCTTTCATTTGGTTGGCATGGTGGCTGATTAATTGAAGCTGTCTGAACCCACAGCCCTGCCCCGACACTGAACCCATCGGCAAAACCCAAATAAAGCGACGAGCCCACAATCACCACTACTTGGGACTTCTGGAATACTCAAAGCTATTTTTAAAATGCAATTTAATTCTGCTCCCAAAAACCAGGAGGCAGCACTAACATTGTTGCTGCCGCACAGATCTCAGTTGCTCCGTATGCAGTGTGGGTGAATTAAAGTCGAAAAGGATTAAGTCAGCCTCAACAATACATTGCTTTACTCATTACATTACCAGCTGAAAGTTTAACTCTTCAGAAAATTACTTTTGATCTTAAACAGCTTTATAAATTGGAAGCCTTTAAAACGAGGGAACTATCTCCTGCCTAAGAGTTGCGATTAACCTCTAAGAAAGAAGTTTAATAAATTCAGCATTTTCACATCGAGAAGGGAAAAATATCTTACACCAAGAAACCGAATCAAATCGCACCCCAGAATCATTTCCCATAACAAACAATAAAGGTGTGTGTGGTCTGGAAAAATAGCTTTTACACTTCTGTTCATGCAGCCTCAAAAGAGTGCAGAGAAGATTTACAGGTATGTTGCCAGGACGTGGGGGCCTGAGCTTAGGGGTGCTAACTATCTCATTCCCAAATAAGGGACAAGGTGATGTCACCGTCCCGTGCCCCATGTCACCCTGCCAGCGGCCACGTGCTCCCACTCAGCCAATGGCGGCCGCCCGGGCCGGGAGGCGGGTTGCTAGGCAACCTCCGTTAGGCGGCGCCCGGGCCTACAGTGTCCGGGCCTAGACTGTCCGGACCTACAGTGTCCGGGCCTACAGCGCCCGCCCAGGCCTAATACGGGACAATTAGCCGGGACAAACCAATTCAGCCCAAAATACGAGGGGCAACTTTCTCACACAGAGGGTGGTGGGTAGATGGAATGAGCCGCCAGAGAAGGTAGTTGAGGCAGCCACTATAACAATATTTAAAATACATTTGGACAGGTATATGGACAGGGAAGGTTTAGAGGGATATGGGTGAACCACTATAATTTTGTGGGCAGTTTAAAATGGGCATTTAAAATAGGCCTTGCCAGCAGTGCAAATATCCCATTAGTTTAAAACAAAAGGCTATTATAAATCGGGTAGTGATTAGACAGAAACTTTTAACCAAAATGTACAAGCAGTTAATTTCTAGCCCCAGTCTCCTCACTAACAAGGATCAACATCAAATAACTACTTGAGTGGCACAAAAATGAAACGTCCATTACGTTAAACGGTGTGGATATATAATCCACAGTATGAGTCTAAATTTCCATTCGGCACTTACACTTGGCATAAAGATATCCGATTCTCAAAACCTTGTGCCAAACCAAAAACACCAAGTTAAACTCACTCTGAAACTTTCCACATAACAGACTGCGCTCATCTGACTGACAGACATTAACCAGACTTTACAACCATTTCTGTTCTAGAAACTGCATTCTTTAATTTATTTTTCATTTGCCAAGGCTGGTCTACGTGAAATACTGGAAACAGCAATGATTAGGCATGGCATGTGCCTGGTGAAAGCTGCATCTGTAACTCTGCACCAGATTTGAGTTCCAGTGAAGGTTTATATTTGATATATATGAACTTCTGCAAGGCTTGCTGAGTGTTTCCTAAATTTTCTGTTTCAGATTTCCAGCAACTGGAATGTTGATTTTGTTTTTGCATATTTTCCATTTTCCCATGCATGTAAACAGCCTTACACAGGCACTCTCCGAATCACTTAAGTGTTACATTCTGAGAGATTTTACGTAGGTCGGAATCACCATCCTCATCTGCTGCCTGGAACAAAGCTCACTGAGTGTATTAACTGTAAGAAAATAACTGCAGATGCTGGTACAAATCGAAGGTATTTATTCACAAAATGCTGGAGTAACTCAGCAGGTCAGGCAGCATGTTGGGGGAGAAGGAATGGGTGACGTTTCGGGTCGAGACCCTTCAAGGGTCTCGACCCGAAACGTCACCCATTCCTTCTCTCCTGAGATGCTGCCTGACCTGCTGAGTTACTCCAGCACTGAGTGTATTAACTGCCTCAGTGATGTCCGGCTGTGTCCAGGGCACTTTCTGGGGCACATGGCCTTCTGGGTAAGCACCACAGCCATTGTTGACTTGTTTCCAGTGTAAACCTGAGTGATTGTACAATGTTGTGGAAATTACAGATCGCCTTGATTGCACTAGGGACTGAGCATAGGTTAGATAGACACAAAAATCTGGAGTAACTCAGCGGGCCAGGCAGCATTTCTGGAGAAAAGGAATAGATGACATTTTGGGTCGAGCCCCTTCTTCAGACTTGGGGGCGGAAAGGGAAACGAGAGACAAAGACGGTGATATAGAGAGACGTAGAACAAATGAATGAAAGATATGCAAAATGTAACGATGATCAAGGGAAGGTGGGGCCCACAATTGTCCATTGTTGGCTGTGGGCTAGGTGATAACGAGTTATACAGACAGTGTAACTCATAGTTTAGATAAGTGCGAGTTAATGTCAGTCGGGGAGGGGGGGGGGGGGAGAGTCGTGTTGATATCGACAATGGCTATTGTTGTAGATTCTGCCTACACATTTCAATCATTAATTGAAGATTGCTGCATTAAAACAGAGATCAGACTTCAAAAGCATCTCAGTGGCTGTGAAGCAATTTGAGATGTCCTGAGGTACTGAAAGGTTCTATTTACATGCAAATCGTATTTTAATTGTTAAATAGTAAAGAAAAAGACGAATATTTGCATTACTTTCTCTTCCTTTGGAATCACCCTGGGCTACAGACAGTGATTGGAGATGCAATGAACCTTGTTGAGACTGATCTTTTGATTCTTAGTCTGTGTACAAGAGGATTACAAGTCTTGAAGGTGTTCATAGTTTTCTTTAATTGAGAGATTTTATGATACTCAATGGTGCTTTAGATTTTATCGCAATAAGCAGCTTTGCACGACTGAATGTGAGTTATAAATGTCAGTAATTTCAACACTGCGATTTTTGTGATTGTTCAGTAATAAGTTCCTTTAAATCTTAATCTTTTTAAACTAACTTAACTGTTGACAAAAAGGGTTGAAATTACTGGAAGTCTGTGTAAATGAATCCTACCTAATAGTGGTGGAACTGAACTTAGATGAAACTCTCCCCCCTTTCAGAATATGGATAAGGTAAATATAGAATATCCTTAGTCTGCTCAGTCTGAAGAAGGGTCTCGACCCAAAACATCACCTATTCCTTTTCTCCAGAGATGCTGCCTGAGTTACTCCACTGACCCACTGAGTTACTCCAGCAGTTTGTGTCTATCTGTAGAATATTCATGTTCATTAGTGATAGGAGCAGAATTAGACCATTCAGCCCCTCAAGTCTCCTCCGCCATTCAATCATGGCTGATCTATCCTTCCCTCTCAACCCCATTCTCCTGCCATCTCCCCATATCCCTGACACCCGTACTAATCAAGAATCTATCTATCTCTGCCTTAAAAATATCCATTGACTTGGCCTCCACAACTTTCGGTGGCAATGAATTCCACAGATTCACCACCCTGGTATATTCCACCTGGTATAAACTAACATTCCATTACTAGATTCAGGAACAACTAATTTCTGACAGCTATCAGGTTCTTAAATCAACCTGCACAATCCTAATCCTACCACTCCTGAAGGTTGAGGTAGGGGCAGGACGTGGTGTGAGAGGGCCTCAACCCGAAAGTTCAACCATTCCTTTTCTCCAGAGATGCTGCCTGTTCCGTTGAGTTACTCCAGCCTTTTGTATCTATCTGTGGTGTGAGACGTGTCCTGTTGAAACATCACTGCATGTGTCCAGATACCTTCACGTGTTAATGCATCAGATTGTGTTCAGTTCTGGGCACCATGTTATAGGAGAGATATTGTCAAGCTTGAAAGGGTTCAGAGAAGATTTACGAGGATGCTGCCAGGACTAGTGGGTGTGAGCTATAGGGAGAGGTTGAGTAGGCTGGGTCTCTATTCCTTGGAGCACAGGAGGATGAGGGATGATCTTATAGAGGTGTATAAAACCATGAGAGGAATAGATTGGGTAGATGCACAGAATTTCTTGCCCAGAGCAGGGGAATTGAGGACCAGAGGACATAGGTTCAAGGTGAAGGGGAAAAAGATTTAATAGGAATCTGAGGGGTTACTTTTTCACACAAAGGGCAGTGGGTGTATGGAACAAGCTGTCAGAGAAGGTAGTTGAGGTTGGGACTATCTCAAAGTTTAAGAAACAGTTAGACAGGTACATGGATAGGACAGGTTTGGAGGGATATGAACCAAACGCAGGCAGGTGGGACTAGTGTAGTTGGGACATGTTGTCCGGTGTGGGCAAGTTGGGCCGAAGGGCCTGTTTCCACACTGTTTCACTCTGTGACTCCATGACTCTATGTGCTGAGGACCCAGAAGGAAACTCGTGGACTCTGCAATTTGCAATCAATCCTCGATTTTCCTGAATATTCTACTTATCATTGCAATTGGGAACTGCAAGCCATAAACGGGACTCCATAATCCGTTTCTAAGCAATCAAGTTATTTTTCCTTTTTTTAACCCAAGTGGTACATTTTTCGCTGTGTGATGTTGCCTCACAGTGGCCCTTTTTGTTTAGGTTTAAGAGACAGTAATCTGTTTCCATTGACAACAGAAGATTATAGTTCACTCATACTTCTGAAGGGGGGTGGGGTGGAGTATTTACAACCACATGACTAGTTTTCTGCTAAGCATCTTTGGTGACCTCACTCTCTTACTGTAGAGTACAAAAGTCCTGATAAACCTTATAAAACCAGCACTGTTGTATTTCTGACCTTCGCTACGTCGTCATGGAACCGTTCTGAGCAGGAATTTGACATTACTGTACAGAGGTGCAGATGATTTGGGGTAAAATGATTTAGCTTAGCAATGCAGCGTGGACACAGGCCCTTCGGCCCGCCGAGTCCACGCCGACCAGTGATCACCCTTACTCTAGTTCTATCCTAGACACGGGACAATCTACAGAAGCCAATTAACCTATAAACTTGCACGTCTTTGGGATGTGGGAGGAAACTGGAGCACCTGGAGGAAATCCATGTAGTCACCGGGAGAATGTGCAAGCTCTGTACAGACAGCACCCATAAGCAGGATCGAACCTGGGTCTTTGGCACTATGAAGCAGCAACACTGTGCCATCCAATCTCCTTTTATTCCGCATCTGTAAGGCAGCAACTTTACTGCTGCACCACGAGGCTGCCCAGTGACATTGTTACAGCCTTCCAGGCTTTTGCAGAGATGGTGGGAATGGGGGACTCACTGGTGCAGCTGTAGAGTCTGTTTCTCACAGGCCCAAAATAGAAAATAGGCCTTTTGGCCCAACGTGCATACATCGACCAACATGCTCCATCTACACTAGTCTCACCAGCCTGTGTTGAACCAAATCCCTCTAAACCTATCCAACCAAACAACCTCAATTCAATCCTGCCCTTCGCTTCTATCAGTGCAGAGTTTGCATGTTCTCCTTGTGACTTTGTGGTTTCTTCCAGGTCCGCTGGACTTAGCATCGCCGGCGCGACTCGGCCGCGGGACCTAACAGTCTCAGTGCTCGGTGCGGCTCGGCCGCAGGGCCTTCCATCGCCCGGCGCGGCTCGGCCGCGGAACGGTTCAGCGCCCGGCGCGTCCGCGGGGCCTTCCATCGCCCGGTGCGGCTCGGCCGCTGGACTTAACATCACCGGCGCGGCTCGGCCGCGGGACGTTTCAGTGCCCGGTGTGGCTCGGCCGCGGGGCCTTCCATCCCCTTGCGGGGGTGTGCGAGTCGGTCGCCTCGTTAGGGGTCGAGCTGCCTGTCCGTGGGCGTGGGGGGAAGAGAGTGGAAGTTTTGTTGCCTTCCATCACAGTGAGGGGGTGTTTGGACTCACTGTGATGGATGTTTGTCTTGGGGTCGTGTATCCTGTGTACTTTTTTCTTTTTTTTGTTGTGTTTTGTGACTGCTGTAATTTCGTTCGGTACTTGTGCCGAATGACAATAAAGTTCTATACTACTACTATACTATACTATACTATACTATTACTAGTATACTATACTATACTATACTATACTCTGGTCCTCCCCCTCCCATCCCGGAGTTGTAATTAATTAGCCACTGTAAATTGTCACAGAGAATCTGGGGAAGAGTTAATAAAAAAGTGAGGAGTGTAAAGAAAAAATAGTGGAGGATGGAATGACTCTGTTTGTTGACATAGACTCAACAGGCTCCTGCTGTATCAAACGGAAATACGGTCAATTCTGGAGAGGTTATCAGCAATTAGTCCTTTTATCTGTAGTGTGATCTAGATTGAGCGAAGATTGGATAAAGTCTGTTCAAGAACTGAGTTCTGTGCTGGTTCTTACATCAGCAATAACAATGTATCTCAAATGTCTCATAAGAATATTAGCACACACTAAGTTTGAACACCATTCATCACTGTGCCACAGGGAGTGACGGAGATATCAGAACAGTTCACCACGAGCTTTTGACTAAAGTGATAGATTTGGAGGAGTGCCTGGAAGGAGGCAATGAATTCCAGATCTTAATGCAGAGGCTAGTGATGATTAAGCTGCCACTGTAAAATATATTTGGCCATTGTCATGAAACCTGTTATATCTGATCTAGGAGTCTTTAATGGGAAGTATATGATGGAGGAATATATATTTCCTTTTCCATCATTAGTTGATTTATCACCTCAACATTTATCACTAAAAATACTTTAAAAATATGGCGCAGGTTATGATACTGTGAAATCGGGCCAACAAACGGAAGAATAATGTAGATAGGCACAAAATGCTGGAGTAAAAAGGGTAGGTGTCGTTTTGGGACACCACCCTTCCTCAGATGAAACGTCACCTATCCATTTTCTTCAGAGATGCTGCCTGACTCGCTGAGTTACTCCATTACTTTGTGTCTACCTTTGGTATAAACCAGCATCTGCAGTTCATTCCTGTCACGTAAGAATATTGAAGTTTGAATGTCCTCGAATGTAACCTTAGGAATGCACTGACGGTGCCAAAGGAATAACGTTTTGCACAATATCTGTTGGTCACGCAATCATTAATAACAATAAATTATTAAATAATAGCTTGCATCTTACCCAGGCTAGGAAGTAATCATTGTCCATATATGCTCACACATTAGTGCCTTGTTAGCTGTACTCCTGCGTTGCCTTGGGTTACTAAAGCCACCTGATGTCAGGGGTGATGGGGAGAAGGCAGGAGAATGGGACTGAGAGGGAAAGGTAGACCAGCCGTGATTGAATGGTGGAGTGAACATGATGGACGGAATCAAGGTTATTTAGATTTTAGATTTTTTAGATTTAGAGATACAGCGCGGAAACAGACCCTTCGGCCCACCGAGTCCGTGCCGCCCAGCGATCCCCGCACACTAACACTAGGGACAATTTTTACATTTACCCAGTCAATTAACCTACATACCTGTACGTCTTTGGAGTGTGGGAGGAAACCGAAGATCTCGGAGAAAACCCACACAGGTCAAAGGGAGAACGTACAAACTCCGTCCGTAGTCAGGATCGAACCTGCGTCTCCGGTGCTGCATTTGCTGTAAGGCAGCAACTCTACCGCTGCGCCACCGTGCCGCCCTGATAATATTATCCAATCAGACCAACAAACATAAGGATATTGAAGATAGACACAAATCACTGGAGTTACTCAGTGGGTCAGACGGCATTTATGATGGTTCTGATGGAATGATAATTCTGCTCCTAAAACCTATAAAACCTATGTCGCATTCAAAACGCCCAGCCTGACCATATCTGGAACATAAATTTCTCCACATCTTAAAAGCCAGCCTCTGCACTGAACTGCAGTCCTGTCTCTGCTATTCATGAAACACTTTCAATATGACAGCTGCCACCACATTTATTTATTTATTCACTGGAGAGCACTCATTACACTTTACTCTACACTGATTTATTGCTGGAAAACAAAATGTGCCAGGCTGGCCATTTTGTATTTGTTAACTTACTTTAAAACTTACTTGCCAGCTTGAGGTGTTCTGGCAAAGGACTCGGCTGTTGACAATGGCATCTTTGTGGGGAGGCTGGAAGCGGTTGTCTGAGCAGCAGTTTAATTTGAGTTGACCTAATCTTTTATGTGAAGAATTGACCATGGGGTAAGAACTTTATTGAGCAAAGGTAGGATGGTGCCCTCTCGATCTGTCCCAGAGCCTCTGTAGCCCTTTGATGACTGTCCCGTCTCCAGACCTCTTTGAATGCAGTATCAGATTTAATCTTATTACACCTCTGCAAATGTATTCTGGATGCTGGTATCTCATATTTATTTGATCCCATTTTACCTGTGTTACTCTAAGTAATTTTTTGGAATGCATTTAACTTGAAAAACCCGGCGTTTTGAACGTTTATTTCTCTAACTTCAAGTAACCCCAGCATTCCATCTCGCCCCCCCCCCCCCCCCCCCTCCTCTCCCATCCTTGTTGTCCTACCAGTTCCACTGTTCACATCCTTGTATCCCTCTCGTTATCACCTCTTCCCCAGCCAACAATGGGCCATTATGGGCTCCACATTTCCTTGGATATCTTTTGCCTGCCATGATTTGTTCTGGCCTTTTCCTGCTTCCAGTTCCCCCCACCTCTACTTTCAGTCTGAAGAAAAGCGGCACGGTGGCGCAGCGGTAGAGTTGCTGCCTTGCAGCGAATGCAGCGCCGGAGACTCAGGCTCGATCCTGACTACGGGCGCCGTCTGTACGGAGTTTGTACGTTCTCCCCGTGACCTGCGTGGGTTTTCTCCGAGATCTTCGGTTTCCTCCCACACTCCAAAGATGTACAGGTATAGACAATAGACAATAGACAATAGGTGCAGGAGTAGGCCATTCAGCCCTTCGAGCCAGCACCGCCATTCAATGCGATCATGGCTGATCACTCTCAATCAGTACCCCGTTCCTGCCTTCTCCCCATACCCCCTCACTCCGCTATCCTTAAGAGCTCTATCCAGCTCTCTCTTGAAAGCATCCAACGAACTGGCCTCCACTGCCTTCTGAGGCAGAGAATTCCACACCTTCACCACTCTCTGACTGAAAAAGTTCTTCCTCATCTCCGTTCTAAATGGCCTACCCCTTATTCTTAAACTGTGGCCCCTTGTTCTGGACTCCCCCAACATTGGGAACATGTTTCCTGCCTCTAATGTGTCCACTCCCCTAATTATCTTATATGTTTCAATAAGATCCCCCCTCATCCTTCTAAATTCCAGTGTATACAAGCCCAATCGCTCCAGCCTTTCAACATACGACAGTCCCGCCATTCCGGGAATTAACCTAGTGAACCTACGCTGCACGCCCTCCATAGCAAGAATATCCTTCCTCAAATTTGGAGACCAAAACTGCACACAGTACTCCAGGTGCGGTCTCACCAGGGCCCAGTACAACTGTAGAAGGACCTCTTTGCTCCTATGCTCAACTCCTCTTGTTACGAAGGCCAACATTCCATTGGCTTTCTTCACTGCCTGCTGTACCTGCATGCTTCCTTTCATTGACTGATGCACTAGGACACCCAGATCTCGTTGAACTCCCCCTCCTCCTAACTTGACACCATTCAGATAATAATCTGCCTTTCTATTCTTACTTCCAAAGTGAATAACCTCACACTTATCTACATTAAACTGCATCTGCCATGTATCCGCCCACTCACACAACCTGTCCAAGTCACCCTGCAGCCTTATTGCATCTTCCTCACAATTCACACTACCCCCCAGCTTAGTATCATCTGCAAATTTGCTAATGGTACTTTTAATCCCTTCGTCTAAGTCATTAATGTATATCGTAAATAGCTGGGGTCCCAGCACCGAACCTTGCGGTACCCCACTGGTCACTGCCTGCCATTCCGAAAGGGACCCATTTATCCCCACTCTTTGCTTTGTTAATTGACTGGGTAAATGTAAAAATTGTCCCTAGTGTGTGTAGGATAGTGTTAGTGTGCGGGGATCGCTGGGCGGCGCGGACTCGGTGGGCCGAAGGGCCTGTTTCCGCGCTGTATCTCTAAATCTAAAAATATCTAAAAAAGAAGGGTTCTGACCTGAAACGTCACCCATCCTTTTTCTCCAGAGATGCTGCCTGCCCGGCTGAGTTACTCCAGCACTTAGTGTCTATCTTCGTTACAGACCAGCATCTGCAGTTTCTTCCTACACATAATTAAAAAACTAGTCTGGTTATTAAAGTATTAATATTTAAATATTTTTAGAAATAAAATTAAATACTGGAACATATAGCTTAGATAATGCATGAGCAATAATGCTCCTACCATAGAACAACGAAAAATACAGTGCAGGTATAGGCCCTTTGGCTCACAATGTCTGTGCCAAACATGATCCCAAGACCATCACTTACCTGCCTGCACATAACCCATATCCCTCCCATTCTCTGCATATCCACATGCCTATCCAAAAGTCTTTTAAATGCCACTAACATATCTGCTTTAACCACCACCCACAACACCATGTTCCAAGCACTCACCACCCTCTGTGTTAATAAACAACTTGCCCTGCACACTTCCTTTAAAAATTGACCCTCTCACCTTCAAGCTACGCCCTCTAGTTTTGATTTTTTTTTCCATCCTGAGAAATACATTCAGTTCCATTGAAGTCATTGGTGGCAATAAATGTTCAAGTTGTGGTGAAACCGGAAACATGATCTCTGTTCTTCTCTCCACTAATACTGCTGCTTGACCTGTGGAGCATTTCAGCATGTTTTGTTCCTTTTTCATTTCAGATGCACATTGTTTCCAGTGTAATGAAGATTTAAAAAAACCCCAGCAAATGTCAGAAATTTGAAATGCAAACATACAGTGTTTGCAATGTGCAGTAGGTCAGGCAGGACCTATGGAAAGAGAATGAGAATTAATTATTCAAGTCAAAGACCCTTCACCAGACGTGGAACCTATATTTAATATGATTGGGAGAACAGTCAAGATAATATTTAATGTCTTATCCAAAAGATGTATGGCTTTCAGTGCAGGACTTGGATTTAAAAAAATTATGTTTATGGCAAGCAAACCTGCTACAGAAAACCGCTGGCTATTTGGAATTCTAACAACATTGGAGCTTTTTGGTCTTTTTTTACTCCTGTACCTCAATGTCAGTCTGCATTGTGCTGGATGTCAGATGTGAGTATGTCTGATGACTAATCCACTCCCAGACTCACCATTGAGTCCAGGCCCTTTCTGCTATTTACTAAGCTGAGGGATCAGATGCACTTCATATCTGGCCCCTCACCTGTTTGCCACCTGGTGTAGCTAGTTTTTTCTGAATGTCTAGGAAGGAACTGCAGATGCCGGTCTAAATTGAAGGTAGACACAAAAAGCTGGAGCAATTCAGCAAGAGTCTGAAGAAGAGTCTTGACCCGAAACATCACCCATTCTTTCTCTCCAGAGATGCTGCCTGTCCTGCTGAGTTACTCCAGCTTTTTGGGTCTATTTTCTTTTGAATGAGGCTCATTGAGCAAAATAAATAATTTGGGGGGGGGGGATTTGTTTTCTGAAATTTCAATAAATATATTATTTCCCTTTTTTTTAGAATAAAAAGAAAGTTATTTATATTAGTGTTAACTGTTTGTAAGTAGGCAATTCAAGCTGGTGAAGCTGGCCGATTGACAGGATGAAACCCTAAGATCTTTGAGGTTCACGCAGTGGCTGTGGAACCAGTGCTTGCTCTCCACCATTTCATCACGGCTGATTTATTTTCCCTCTCAACCCTATTCTCCTGCCTTCTCCCCATAACCCCTGACACCCTTTCTTCTCAAGAATCTCTCAATCTCTGCCTTAAAAAAAAAAGCATTGTATATATATATTATATAAATATAATAATCATATTCTAAACTCCATTGGGCTTGGTTTTCTTGGTTGGGCACTTATCCTGGTGTTAAAGCAAAAGTACTTTGTGTTTTTACAACATTAAAAAAAAAAGGAAATACTATTATAATTAAAACTAACCACCATATACATTGAAAGCTAAAATGGCTTTACCTGCCAGAATTAGTCAAAAGCCTGAGCATCCTACAAAATGCTGAAGTATTGTGAATATTAAAAGCTGGTCTGATTTACACATGTCAGCTGGGCAATGCTGTCTCACTCTATAAAGCATTCCGCTCTCAGGGAACGCCTTGGTTGAGAAAGATGGACTCTATTAACTCCAATGAACAGCCCTGGTCTTAAAGGCTCAAGGCTTGTCTAGCAAACTGTCAAGCACATCGCTCTTGCTCTCCAAATTAACTGGGTAAAAAACCTGGCTTGTCTATAGCTTGTGTGGCAGCAGCCAGTGTGAAACGCAGGAAGGTCACTGTTTTCAAGCCATGCCCCCCACCCAGAGCCACACACAAAACTGCCATGCGTTGAGCTTCATTTTTACTGCGCCAGTCTGTAATCTCTACAATTGATGATATCAACTGAGCAGCAATATGTACAAGATGACTGACTCTGCTTGGTCAACCATGTTGACTTACAGCATAATGTCTGGCAGCATTGAAAAATTAGACTGGTATCCATTTCAAGCTTTGTTCATTATATAAGTATGTGCTTTGTTATAGGTTAGTTCCATATCAATGACTACTATGGCAGCCCATAAAGTGAGCTTTTACGGTAAACAAGTCTCATGGAGTGTTGATTGTAAAAGCATTGGGGATATGGTTATAGTGAGATGTGGGCTACAAGTCTCTTTAATAATGCCTCTTAAGTTATAATAAACATTGTTAATATCTTTCAGAGGGTGTGGGATTAATGTTCAAGTATGTAGTATAATAATATGACAAATTAGCAATCATAAAAGGTGTGGAGCAATTCCCTGATGATATTTTTACGAGAGGATTGATGAGATCACTTTGCCAAGCTTGCCATTTCAATTCTCCTCCCTATTCCCAAGCTTGCACGTCTCTCCTCAGCCTCCTCCATTGGCCAGGGTAAGGTCAAATGCAATCTGGAGGAACAGCATTTCATATTCTGCCTCAGTTGTCTGCAACTCAATGGCATGAACGATGAATACTTTAATTTCAGGTAACCTGTTCCTCTAGGTCCCTCTATCCATCTCAGATCCCCCTACAATACTCATCCCCCTCTCACCCAGCTTCTTTCCCACCCACCCGTTCCATCAGGTACCCTTCTTCTCGTGTTCCCATCTCCCCACTTCACATCCCCCATTTCTTCCTATGTTCCATCTTCCTTTCCCATCGGATTCAATGAATCAATCAATGATACTTTATTGTCGCATGTGTCTAGGCACAGTGAAATGCTTTGCTTCATAAACAACCCGGTAAAACCGTACAGCAGGCATCGCCTAGGTAGTACACAAGTGTCGCCATGTTTTGGCGCCAACAAAGTTACAAAGGTTCACTGAAGAGTCCTATCAACTGCCTGCTACTGCATCTACTGCAGCCCCCCCACCCCGCCCCCCGCCTCACCCTCCAGCCGCAGGGCCCCCCTTCATTTTTGCCAGATGCCGGAGCACCCGGACAAAACCCACGCGGTCACACGGAGAACGTACAACCTCAATATGGACAGCACCCCTAATCCATCATCTGCATCTCTTTATTCACAAAATGCTGGAGTAACTCAGCAGGTCAGGCAGCATCTCGGGAGAGAAGGAATGGGTGACGTTTCGGGTCGAGACCCTTCTCCATCTGCATCTCTTGGTTACCTCCACCAAACATGTCTCACATTCTGGTGTTATCCATCCCCCCAACCCCCCCACCTCCCCATCCACGAATCCTCCCCTACTCACTTGGAGCCCCCTATTATGTGTCACCTCTTGCCCCACACCCCCTGACCTCTTCATGATGCCTTTCTCCCCCGGTCTCTTTCAGGCCAGAGGAAGGCTCTCGACCCGAAACATCCACTGTCCATCGCCCCCTGCAGATGTTGCCTGACCCACTATCTTCCTCCAGAATCCAGCATCTGCAATCTTCCGTGTCCCCATTGATGAGAGTGGTCTGGTGAAATATCTTGAAATTATTTTCGGATAAATTGTGTAATGCGATGTGACAAACAGACACAAAAATTTGTAAGCATTAACATCTGATCTAAATTTCATTCTGTTCTTGTAACAGTAGAACGAGAACATTTCCAAACGCTTGAATTGGCCATATATTCCATATTTGTTTACAAATTATGGAACATAAATATTATTGTAATGGTGATCTGATCTGTTGGAATTATCTTCGCTGCTAAACACAAGTAATAAATCCAACTAATAAGCTGGATGTGTCAATTCAGCCACTTTCACTTCCTTCTTTAATCCATGGCCTTTAGTTTATTTTCATTAAATGTTTAGATTTTATTTAATAACCTTTTATTGCCTTGTGTTGGCTCAGTTTAGACCCAATATAATGCTTTATGAAACTCAAAACAAATCTAACATTGGGGTCTGACTTGCATGGTTAGGACAACACATTTGAACTGACCTTTGAGCATTATATAATAGGTATGTAGGTTGATTGGCTGGGTAAATGTAAAAATTGTCCCTAGTGGGTGTAGCATAGTGTTGGTGTGCGGGGATCGCTGGGCGGCACGGACTTGGAGGGCCGAAAAGGCCTGTTTCCGGCTGTATATATATGATATGATATGATAATGAAAGAGGATGCAGCTTTTTTCAGTGAAGTCCCTATTTCCCTTTATTCAGGACGGGAAAACTTCGGGAAGGTTCCTGAGCACAGGCATTGTCCAATAATGCAAGCCGGAAATAGGTCAATAAAAGTTCAGCAAAAGAAGACACCAACTCATTTTTGTTGACTTTCATTGTTAATTAACAGGTTAACGCTATTTATCACGATTCATGCATGATGAATAGGCGATTACATGAGACATTGCTGGCAGCAATGAGAGACCGTTCCACAAACAGAGGCAGAATTCTAAAGAAGTTGTCGTGTGAAACCCTTATTTCTGGACACCCAGTCATTCAATGTGTTCCATGTCTGTATCTCATGCTTCAGCTATTTGGGGTGTTTTTAGTAACATCTGGAATCGAGCTAAATGCTTGCTGTAAAAACACCATATAAATGACATCACCTGTGTCAACAGCCAAAGCTGAGGTTTTTGCTCCTGGTCAGAGATCACAACGACTTGCATTTATATCGCCCGAAAATATAGCAATAAGTGCAATTTTTCCAAAAAAGTCACTGAAGGAGATTACAAGTCAGTATAGTTATAGGTGTGGGCCTCAAGGAACCTCTTCGAATAGAAGAGAGAGAGAGAGAGAGAGAGAGAGAGAGAGAGAGAGAGAGAGAGAGAGAGAGAGAGAGAGAGAGAGAGATGAGAGAGGCGAGTGAGAGAGAGAGAGAGAGAGAGAGAGAGAGAGAGAGAGAGAGAGAAGTGAGTGAAAGAGAATGAGAGCGAGAGAGAACAAATGAGTGAGCGAGAGGAAGAAATTGAGAGAGAGAGAGAGAGAGAGAGAGAGAGAGAGAGAGAGAGAAGTGAGTGAAAGAGAATGAGAGCAAGAGAGAACAAATGAGTGAGCGAGAGGAAGAAATTGAGAGAGAGAGAGAGAGAGAGAGAGAGAGAGAGAGAGAGAGAGAGAGAGGAGAGAGAGAGAGAGAGAGAGAGAGAGAGAGAGAGAGAGAGAGAGAGAGAGAGAGAGAGAAGAGAGAGAGAGAGAGAGAGAGAGAGAGAGAGAGAGAGAGAAGAGAGAGAGAGAGAGAGAGAGAGAGAGAGAGAGAGAAGCAAATAGGATTATGGAGGGAATTGCAGACAGCTGAAAGGATCATCATTTGCAGAATTGTGAGGTACAAAAAGCCAGAAATAGAGTGTAAGTGTTAGTGTTCAAGGAGATTACCTCAGATTGAGAACAAGGATATGTATTTAAAGAATAAAGCATTGCTAGAAAGAGGATGTGGTGGGGAGATCCTTTTGGTACAGCGAGCATACACATGGTGATGAGTGATAGCAACGATGGAATTAAGGATATGTAGCTTTGCATGAGCTTAGGCTCTTGAAGAGCAGAAGTTGGAAAATTGGATGGCAGAATCTTGGAATAGTCCACAGGTTGTCCAGCTGCAAACAAAAATGATGCAATGATACTTTATTCAATGATTCAATGATACTTTTATTGTCACATGTACCTATGTACTGTGAAAGTCTAGTATGTGTGCGGGGATTGTTGGTCAGGATGGACTCGGTGGGCCGAAGGGCCTTTTTTCCGCGCTGTATCTCGAAACTAAACTAAACTAAAAGCACAACTGGACCTTCTTCAATTGTTGTAAGAAGGAACTGCAGATGCTGGTTTAAACCGAAGATAGACACAAAAAGCTGGAGTAACTCAGCGGCTCAGGCAGCATCTCTGGAGAGAAGGAATGCATGATGTTTCGGGTCGGGTCTGAAGAAGGGTCTCGACCCAAAACGTCACCCAGTCGGAAACAGGTGAATTGATCATAGGGAACAAGGAGATGGCAGACCAATTGAACAAATACTTTGGTTCTGTCTTATCATATCATATCATATATATACAGCCGGAAACAGGCCTTTTCGGCCCTCCATGTCCGTGCCGCCCAGTGATCCCCGTACATTAACACTATCCTACACCCACTAGGGACAATTTTTACATTTACCCAGCCAATTAACCTACATACCTGTACGTCTTTGGAGTGTGGGAGGAAACCGAAGATCTCGGAGAAAACCCACGCAGGTCACGGGGAGAACGTACAAACTCCTTACAGTGCAGCACCCGTAGTCTTCACTAAGGAAGACATAAACCGTCTGCCGGAAATAGCGGGGGACCGGGGGTCTAATGAGATGGAGGAACTGTGGGAAATCCAGGTTAGTCGGGAAGTGGTGTTAGGTAAATTAAATGGATTAAAGGCAGATAAATCCCCAGGGCCAGATAGGCTGCATCCCAGAGTGCTTAAGGAAGTAGCCTCAGAAATAGTGGATGCATTAGTGATAATTTTTCAAAACTCTTTAGATTCTGGAGTAGTTCCTGAGGATTGGAGGGTAGCTAATGTAACCCCACTTTTTAAAAAGGGAGGGAGAGAGAAAACTAGCCTAACATCGGTAGTGGGGAAAATGCTAGAGTCAGTTATTAAAGATGTGATAGCATCACATTTGGAAAGTGGTGAAATCATCGGACAAAGTCAGCATGGATTTACAAAAGGCAAATCATGTCTGACGAATCTTATAGAATTTTTCGAGGATGTAACTAGTAGAGTGGATAAGGGAGAACCAGTCGATGTGTTATATCTGGACTTTCAGAAGGCCTTCGACAAGGTCCCACATAGGAGATTGGTATACAAACATAAAGCACACGGTATTGAGGGTTCAGTGTTGAGGTGGATAGAAAATTGGTTGGCGGACAGGAAGCAAAGAGTAGGAATAAACGGGTCCTTTTCGGAATGGCAGGCAGTGACTAGTGGGGTACCGCAAGGCTCAGTGCTGGGACCCCAGTTATTTACAGTGTATATTAATGATTTGGACGAGGGAATTGAATGCAACATCTCTAAGTTTGCGGATGACACGAAGCTGGGTGGCAGTGTTAGCTGCGAGGAGGATGCTAGGAGGCTGCAGAGTGACTTGGATAGATTAGGCGAGTGGGCAAATGCATGGCAGATGCAATATAATGTGGATAAATGTGAGGTTATCCACTTTGGCGGCAAGAACAGGAAAGCAGAGTATTACCTGAATGGTGAACGATTAGGAGAAGGGGAGATGCAACGAGACCTGGGTGTCATGGTGCACCAGTCATTGAAAGCAAGCGTGCAGGTGCAGCAGGCAGTGAAGAAAGCGAATGGTATGTTGGCATTCATAGCAAGAGTTTAGGAGCAGGGAGGTTCTACTGCATTTGTACAGGGCCTTGGTGTGACCGCACCTGGAGTATTGTGTGCAGTTTTGGTCTCCTAATCTGAGGAAAGACGTTCTTGCCTTAGAGGGAGTACAGAGAAGGTTCACTAGATTGATCCCTGGGATGGCGGGACTTTCATATGAAGAAAGACTGGATAGACTAGGCTTGTACTCGCTGGAATTTAGAAGACTGAGGGGGGATCTTATAGAAACATATAAAATACTTAAGGGGTTGGAGAGGCTAGATGTGGGAAGATTGTTCCCGATGTTGGGGGAGTCCAGAACCAGGGGTCACAGCTTAAGGATAAGGGGGAAGTCTTTTAGGACCGAGATGAGAAAACATTTCTTCACACAGAGAGTGGTGAATCTGTGGAATTCTCTGCCACAGAAGGTAGTTGAGGCCAGTTCATTGGCTATATTTAAGAGGGAGTTAGATGTTGCCCTTTTTGCTAAAGGGATCAGGGGGTATGGAGAGAAGGCAGGTACAGGTTACTGAGCTGGATGATCAGCCATGATCATATTGAATGGCGGTGCAGGCTCGAAGGGCCGAATGGCCTACTCCTGCACCTATTTTCTATGTTTCTATGTTTCTATGTTTTCTCCAAAGATGCTGCCTGTCCCGCTGAGTTACTCCAGCTTTTTGTGTCTTTCTTCAATTGGTGGTTGCCACTCACTTCAGCATATCTCCAATATCAAAATGATACAATAAAGGGGAAAAGAAGATAGCTTGCAGCTATGGGGATGGTCCTTTGGATGCACTTATGAAAATCCCACTTGGATCTATGCTTCCCTCTGTAAACTTTTTCCCAAAGTTAAGTCACAGGGTTACCACATGAGAAATCGCTGAAGAAATCTAAAGTTCTGCCCAAAGGGTGTCAGGGGTTATGGGGTGAAGGCAGGAGAATGGGGTTGAGAGGGAAAGATAGATCAGCCACGATTGAATGGTGGAGTAGACTTGATGGGCCGAATGGTCGTATTCTGCAACTGCTGTAGAATTTATCAACTTATGAACTGAAATGAATTTCACACAACAGGAAAGTAAAGTCCAAAAGAGAAAGATTAGAGATGTAACCGAAAGATGTGTCAAGAAGGTAGTTTTTCTGGCGAGACCTTTTCCTGTGCGCTGAATTATTTTAAACACTGTCTCCGTGAATTGTGGCATTTTAGTTTCCTACCAACAGAGTAACTTTAACCAGACTCTCTTGGTTGTGATCTCCCGATACATGATCATGTACAGCATTTATCCTGACACATTTTTCTTCAATGTTGACTCTGTTCTTAGAAAAGGAAATATTTTTTCGAGGAAACCTCTTCAGAGGCTTTGGCAGAATCGGGGGCAGTCACTGATAAGACAGCTGCTGCTCCTCGTCTGTGTTGGCAGCTCTTGGTCACATCGCTGCACCCAATGATTCTTAATGTTACTGCTGTCAAGCCTCACGCCCCAGACCAGAGCTCCCACATTCCAGAAGGTTCCACTGCATTTGTGCGAGTTCAAGGCCTGCATGGGGAAGGCGAGTTTGCTTCATTGGTATATATTTTGGATGGAAGGTAGTTTGGATTTCAAACTAAGCAACTGGACACTGTCAAAGTAAGGAAGGCCTCCGTTACATTATAGACAATAGGCAATAGACAATAGGTGCAGGAGTAGGCCATTCGGCCCTTCGAGCCAGCACCGCCATTCAATGTGATCATGGCTGATCATTCTCAATCAGTACCCCGTTCTGCTTTCTCCCCATACCCCCTGACTCCGCTATCCTTAAGAGCTCTATCTAGCTCTCTCTTGAATGCATTCAGAGAATTGGCCTCCACTGCCCTCTGAGGCAGAGAATTCCACAGATTCACAACTCTCTGACTAAAAAAGTTTTTCCTCATCTCTGTTCTAAATGGCCTACCCCCTTATTCTTAAACTTTGGCCCCTGGTTCTGGACTCCCCCAACATTGGGAACATGTTTCCTGCCTCTAACGTGTCCAACCCCTTAATAATCTTATACGTTTCGATAAGATCCCCTCTCATCCTTCTAAATTCCAGTGTATACAAACCTAGTTGCTCCAGTCCTTCAACATATGACAGTCCCGCCATTCCGGGAATTAACCAAGTAAACCCACACTGCACGCCCTCAATAGCAAGAACATTATTGCTGTTCAAGAATAATGTCTGTGAAATTGTCATGATGAAAGGAAACTTTTTGGGGACTTTTTGTAATAGTTTTGGTTGAACATAACTGTACTGTTTGAAAAAGAAAATCATCAATCAATAATCCGAATGGATGGTAGATCATCTTACCTGAGGAGACACAAAGTGATGGAGTAACTCAGCGGGTCAGGCAGCACCACTGGATGACATGGATAGACGACATTTCATGTTGGATCTCGATCTGAAGAAGGGTCCTGATCCGAAACGTCACCTATCTCTGTCGCCATCGCCTGACCCACTGAGTTACTCCAGCACATTGTGTCTGTTTTTGTAAACTGACATCTGTAGTTCCTGTGTCCACATCATACCAAGGGGAAGGCCTTCAGCGTGGGTGCCTGGAGTGACCACTTGCTCTGTTGTCATATCATATATATACAGCCGGAAACAGGCCTTTTCGGCCCACCAAGTCCGTGCCGCCCAGTGATCCCCGTACACTAACACTATCCTACACCCACTAGGGACAATTTTTACATTTACCCAGCCAATTAACCTACATACCTGTACGTCTTTGGAGTGTGGGAGGAAACCGAAGATCTCGGAGAAAACCCACGCAGGTCACGAGGAGAACGTACAAACTCCGTACAGACGGCGCCCGTAGTCAGGATCGAACCTGAGTCTCCGGCGCTGCATTCGCTGTAAAGCAGCAACTCTACCGCTGCGCTACCGGGCTGTGGTTGATGGTAAATCTGTGACGTGCCTTTCAAATCCAATGATGCAGTTGATTGAGTCTCATGTTAAAGTGTACGGCAAGACGTTGCTGATATAGAGAAGTACAACTTTAATACCAATATGCTACGTATTTGTACGAGCGGCGGAAACAACTCTCCTTCAGTCCAATGATGGATCTCGGTCTACCACCTATCCTTGTTCTCCAGAGATGCTGCCCGAGATGTGATTGAATGGGTGTATTCTGCAACTAGAACTTATGAACTTATGAACTGAAATGAATTCCACACAACAGAAAAGTAAAGTCCAAAAGAGAAAGATTGGAGATGTAACCAAAAGCCGAGTCAAGCTCCAGCACCTTGTCTCCTTTTGTGCTATTTGTACAGTTATTTTCTCATAGCAATGTATAGGCATGAGATCACCCATGATCTAAAGGGATGGAAAAACCGCTTTGGGGTTCCCATGACCCATTCCTTACATTTCTTAGATTCTTGTGTTCTTAAATGGCACCTCAAGGGAAATAGTGGAGGAGGTTTTAGCAAAGGAGGTTTTATCAAAGGAGGTTTTAGCAAAGGAGGTTTTAGCAAAGGAGGTTTTAGCAAAAAGAAGTTTTAGCAAAGGAGGTTTGAGCAATGAGTGAAGGTGAATATCTTGGACTTTTGCCTCATTTAGCTTTAAATTTTGGGAGAAACTTCACAAAATCCTTGTTTTGGAGACAAAATAGGAAGAACAGTGCTGAACAGGCCAGGCTGCACATAATCTGTAGGAGGATCAAACATGTTAGGCCATTTTCACTTTCCATTTCATTGTTTTCTTATGGGAGACATTATTTGGATGTTGCTATTGTCTTCAGTCGTCAGTATCTTCCTGCATTTGGCCCTTTATGTGCCAGCATTTGTATTCTCCATTAATAGTGTATGTTTAAACTTTGGACTCGGGATGAGCTGATCGTTTTTGCGTCTGTTTTGGTTAGTACCTTTACTTGCTCTGAAATTTATATTGTTCATATTTAAAAAACAGAAGTTTTTAGGTTTTGATTATGACCCTGCTCTGACTGGACCATGTTTCCTTACTGAAAGTGTGAACATTAACTAGAAACTCTTCAACATAGAACATAGAACAGTACGCCACAGGAACAGGTCCCTTGGCCCATGATGTCTATACCGACCATGATACCAAATTAAACTATCTCCCCCTGTCTGCACAATAATGCATATCCCTCTATCCCCAGCATATATATTCCCTTGCCCAAATGCCTCTTAACTGTCACTGTTGTAACTGCTTCCACCTCCATCTCTGGCAGTGCATTCCAGGCATCTACCTCTCTCTGCACACAAATAAATTGCTTTGTACATCTGTTTTAAATGTCCCCCCTCTCTTCTCAAAGCTAAGCCCTCTAGTATTTGACATCCTATTTGGCCCTGGGGACTTATCCATCTTAATTCTCTTCAATGGCAACAATACCAACTCTTTCTTGCTCTCAACACTCCGTAGAATATTAGCATACCCCCACACTGACCACTCTATCCTCCACGCCCTTCTCAGTGAATACTGATATGAAGTGCTTGTTTAATACCTTACTCAGTTCTGTTGGCTCCAGAGACAAATTCCCTCCCTTGTCCCTCTCTCCAGCTACCCTCTTGTTTTCAGTAAAATGTATAAAATGCCGTTAGATTTTCCTTAATACTACTTGCCAAGGACATTTCAAACTCATTTTGGCCTTCCTGATTCCCTGTTTTAGTTCTTTCCTGCTTTCTTTCTATTCATTCAGAGCCCCGTTTGATTTCAGCTTCCTAAACCTTGGATCCACTTCCCTTCTCTTTTTGACTAAATTTAGTTTTTATCTCTCATCACCCAAGGTTCCCGAACCTTGCCATCCTTGTCGGTCTTGAATTCATTAAACAACTCTCACATGTCAGATGTGGATTTACCCCATAACAGCTGCTCCCAATTTACTGGCCCCAGCTCCTTCCTGACACTGCTGTAAATTGTCATCCTTCGTAAGTTCATATGTGACAGGAGCAGAATTAGGCCATTCGGTCCATCATGTCTACTCATGGCTAGTACGGGCATTAGGGGTTATGGGGAGAAGGCAGGAGAATGGGGTTAGGAGGGAGAGATAGATCAGCCACGACTGAATGGCGCAGTAGACCTGATGGGCCAATGGCCTAATTCTGTTCCTATCACTAATGATCTTAAGACTTATGGTCTATCTTTCTGCCATTCATTGTGATCAGCTACAATCTGTAACCCGTGCCTGCCTTCTCCCCATATCCCTTGATTCCGCTAGCCCCGAGAGCTCTATCTAACTCTCTTTTAAATTCATCCAGTGAATTGGCCTCCACTGCCTTCTGTGGCAGAGAATTCCACAAATTCACAACTCTCTGGGTGAAAAAGTTTCTTCTCACCTCAGTTTTAAATGGCCTCCCCTTTATTCTTAGACTGTGTCCCCTGGTTCTGGCTTAATAAATGGACAAGCTGGACATTGAGTTTTTTACCTTTTCACGGTGTTCGATAAGATAAGAGTTGAGGGGACTGGTGCCAAAGCTTAGATCAGCACGTGAGCAGGTTTGTTACAGTGCCGAGGCAATCAGTCAGACTTTGCAAACTGTTCAAGATTAATAGGCGGATTTGCTATATTAACTGCCCTCATAAATTGTGGCACTTGATTGAGTTAACTGCTTTCCTAATGGAATTCAAGATAGATGTTACTTGACATTAACCAACCAATTTTCAAGTCGGTTATTTGCAAAGCAGGCACTTGGATGATTAGGTGGTAATGTTTGCTGAAACCTGACTAAGAACTTAAATATTCATTTTCATTATTAACCACAGTACAATTTTCTACAGTTTTGAGAAAAAAATAAAATTTGATGCCCCTTATTGCAGAATCAGGACTATTTCTATTATTCATTGAATTTGTTCCACTTTCATATATTCCTTTGGCATTTGTCCAGAAACAGTTTGGTTTATTGTCACGGGTACAGTGAAAAGCTTTTGTTGCGTGCTATCCAGTCAGCGGAAAGACAATACATGATAAAAATCAAGCCATTTACAGTGTAATAGATACATGCGAAGGGAGTAACGTTTAGTGCAAGGGATAGCCAGCAAAGTCCGATCAAGGATAGTCCGAGGGACACCAATGAGGTAGGTAGTAGTTCAGGACTGCTCTCTGGCTGTGGTACGGTGGCTTAGAGAGCACCATAGAGAGCATCCTAATGCATGGCATCCCTGTGTGGTACCTCAGCTGCACGGAGGCAGAGAGGAAAGCTCTTCAGCACATAGTCCATAGGGCTCAGAGGACCATCGGAACACAGCTACCAGCCTTGGAGGGCATCTACAACACACGATGCCTCAGAAAAGCCACCAGCATCCACAAAGACTCTTCATATCCCTGCAACAGTCTGTTCGAACTTCTACCATCGGGCAGACGACACAAGGCCTTCTACGCCCGCACCTCCAGACTCAGGAACAGCTTCATCCCCAGGGCCATAGCTGCTATGAACCGGTCCTGCTGAGCCAGATGGTCACATCGCACAGTGATCCGGCACAGATCTACTTGCACTTTATTCTGTATTAAAACTGTTCTAATTTGTTTCATTGGGTTGTTTAAATTAATACTGACTAGCTAATTAAATTATTGCATCGTATGGGACGCGCATTCCCAATCTCGTTGTACCCCTGTACAATGACAATAAAGATATATTGTATTGTAGTTGCCTGAAGTACAAGTTACTCAACATGCTCCTAGTCTATCTCTTGATCTGCTTTTTCCTGGAGCTGTTAATTAATGGCTACTTCAACAGGGAACAAAGGAACTCTGTAGGGATGCATTAAGATCTTGAACGATATTGGCAACAGTATATTCTGGACTGCACTTCTAATACGAGCATAAGAAATCTTGCTTTCAAAGCACAGCCATCTGCTGAGTGCACACCATTATTTTATTTTCTCCTCTTGCCATTTAGAAACCTTTCCAGCAAATCTGAAACATTTTCAGGCAAAGTTTTTTTTTTTGAGGATGTTTTCATGCATGTGAGAATTTTCATAATTGATGATTAACAAAGATGTCACACAGCATGTTATAAACTGCCATAAAACAGAAGCAAGGTGAACAATGATGATCGTCGATGCATTTGATTAAATGGTTTTCAATTGAAGGGGAAAACAGTCAGAAAATATTTTGGAAAATAAAATCTCACTAATGCAACTTGACATCTTTGGCGACAAGCAATTTATCTAAACACAATAGTTTTGTGTATATATGGTAAATGACTCATACATGAGCTGCACAGAGCCAGATGTGAATAAATTGATACGTTTTACCCAGACCACGATGTATATCAAATTTCGACAAACAGCCATGAAATAGGAAACTATAATTAAGCATCTAACCAAAACCATAACGAAGTATCTTCTAGTTTAGTTTTAGAGATACAGCACGGAAACAGGCCCTTCGACCCACCGTGTCCGCACCGACCAGCGATCCCCGCACATTAATGCTATCTTACGCACACTAGGGACAATTTGCACTTATACCAAGCTAATTAACCTACAAACCTGTACGTCTTTGGAGTGTGGGAGGAAACCGAAGATCTCGGAGAAAATATACACGTTCATGGGGAGAACGTACAAACTCTGTACAGACAGCACCTGTAGTTGGGATCGAACCCGGGTCTTCGGCGCTGCAAGCGCTGTAAGGCAGCAACTCTACCGCTGCGCCACCGTGCCGCCTCGATAGTTACCCTAGTATCTGCAAAATACACAAGCAGACTATCATTAACATGGCACAGAGTACTGGAGTAACCCAGCGGGCCAGGCTGCATCTCAGGAGAACATGGATAGGCGACGATTTCGGCTGGGACCCTTCTTCATTAAGATTATGTCCTATTTTATTTTATCTTTTGTGTATTATAATTCAACGTGTCATTCATAACAATACATTATTGGCTTCTCTCCCGCTACTACATAGTGGCCACTTAAACAAAGATTTTAGAGACAGCGCCATTAATTACAACTCACCTCCCTAATTTAGCACATGCACTGTGTTTCATGATATTTGGAGTCAGTCAAAGAAGCAGGCTCCTTGGCCCATTGTGTTGCTCCCCTCAATCCAACACTAACCAGCCTCCTCCCCCTCCCCTTCCTCCTCCAAGACCTCGCGCTCTTTCTTCCCCCCTGAACTCTGGCTGACCTTTCACCTTCTCCTCCCCCTCCACCTGAATTCCATCCACTGGCTTCACAATTTGCAACCTTTTCTATCCTCCAGCTTCATAATTCGCACCTTTTTCTATCCTCCAGCTTCACAATCCGCAACTCTTTGTTCTTTTGCGCTCACACCTGTAATTTCATCTCTGGCTTTAGTCCCAAAAATCTGCCTATTAATAACCCTCCCCCCTCTCGCCTGTGTTCACCAGGCCTCTCCTCTCTTCCAGCTTCCTTTCCCCCCACCCCCCCCCCCCCCCACTTCAATCAGCCTGGTGATTGCTGCAAATTACACATATATTAGCATAATGCTGCTATCATTGTGAGAGGCATAGGCAGGGTAGATAGTCAAAATCTTTTTTTCCCCATGGATGGATATCAAAAACATGAGGGGATAGTTTTAGGGTGAGACAGAGGAGTTTTACAGGGGATCTGAGGAGTATGTTTCTTACACAGAGAGTGTCTGATACTTGGAACGTGCTGCCAGAAGAGGTGGTGGAGTCAGATACAGTGACTACGTTGAAGAGATATTGAGACAGACACATCAGTAGGAAATGCATTGGATGCAGTCTTAATGTAGGTAAATGGAATTAATGTAGATGGGCAAAAAGATTGGCGTGCGACTGGTGGGCTGATGGTGTAGGAATGAACTGCCGATGCTGATTTAAATCAAAGGTGGACACAAAATGCTGGAGTAACTCAGCGGGTCAGGCAGTATCTCGGGAGAGAAGGAATGGGAGACCCTTAAGGGTCTCGACCCGAAACGTCACCCATTCCTTCTCTCCCGAGATGCTGCCTGACCCACTGAGTTACTCCATTGTTTTGTGTCTACCTGGTGGGCTGATGGGCCTGTTTCTGCTCCTTAAATCTCCTGTAAGACTCTACATTGGTGAGGCGGGATTTGTCTTCATCAAGTTGGCATGTCAACCCTCCTTTCTTGCAACATAAGCATTGGGCCGAAGGTTTAAGGCTAGAGAAAGGAACATTCTGTCAGCAGTTGGAAACAAAAGGTGCCACTGTATGTGTCGATGTTAGAAGGTGCAGTGTGAGAGAAAATGAAAGATGCATATGTCTAGTCAAGCATCAAGTATATTTCTCATAAACCTCATTGTGCAGATTTGCGCAGGAATATGCATGTTCTCGGATCAGGGAAGCCGTGTGTATAATATGCTGTGTGTAGTCTAAGAGAAACTGCGGTCAGCAGTGTGACAGACAGAGGATATTCAAAAGGAAATGGCTGTCTACAAGAACAAGGAAAGCCTTTACATGTAAATGGCTTTACATGTGCGTCAAGCCCCGTACACTGCTGCTTTCAATCAAGTATTCAAGCTTTCTTACTGTAGATGTATGTTTTCATCAACCTAATGTATGTGATGTTTGAGCAGTAACCCATGCTGTGAACAACCATCACTGTTCACCATCTTTCAAAGACAAGCATCTGTCACAATGCGGAGTGCAACATATACTGTAAAGAATCCGTTTTTAAATTCAGACATCCTTAAAGACCAAAATTTATGGTGCAGGAAGTATCTGGTACTTCACCAGTTCTGATGAAGGGCCTTCAACCTGAGGCGTTAACTCCATTTAGAGTCATAGAATTAGAGAGCATGGAAACTGATCCTTCAGCCCAATATCCAGCCTATCTTTATTACTCAAGCCCTTCAGTCCGAATACCATCCCTGTAATTTGTTTGTGCACCCTTCTGAGCTTAATGACATTCTTTCTACAGCTGGGTGACCAGAACTACGCACAATACTCCAGGTTTGATCTCACCAATGACTTGTACAGTTGCAACATGTTACCCCAACTCCTAAATTCAATGTCGAAACAAAGAACTGCAGGTGCTGGTTTTTACCAAAGATAGACGCAAAGTGTTGAAGTAACTCAGCAGGCCAGGCAGCATCTCTGGAGAGAAAGGATGGGTGATGTTTCAGAAAGAAAGGTCCCGACCCGAAACGTCACCCATCCTTTTTCCCCAGAGATGCTGCCTGACCCGCTGAGTTACTCCAGCACTTTGTGTCTAACCTATATTCAATACCTTGACTGATGAAAGCAAGTGTGCCTCTTTTTCTGTGGTTGTTGCTTGACCTGCAGAGTGTTTCCAGAACTTATTGGGAATGAGGCAATCTATTGGGAATGAAATGAGACAAGTATGGAAGGAGAGTGGGTAAATTTGATAGCCTGCAGAAATGGGACCCAAAATCACTCAATTTGAATTGTTACAATACAATACAATACAATACAATATATCTTTATTGTCATTGTACAGGGGTACAACGAGATTGGGAATGTGCCTCCCATACGATGCAATAATTTAAATAATTTAAACAACAACAACCCAACGAAACAAATTGTAACAGTTTTAAGACAGAATAAAGTGCAAGTAGATCTGTGCCGGATCACTGTGCGATGTGACCATCCGGCTCAGCAGGACCGGTTCATAGCAGCTATGGCCTTGGGGATGAAACTGTTCCTGAGTCTGGAGGTGCGGGCGTAGAAGGCCTTGTATCGTCTGCCCGATGGAAGGAGTTCAAACAGACTGTTGCATGGGGTGTGAGGAGTCTTGGTGAATGCTGGTGGCTTTTCTGAGGTATCGTGTGTTGTAGATGCCCTCCAAGGCTGGTAGCTGTGCTCCGATGGTCCTCTGAGTGGTTCCAATTCCAATGATACATTGGGCTGCCACGGAATGAAAGTGTCCTTACTCCAGTTAGTTCACTGGACACTGATCTGTGCAAATTACAGTCTATGATTGTACATCAGCTGGATATCAAGGGTCTGGGGTCACTTTCAGCTCGATTGCACGACAGTGTTGATATGTAGCACCTGCTAAGCAGTAAGTATACATTCTCCGTGTAAGAAGGAACTGCAGACGCTGGTTTACACCAAAGATAGACACACAAAGCTGGAGTAACTCAGCGAGACAGGCAGCATCTCTGGAGAGAAGGAATTGGTGACATGTCGTGTTGAGACCCTTCATCAGATTCTATGGCACCCTGCATCATGGAGAAGGTTGCAATCCCTAAGGTTTTTCTCCCAGCCTCTTGGTAGCTTGAAATATAGAAAGAAATGTAGTATCTCCCTTTGACTGCATGGCACCACGTGACACAATAAGGTTAACAAACTCTGATCCAGTTTGGATGGAATGAGTAACAGAAAGTTCAGTCACTATCTTCCTGACCGCCACTGAAAATGCTGTTCTTGCCCAACTCCTAGGTTGCAGTCGAGACTGCAGTAAGAGTCAATGAGAACGCAGCTACAAATGCAGCGATCATTGCGTGCCTGGGGAGACTCCAGCCATCAGATGCTGCTGATGTACATTTGGCAGTCTGTAAGGAACTGCAGATGCTGGTTTAAACCGAAGATAGACGCAAAGTGCTGGAGTAACTCTGCGGGAATGGCAGCATCTCTGGAGGGAAGGAATAGGTGATGTTTCGGGTCGAGACCCTTCTTCAGACTGCTTTTCTCCAGTCTGAAGAAGTGTCTCGATCCGAAAGGCCACCCATTCCTTCTCTCTCGGGTCACTGCCTGTCCCTCTGAGTTACTCCAGCACTTTGTGTCCAACATTTGGCATGAATTGGTTAAATTGACGTACGCAGATGATGACAAAATGGATTGTAAAATGTTCTTATTGAGAAGAGGGTGATTGTAGGTAGGTTGGGGGGAGGCTCAGTCTCAACAAGGTGATTGGAAGGGTAATGCAAGATTTAGATTTCTGCACTGAAAGTAGAAGGAAAAGAATAATCAATTTTGACAGATTATTTATTTTGACAGAAACATAATGTGTCATATTGGATAATAATCTATGCAATAACTGGCCTATTACGGGGATTATTTAAGCAGCACAAAAGCGTATTACAATTTATTCAACCTGACATTAATAAAGGTGTTTGAGGTTATTAAAGCTTCATATTATGCAGTCTATGATGACAAAAATTGATAGACACAAAAGGCTGGAATAACTCAGCGGGTCAGGCACAGGGGACAGTGTTGTTGGGGCACCTCTGGAAAACAAAAGCCAAAATAAACTGTGGGGGATTTTAACTAGCGGGGAGTTTAACAGCAACCACTCCGTCACCAGTGACAGCTCCGGGACCCCAAACAATTAGCTCTGCATCATTGGTCAGGCAGCATCTCTGGAGAAGAAGGATTGGTGATATCTTGGGTCACAACCCTTCTTCAGACCAAATTTGAAAAAAAAAGACAAAAAAAGTTGAGATCATCTTGGCCTGAGAACAATATATGTAATACGAAACATCACACTTCAATCTGCTGACAGGGCTGCATTCTAATGAACTTTCATCGAGAGCATAACATTGTGAGGCATTCGATTGTCTCATTCACAAGGAGCCTCTCTCTGTAAAGCCGGTTGTTTTGAGGTACCATTATGTGCTTTTCTGTGAAACTTCCGTGAAGTTTTTCGGTGCTGTGTGAAGGGATTTAAACAAAATTCAGTCACTTAACGTGATCAGTCCCAAAGGTCCTGGAATACAATCACACCACCGAGGATATACGTCTAGAACAAGTGCCATTCCTTAAATCATGAAAGCATATTTAATTCTGTGCTAGCAGAGATGGTTTATAGCTCCAGCAGACAAAACACTTCACCCTTTCCAGAATGAGAATAAGGAAAAGACCGAATATTTAAAAAAAACTTTTAATAATCTTGTGTACACAATGAGCCTTTTACACATTACACTTTAAATGAGGCCCTATTAACACTCTGAAAAAATGAATGAATAAAGTTCTTCAAATGTAGTCTTTTCAGAATGGCAGGCAGTGGCGAGTGGAGTGCCGCAAGGCTCGGTGTTGGGGCCGCAACTGTTTACCATATATATTAATGATTTGGAAGAGGGAATTAGAAGCAACACTAGCAAGTTTGCGGATGACACAAAGCTGGGTGGCAGTGTAAACTGTGAAGAGGATGTTAGGAGGTTGCAGGGTGACCTGGACAGGTTGAGTGAGTGGGTAGATGCGTGGCAGATGCAGTATAATATAGATAAATGTGAGGTTATCCACTTTGGTGGCAGAAACAAGGAGGCAGATTATTATCTCAATGGAGTTAGGTTAGGTAAGGGGGAGGTCCAGCAAGACCTGGGTGTCCTTGTACATCAGTCACTGAAAGTTGGCATGCAGGTACAGCAGGCAGTGAAGAAAGTTAATGGAATGTTGGCCTTCATAACAAGAGGATTTCAGTATAGGAGTAAAGAGGTTCTTCTGCAGTTGTATAGGGCTCTGGTAAGACCACATCTGGAGTATTGTGTACAGTTTTGGTCTCCTAATTTGAGGAAGGACATCCTTGTAATTGAGGCAGTGCAGCGTAGGTTCACGAGATTGATCCCTGGGATGGCGGGACTGACATATGAGGAAAGATTGAAAAGACTAGGCTTGTATTCACTGGAGTTTAGAAGGATGAGAGGGGATCTTATAGAAACATTTTAAATTATAAAAGGACTGGACAAGCTAGATGCAGGAAAAAATTCCCAATGTTGGGCGAGTTCAGAACCAGGGGCCACAGTCTTAGAATAAAGGGGAGGCCATTTAAAACTGAGGTGAGAAAAAACGTTTTCATCCAGAGAGTTGTGAATTTGTGGAATTCTCTGCCACAGAATGCACCTGGCTAACTGTTTCTTAAATGTTGGAGTAGTCCCTACCTCAACTACCTCCTCTGGCAGTTCGTTCCAAAAAACCCACAACCCTCAGTGTGAAAAAAACGCCCTCAGATTCCTAATAAATCTTTTCCTCTTCACATTAAACGTATGTTCTCTGGTTCTCGATACTTCTACTCTGGGCAAGAGACTCCGTGCATCTACTCAATCTATTCCTCTCATGATTTTATACACCTCCATAAGATGACCCCTCATCTTCCTGCGGTCCAAGGAATAGAGTCCCAGCTGACTCAACCTCTCCCTTTAGTGCAGACCCTCGAGTCCTGGCAACATCCTCGGAAGTCTTCTCTGTACCCTATCAACTTGACAACATCTTTCCGAAAACATGGTTATATAGAATTCATATAACATTCATCGGCAGTTTCTAGACCAAATACTGTTGGGCCATAAAAATCTGCCCTGGTTTAACCTGCTCTTTGTCCCTCGGCTTTATTTTTGTCAACTGTTATTCCCTTTGTTGGTCAGCAACATGATATGGTATTTCTCCAAGGTTACAGTCAATGTCAGAGTGTAACAGGCTGGCCAGAGGAACAGTTGGAGTAGAATGGGAGACAATGTCTGCTTTTTCACTCCTTGAGATGGAATGCACTACTCTCATGTTCTGCTTAATCCGGTGTCATGATAACAGCCTAACTGGGCAAATCGTTTAGGCAGTTGTGTGATCTGATACCTTGATTTTCTGTTGGCACCGAAATAGTTGGCTGTTTGAATTGCTAAACCACTTCAGATGTGCTTTGATCTCTACAAAGCCAAAGATAGACACAAAAAGCTGGAGTAACTCAGTGATTCAGACAGCATCTCTGGAGAAAAGGAATAGGCACGATACAATACAATACGATTATTATAATGCACTTTGACACTTCCAATGCCTTGTAACTGTACCTTTTGACTGGTACTTGATTATACTGGTGGTCTTATCGAGGCAGTGTGAAGTATAGACGGAGTCAATGAAGGGAGGTTAGTTTGTGTGATGGGCTGGGCTGTGTCCACGCAATTCTCTACAATGTCTTGCGGTCTTGGCTGGAGCTGTTCCCAAACCATGCTGTGATGGATCCCGGCCCATCTGTAGAAATTGGTGAGAGTTGTTGGGGACATGCCAAACTTCGTAAGCCTTCTAAGCTCCCTCTTGTCAAGAGATCCTCTGGAGGACATGTAAAATGCTTCAAGGTTGTTATCAAAGCCTCCTCCATAGGGTGTGAAGTGAGGAGGTACTGCTTGTTTCTGGACAAACCAATCTTTCGGTGGGGCTCTGAAAGAGACATTCAACTCTTATTTACGTATGCCAAACATCCAAAGATCCAAAGCCAGATTCGGAGGTATAGCATGATACCGGGAGTTGAGTAATGGTGCTACACCCCACAATTTTGAATAAATGGAACATTGCACTACAGACCAGTGTTTGTTAGCGTGGTGTGGACAGCCCTGAATAATTTCATGGTGACTGGACCAACTTCCAGTAAGAGCCCAACGTTCCCTCAGGCAGAATGTAACAAAATATATGGTAGAAAATCATCTATCAATGTGCCAGTGTTCATAGTGTTCTGAGGAATGGTGCATAATGCAGAAAATACAAGCAAGAGGAAAAATGAACCAAGTTAGATGATCTACAGAAAAGAACCAGTGCATTGACAAGCACCTCATATTTTGCTTGGGCAGCACTAATTTCTCTAATTTCAAGTAACCCTTGCAGTCCCTCTCTCTCCATCCCTCCCCCACGCTAGTTGTCCTACTAGTTTCACTGTCGTCCTGCTTTGTTTCACTGTTTGTATCCACTCGTTATCACCTTTTCCACAGCCAACAATGGACCATTGTGGGCTCGACCTTTCCTTGATCATCATTGCTGGCTTTGATTTGTTCTTTTTATATCTTTCATTCATTTGTTCCTTGTACCTTTTCAATGCTCTAGTTTCCCTCTCCCCTGACTCACAGTCTGAAGAAGGGTCTCAACCCAAAACATCGCCTACTTCTTTTCTCCACAGATGCTGCCTGACCTGTTGAGTTAACACCAGCATTTTGAGGGGAGGGGGAGGGGAGGAGGGAGGAGGGGGGGAGGGAGGGAGGGGGGAAGGGGGGAGTGGGGGAGAAGGGAAAGGGGAGGGGGGAGGACAAGGTGCTGCACCAATGCAGGAGAGGTTTGGGCCCAGCCTTGGACTAGTTTGTACTATTATTACAACTGCAAAATCTGACAATTAGCCATTTGCAGAGGCTGTAAACAGAGCAAGCCTATGATGAATATTGCGCAATATTAGAATGAACAGAACCAGAACATCATCAATTCATTAACTACTCTCTCATCCGTGGACAGTGGAATATTGATCCTATATATTCAATAAAGGATATTCTTGCGATGCAGTTGAATTCTGATCTAGAATTCATTGCTTGTAAGTGTGGTTAAAAACTAAATTAAGAGGTACCCAGAGAGGAATTTGCAGTGCTGCGGTGAAAGAGTGGGGAACAGGACTGGTGGTGGTGTAGTGGACAGTGAGGAAGGCTATCTAAGTGTAGAAAAGGATCTGAATCAACTGGAAAAGTGGGCCAAGGGATGGCAGATGGAATTTAACTGACAGGTATGAGGTGATGCATTTTGGTCAATCAAGCATACACAGTAATTAGAAGTAATGCAGGTACTATCACAATGTTTAAAAAACATTCGGACAAGTACATGGATAAGATAACTTTAGAGGGATAATGACCAAGTGCCTGGTGGGACTGGTGTTGATGGGGTATGTTGGTCAGCATGTGCAAGTTGGGCCGAAGGGCCTGTTTCCTCACTGTATGACTCTATGACTCCAAGTGTTATAGAGCAGGGAGACCTCAAAGTACATGCACACAATTCCCTGAAAGTGGCAGCGTAAGTAGACAGCGGGAATGATGAAGATGTTTAGCATGCTTGCCTTCAATGGTCAGGGTACCAATTACAGCAAAAGGGACAAAGTGCTGGAGTAATTCAGCAGGCCATGCAGCATCTGTGGAGAACTTGGATAGGTGATGTTTTGGGTTGGAAACTTTCTTCAGTCTGATACATTGTGCCTTTGTTTTGTATACGAGCATCTGCAGGTCCTTGTTTCCATGGGCTACACGAGTTGGGATGTCCTGTGGTAGCCACACAAGACTTGGTGAGACCACATTTGGAATATTTTGTGCAGTTCTGGTCTCCCTGCTGTAAGAAAGATATCATTAAGCTGGAAAGGGGGCAGTAAAGGTTAACCACATTGTTACCAGGACCTGAGGCTTGATTTATAGGGAGAGGTTGGAGAGGTTGGGACTTTTTACCTTGCAGCATAGGAGCGTGAGGGGTGACCTTATAGAAGTACACAAAATCACGAGAAGTGTAGATAAGACCAATGTTCACAGACTTTTTTCAAGGGCAGAAGTGTACAGAACTAGAAGTTTGTAGTTTAAAGTAAAAGATGAAAGATTGAAAATAGACCTGAGGGATGGTTTCTTCACCTAGAGAGCGGTCCATGTATGGAAAGAGTTGCCAGAGGAAGCCCTGGAGGTGGGTACAACGACAATGCTTAAAATACAATTAACCATGTTGTTGAAAAGGTTTAGAGGCTATGAGCCAAATGCAAGCAAATAGAACTAACCCAGTTATAAAACCTGGTTGCTATGAAAGAGCTCCACCGAAGGGCATGTCCCATGCAGTATGACTCTCTGATTCTATGAATGCATCAAAAGCCAATATTGTGCAAGACGGAACTACCGATGCTGGTTTACACCAAAGGTAGACATAAATTGCTGGAGTAACTCAGTGGGTCAGGCAGCATCTCTGCATAGAAGGAAAGCCGATACAGGCTTGATGGGCTGAATGGCCCTTTTCTGTGCCATTGCAATTCTATGATCAGAATTTAGTTATACAGGTGCATCAGTGTCCACCGTCTGAAGAAGGGTCTGGACCCAAAACATCACCTATTTCTTCTATCCAGAATTGCTGTCTGTCCTGCTCAGTTACTCCAGCATTTTGTGTCCATCTACTATCCATCCATCTTAATGCATTCTGCCCGAGGGAATATTGGGATCTCACCGGATATAATCGGTGGGACCAGTAACCAGGAAATGACTTGCGTCTATTCTCACCACAACGGGGCTCATTTGGCCCATTGTTCACCCCACACAGTAGGAAGCTCAAACCAGAAACCTCAGACTAGACAATCAGAGAATTCAGATCGTGCTTCCTCGAAAAAAAACAGGAAATCATTTGCATTCCCTGTCCCAAGACCAGTGAGGAACTTAGACAAAGATATCCTGTCCCGCCCCCTCCCCCCTCTCACTGGGCAACAAAGCATCCAAGTCTGCAAAAATAATTTTCATATTATTTTAAAGAACTCCCTTCCTTTGCAGCTTCCAATGGTTTTTCATAGATAGCCAATCTGCGAAGAAATACTTATGCCACGACTCAATGTATATTAGTAAAACTCCACTGGAGAACCAAAGTCAAGTGTGTCCATTTGACATCCCTCGGTCCAATGACGCACGGAAAGCAGAGCCCATTCATTTGAACTAATGAGCCTTATTTTAAAATCAAAAATAAATGTACTCAGCGATACAAAATACAATACAGACACAATACCAACAAACCATAGTACAATTCTTAAATATCAAATATACTGAGTATTAAACAACTATGTTACAATCCTTGTCATGGATACATTCCACCCCCCAGCAGTTCCGGAAATCTCCCAGGGCACACGTGGACAGTGCATAGACCCTCTCGTACCACCCAGGCGCGGACGTAACCTCGGAAAAGGGGCAGGCAGCCGGCTCGGGCAGAGCCCTCTTCCGCTTGACGCCGTGACTCACAGATGGCCAGCTTGGCCAGGCCTAGGAGCAACCCAACCAGGACATCTTCAGCCCAACCCACTCCCCAACGCACAGGGTGTCCAAAGATGAGGATGGTGGGTGTGATGTTCAGCCATGAAGGCAAGGAGCAGCCCCTTTAGATATTGGAACAGGGGCTGCAACCTCACACACTCCATGGACACGTGGAACACAGACTCACACACTCCATGTACACGTGGAACACAGACTCACACACTCCATGTACACGTGGAACACAGACTCTTCCAGCCCGCACAAGTGGCAGGTGGCTGGCAAGTCTGTGAACTACGAAACAGTTTGCAAGGGACTCCTCGGTGCAGTACCCCCCACCCCAGGTCCCCGAAGTAGAGGGGCAGAAACCCAGCGGACTAATGAGCCTTGATTACTTTGGTCTTATGTAGTCTTTTCATGTGTTTAAGTGGTGCGTATGTGTCCATGTTGGGAAGTCATCCAATGGTATTGCCAACTCTTGTCGTCATATAAATCAGGGTTCTGTAACTGCCTCCTGTCTGAACAGAAACTTGGATTGCTCCGTGTTTGGAAAGGGAAATAATGGTTTTGAGGAAAGTTTTTTTTAAAAATGCAACCCCCACCTCAAATAACCCGAGCAGCAAAATGATTAGCTGGGAAAACGCGCAGGAAAATCCTGAGACAAATGTTTGCATCTTTGAAGAAGCTTTCTCTGAGGCATTTCAAATTGAACCAGGAGATAACTAAACTGTGGCCAGTTACGGAGGAGCCAGCCAGATGGGAGGGGCCTGTCCTCTTTAAGCCACTAACCTCGTCCAGTTTCATCAAGTCCGTAATTAACTTTTCACTTGCGTTGACAGGTTTCATATAAAACACATGTGTTGGGATTCCGGGTACTGCATTAAAATCTGAAATCACTTAATTCAATCTTTGGATAGTTTTATTAATCTGCCCAATATTTACCTTGACAAAAGATGAAATCAACAACTCTTGCTTGGAGTGTTGCAATGAATTTTTCCAAATGGTGTGAAAAAATGTTTTTAAAGGTAGTTTGATGATCATGAAATTACATTTTGACACATTAGCATGCAATGTTTCACAGTGGCCACAGAAGTGCTTTTCTTCCTAGTTTTTCCCTCATTTTCCATGCCTATCATTGCTGCTATCATTGCTTTACATTTGAAATTGGACTGCATGACCCCTGCCTATGCTCCCTTGCCCTAGCAGCTGCGGCTTACCTGCAGTCCGTCTGTCTTTGTTTTTTTATGTTTTTTTTTTGTCTTGATTGTACTGTGAATGTGATGTAGGTTTTTGGGGGTTGTGTACTATGGGGGGGGAGGGGAGTGGCGGTAACTGTAAATGTAAAACTGTCTCTTCCGAACGGAGACACGACCTTTTGTTTCTGGGTCGTGTTTCCGTTCCCGTTGCGGCCTACCATCGGCCAAACACCTGGTGCTGGCGGCCTCCACCTGGGACTCGCCTGTGGAGGCTCTGGCCGCGTGGACGTCGGAAGCTCGCAGCCCCTGCCCTGGGTGGGGGCCGACATCGGGAGCTCCGGCAGCGGCAGCGTCTTCGCCCGCCCCGAATCGCGGGGCTTGGGTCGGCCCGCTGCGGACCTTTCACCGTCAGGCGCGGCCTAAAATAGGCCGTGGAATTTTCTCTGCCCGGCGGGGGTTTTAATGTCGGGAGCCACGACCGCCCCGACATGCAGCGGCATCGGCGGCGTCTTGCCCGCCCTGGATCGCGGGGCTTGGGTCGGCCCGCTGCGGACCTTTCACCGTCCGGCGCGGCCTGGAACGTGGCAAATTCAACAGCCTGACCGCGGGAGAGGACGGCAGGGGAAGAGAAAAGACATTCTGGCCTTCCATCACAGTGAGGAGGTGATTGGAGGAGACTCACTGTGATGGATGTTTCTTTTTGTTTGATTGTATGTGTTATTGCTTATTTTTATTGCTCTTATTGTTGGACTGTGGGCAATCTTTCATTTCACTGCACATTTATGTGCATGTGACAAATTAACTTGACTTGACTTGACCAAGAAGGAGGCAACATAGAACACCAAGTGCTGGAGAACCTCAGCAGGTCAGGCAGCATCTCTGGAGAACCTAAATCTTCTCCTATCACCCATGACCTTTTGACCTTTTGACCTTAAATGACCTTTGTATCGGCATTGAGACTTTCATCCAAACAAATCTATCAAACAATAACTGGTCAGAGTCTTGCTTTCGGGTCCAAATGTCACGTAAGATCTGCTGGCATCCTTTACATCGTGGGAATGTGGAAATATCACCAGTTAACAGGCAACCAAGGAGAGGGTGTTGTCACATTGGAACAAATCCAATGCTGAAAGTCTGGCTTTCAAAGAAAAAATCGTGCAGCCAACTGTCTGTGTAACAAAAAAAGTTTTATAACTTTTTGCTGGGGGCTTTTTGAAATAAATAGTGGCTCAGTGGAAAGGAATAGATGGTGACATCAATTCAGAAAAGGCGAGAAGAGGCTTCAGAAAGAAAAGAGAAGTGAAATCACATTAATATTTCTTTCCACTGTTTAGATTATGTGCAAAATTAAGATAGCGGAGTAAAAATGTGAATTTGGTACTTCCACAACCGAGTCTTGTTGTCTGGAGTGCAAACTACTTAGATGCACTCTGTTATGGAGATTAGATGGCTGATACAGAAAGAAATGTAACCAAGGAAAGGAAATAACAGTTGATTATTTGAGCTTTACAACTTAGGTGAAAGACATGACACACTTCGACTCATTATAATTCTGAACAGAGATTGACAGAACTCCAAAAGAAGTACTTAAATCAGCTTTTGAAGTTCTAGTCTCCAATAGAATTTAAAACGTCACACAGAATTGCAGTCCTAATAACTATAATATAATGATGCCTTCTTTGGCAGCAATAGACCATCAGTATCCCATATGTATTTGCACATGGTGCACAAGAACTTCTTATTATAATACTGTCACAAAATTGCTCGGCATGCTGTTTCCATGCTGCATCTCTAAACTAAACTAAACATCCAAACAAACCTACTGAAATACTGATGACCAGTCATTTGTAGCTCATCCACTCCTAAAGCAATGTCTGAAAGATGGCTTGATATTGATTGTGGAAGCAAGACCAATCAATGTCACATAAAACATTATGGTTGTGGAGAGGATGTTTCCACTGGTGGGAGAGTCTAAGACAAGTGGTCATAGCCTCAGAATTAAAGGAAATGAGGAGGAATTACTTTAGTGGCGAATCTGTGGAATTCTTTGCCACAGAGGGCTGTGGAGGCCAAGTCAGTGGATATTTTTAAGGCAGAGATAGATAGATTCTTGATTAGTACGGGTGTCAAGGGTTATGTGGGAGAAGGCACGAGAATGGGGTTAAGAGGAAGCGATAGGTCAGCCATGATTGAATGGCGGAGTAGACTTGATGGCCTTATTCTGCTCCTGTCACTTATGACCTTGTGACTATGACCGTGAGTATTAATGCCATCCAGCACTGAGTTCATCTCCCTTTACGTACATCTCCTCCATCAGAGTAGCTACGATTAACAAGCCTTCACTCTGCCCAACATCACCACCTTTTCTACAGTTCATTATTGATCTCCACCCGATGACAGATATTTTCCCTTGTTGTCTCTACTCCTACATCTTGCCTACAATTTAAAACATGTTTCCAACTTCCCCGTTCCGGATGAAAGGCCACCGACCTGACACGTTAATTCTTGTTCCTTTTTCCAAGAACGTTGCCTGGCCTGTTAAGTATTTCTGACATTTTCATTTTCTCAGCTTTCGGACATCTGCAAGCTTTTTTGATTAATGCTGAATTATGCAGCACAGCATTCTTTGCCTTGATAAACCTGATGTACACATCCATAAAGGTAAAGGAAAAAAAAAAAAAGATAAAGCAACAAGTGGACAATTAAAACTTGAATGTGTTTTTTTTCATAATGGCCTTGTTTCAGTCTTGAAACGTGTTATGTAAGCCTTTGGCATAGTGGCTGTTTTCCTTACATTAGTTGCAATGGTGCATATTTTCCCAAGGATCACGACAGGAATGTTGGCAAATGATGCTTTCAATTTTAAAAGTATTTTTCAAAAGGAAAGAAGAGACTTTTTTTAAATATAAAGAATACATGTCAGCCAAAGATGGTTTAAAAACAACATTCCGTTGAGTGATTTTTGAACCTATTAGCCATTTTAATGCCATAAGGTTACTGGAGTAGCCTCAGGTATTTAAAGTGTGCCGATAGACATGAAGACATTTCGTGCTGATATCTTCTTTTCAATCATCAGTTTTATTAATTTTTAATTAAAACATTTTTAGAAAATATTTCAAATGTCAGGTGCTTCGTGACAAACCAGATGAATTTGGCATCAGGGTTTGAGATCATCTGTCCTCATGTGAAAACTGACATTGTAGATCTGGTCAGATTTTCAAGGACAGTTTCTTCCCAGCTGTTGTTAGGCATCTGAATCATCCTACCACAACCAGAGAGCAGTGCTGAACTACAATCGACCTCTTTGGTGACCCTCGGACTATCCTTGATCGGACTTTGCTGGCTTTACCCTGCACTAAACGTTGTTCCCCTTATCATGTATCTATACACTGTAAATGGCTCAATTGTAATCATGTCTCGTCTTTCTGCTGACTGGGTAGCGTGCAACAAAAGCTTTTCACTGTACCTCAGTACACGTGACATAAAATAAAATAAACTAAACTAAACTAAATTTCAAATACAGTTATGTTCTTCCATAAACTGTATAATAATTGCTTTTAGGAAAATGGATTGTACTAATGCCATTTATCCATGGACTTACGCAAAGATTTAAACATTAGTAATTGCAAAAAGGTTTTGGGCAAAGATTTAAACCTTGGTAATTGCAAAAAGGTTTTGGGCAAAGTTCTGAGTGGATAACTACAAAATTACATTTCTAATGCAGACAGATGAAGAAATAACACACAGTTCATAAATGTTCTAAATAGCCAAGGATTAAGCTTTGCATTCTTTATACTTCCTATGTTCAAATAAAACAAAGCATGCTTGATATCCCTAAAGGGAATGTTGAATCAAATAATCAGAATGGTAAACTGTGTGTCAAAGGAAGAAGGCTTAAACTGGAGATTGCTTTGTTTGGAATCCATTTTGAATACTGTATACTGGTGATGTGGAGATAATTCAATGGACAGCCATTAGCTCATGGCCAGGTGTGGATGATTAGGCCATGATGAAAATAGAGGAGATGGGCATTGAAACCACAACTTATCATTCCAGTAGATATTAGTGGTGTCACCAGGGTGGGACTTTGATAAGGCCCCGGGAAAGATCTAGAACAGTGGTACCTAGCATATATTGCTCTGAAAATGGCATCATAGGTAGACATGGTGGTGCAGAAAGGTTTTGGCACACTGACTTTCATCAGTCAGGGCATTGGGTATAGAAGTTGGGATACTATGTTGCAGTTGTACAAGACGTTGGTGAGGCCACACTTGGTGTTCAGTTTTGGTCACTCCGCAATAGGAAAGATGCTATTGAGCTGGAAAGAGTGCAGAAAAGATTTACAAGGATGTTGCCAGGACTCGAGGGGCTGAGTTAAACAGAGAGATTCAGCAGGCTAGGACTTTATTCCTTGGAGTGAAAGAGACTGAGGGGTGATCTTATGGAGGTGTATAACATCAGATAAGGTGAATGCACACAGCATTTTTCCTCAATGTTGGGAAATCAATTTCGAGAGGGCATACGTTTAAGGTGAGAAGGAAAATATTAAATAAGGACCTGAAGGACAACGTTCTCACACAGTGGGTGGTTTGTCTATGGCATGAGCTGCCAGAAGAAGTGGTTGAGGAAGGTTCAACTAAAACATTTAAAAGACATTTGGACTGCTATATGAATAGGAAAGATTCAGAGGGATATGGGTCAAATGTAGGCAGATGGAACGTTTAGATGGGGCATCTTGGTTGGCATTGAAGAGTTGGACTGAAGGGTCTGCTTTGTGCTGCATGACTATCACTCTATAACCCTATTACTATGACTTTAAGACTGCAAAAAGAGATGATGGAGATATGTTTTAGTTAAATTGGCAAGTAGGGCATAATATAAGAACATAAACAGGATTGGGCCATTTGACCCCTCATGGCTGCTTTGCTTTAAAACATGATTAGAGATGCCATTTTCCTTCAAAACCCAATACCCAATTTTCTTTAATCTGCAGAAACTCCATCCCTGTCTCCTTTTTAAACAGTTAGAGCGTCAGAGACCCGGATTGACTATGGGTGCTGTCTGTACGGAGTTTGTACGTTCACACTGTGACTACGTGGGTTTTCTGTGGGTGCTCTGGTTTCCTCATAAGATATACAGGTTTGTAGGTTAATTGGCTTTGGTAAAAAGGGGCCGCGGCTGGTAACTGGGGACATGGCCGGAGGCCTTTATTGAAGCGCCGCGGTCTCGATGCCTCCCGGATTGCCGCATAGAAGCCCGTGTCGGGGCCCAGCCGGGGCCTCGCGGGTCGGACCGAGGAGCTGGGCCTCGTGAGTCGGAGTCCGGGTCGGACGGAGCCCGCGGCTGGGGCCCGGATTGTCACCATAGAGGCGTGTAGTGGGGCGTTGACAGCGGTGAGGCTTCGGCGGCGGTGGTGAAGCCTCGCGAGCGGCGGCGGCGGCACTGCCTCGTGGGTCGACCCGAGATCGATGGTCGATGAGAGTGTGGAGGACCACCGTGAGAGTGGGGGGGGGGGGGGAGGGGAATAACAATGGAGAACAATGGAGGTGTGGGGAGAACAATGGGCAATCGGGGACCCGGCTTGGGGGGAACCGCTGGGGGGGGGGGGAGAACAAAAGGGGGAGCCGACGTGCTTTGTGACTTTGTCAGCGCCGTTGGTGGTTGCTATTTGTATACATTGGGTAATGCAGCAAAGAATCTCACTGTGCCTAGTCACATGTGACAATAAAGTATTCCTTTCCATTCCAGTCAATGGCTGAGTCTTCACATCCAATCACTGGCAATTCCAATGATTCATCCTCCTCCTCCTCCTCATTTTGTTCTTAAATGGTCTAAACTTTATCCTGAGCCTTAACTCCTTATTCTAGACACATCAGCCAGGAGAAACATCCTCTCCCAATCCACCCTATTGTGTCCTCTAATTTTTTTGTACATTTCAATAAAGTCACCATTCATTCTTCTAAATTTTAGAGAATATTAGCCTGTCCTAATCATGTGACTGACCTGCCATTCCAGCCCAAATCGTCTTGGCTTCTTTGCCTGTGGTGTAGGAGATAAGGAGATGATCCAGTTGAGATATTGGTAAACAGCAGCATTTTGGAGTGGCACGGTGGTGCAGCGGTAGAGTTGCTGCCTTGCAGTTCCAGAGTCCCGGGTTCGATCCTGACAGCGGGTGAGGTCTGTGCGGAGTTTGTGCGTTCTCCCTGTGGCTACGGTGGTTTTCTCCAGTTTCTCCGGTTTCCTCCCACACTCCAAAGACGTACAGGTTTGTAGGTTAATTGGCTTCGGTAAGTTTAAAATAGTCCCTAGCGTGTAGGATAGTGTCATTGTACGGGGTGATCGCTAGTCGGCACGAACTCGGTGAGCTGAAGAGCCTATTTCTGCACTGTGTCTCGAGTCTAAAGTTAAAGGTACAGATAAACCATTTCCTCTCGTGGGAAATCTGGCAGTGTTAGCTGTGAGGAGGATGCTAGGAGGCTGCAACGTGACTTGGATAGGTTAGGTGAGTGGGCAAATGCATGGCAGATGCAGTATAATGTGGATAAATGTGAGGTTATCCACTTTGGTGGCAAGAACAGGAAAGCAGACTATTACCTGAATGGTGGCCGATTAGGAGAAGGGGAGATGCAACGAGACCTGGGTGTCGTGGTATACCAGTCATTGAAAGTAGGCATGCAGGTGCAGCAGGCAGTGAAGAAAGCGAATGGTATGTTGGCATTCATAGCGAGGGGATTTGAGTATAGGAGCAGGGAGGTTCTGCTGCGGTTGTACAGGGCATTGGTGAGACCACACCTGGAGTATGGCGTACAGTTTTGTTCTCCTAATCTGAGGAAAGACATTCTTGCCTTAGAGGGAGTACAGAGAGGGTTCACCAGATTGATTCCTGGGATGGCAGGACTTTCATATGAAGAAAGACTGGATAGACTCGGCTTGTACTCGCTTGAATTTAGAAGATTGAGGGGGGATCTTATAGAAATTTACAAAATTCTTAAGGGGTTGGAGAGGCTAGATGCAGGAAGATTGTTCCCGATGTTGGGGAAGTCCAGAACAAGGGGTCACAGTTTAAGGATAAGGGGGAAGTCTTTTAGGACCGAGATGAGAAAGTTATTTTTCACACAGAGAGTGGTGAATCTGTGGAATTCTCTGCCACAGAAGGTAGTTGAGGCCAGTTCATTGACTATATTTAAGAGGGAGTTAGATGTGGCCCTTGTGGCTAAAGGGATCAGGGGGTATGGAGAGAAGGCAGGTACGGGATACTGAGTTGGATGATCAGCCATGATCATATTGAATGGCGGTGCAGGCTCGAAGGGCCGAATGGCCTACTCCTGCACCTATTTTCTATGTTTCTATGTTTCTAAAGGGAACAACGTTTAGTGCAAGATAAAGTCCAGTAAACTCCGATTAAAGATAGTCCGAGGGTCTCCAATGAGGTAGATAGTAGCTCAATGTAGAAACACAATGGTGTCATTTCTAATGAGTGTAACAGTGCATAGTGCTTTTACTTAAAAGGTTGGCTTATCCTAAGGTGACAGTCTATCTGAAGAAATTGGTGTTAATACATTGTAAAATATTGCCATATTCTTGTCAAAGTTGCATAAACATGTTTATTTGAGTCAAGTTCTTTGGGCAAATTGATTAAAAGACGAAATGTAAGAGAGCCTCTCCCTCACATTTGACTGCTAAATGTATCCTGAAGGCCATGAAACTTTAAGTTTACAGAAATGTTCTCAGCTTTTGGAGACTCACTGGTGGTTCATGACAGACCTGTTCTGTATCAGGCTCTATCACTGGCTTAGTTTGTTTTCAGTTTATTGAAACCAGCATGGCTGTGTTAAAATGAAATGTCTGCAGTGCGTCTGCAATGAGTAGTTATAGTATTCTTGACATGTGAGGCTTTTTAACAGTTTGTCTACACAACATTTACACACCCACTGAGCCCACTTGGCATTTACCAGTTTACTACCAGAAAAGTCAAGAATTCTCCAGGCTCCTGGACATTCCAGACTGTTTGAATAAAACCTAAACAATTATATTCCTCCCTTGTACAATGTAAGGTGACGTAAAACTGTTTTATAGTCATAGAGTGCTGGAGTAGTTCAATAGGTGATCCGAAGAAATGTCTTGACCTGAAGCGTCACCTGTTCCTTCTCTCCAGAGATGCCGCCTGATCTACTGAGTTACTCCAGCATTTTGCGTCTATCTTCAGTGTAAACCAGCATCTGCAGTTCCTGCCTTCACAAAACTGTTTTATCGTTGACATTGGGCTGGGTAAATGGGTTGAAAGCTTTTATAGTCTGCATCCATTTTGCATTCACTCACTCACTCACTCACTCACTCACTCACTCACTCACTCACTCACTCACTCACTCACTCACTCACTCACTCACTCACTCACTCACTCACTCACTCACTCACTCACTCACTCACTCACTCACTCACTCACTCACTCACTCACTCACTCACTCACTCACACTGTTGCTCACTCACTCACTCACTCACTCACTCACTCACTCACTCACTCACTCACTCACTCACTCACTCACTCACTCACTCACTCACTCACTCACTCACTCACTCACTCACTCACTCACTCACACTGTTGCTCACTCACTCACTCACTCACTCACTCACTCACTCACTCACTCACTCACTCACTCACTCACTCACTCACTCACTCACTCACTCACTCACTCACTCACACTGTTGCTCACCCTCTCATTCACTCACTCACTCACTCACTCACTCACTCACTCACTCACTCACTCACTCACTCACTCACTCACTCACTCACTCACTCACTCACTCACTCACTCACTCACTCACTCACTCACTCACTCACTCACTCACTCACTCACTCACTCACAAATACATTCACTCACTCACTCACTCACTCACTCACTCACTCACTCACTCACTCACTCACTCACTCACTCACTCACTCACTCACTCACTCACTCACTCACTCACTCACTCACTCACCCTCTCACTCACCCTCTCACACACTCCCTCGCTCACCCTCTCACTCACCCTCTCACTCACTCGCCCACTCACTCACTCACTGCTTTGTGTGTTCAAAATGTGCATTGGTTCTGTCAGAGTGAACCTTATACAATCTTAACCCTAGTGGTAATCCTGTTCTCTCAGGAGTTATGTTTTGGGATAATGTGCACTAGAGTTTTGCTGCTGCATGACTCTCTCAATGAACTGGCACATTTCACCTGTACATTTTAATGTACTCTTTTAGGCATTGTACATTTCATAGCTCCAAAACTTTCCGAAACCTGAACTGGGCTCTGTTCTCGATTCAGAATCACCATTCAGGAGAATGTTATACTAACTTTTTGGCTGATAAATTAGTTTTGTACAGAATAATTATTCTTATAATGAAAATAACGTTGTTTTGCAGATTTTATTATCGGAACTGACCACAAGCAGTTTAAAAAAATCATGTCGGTGTAAATAGAAATATTTTTTAACAAATGGGTTGATTTTAATTAAGCAGCCTACTCAACATTTGGTAACTTCACTGCTGTTGTTAGGACAGAGGAAGAGTTTAGAACACAATGCAGTCAGTCATAGGAGAGGAATGGGCTATTTTGCTTCAGTTAAGGTTTAGTTTTATAACTCATACCTCCTGAGTTGCCTCTTTTTGGCTCTGGCTTTCAACTTAACTACCTCTCAACTCTCCTCTTTTTTAATCTGAACTCCAAATGAAACTTCAACTTCAAGTCAAATAGGACACACACTCCAATTGCTATATGGAAAGGCAAGGTGCAATGTCGAAATGTGAATGATAACAATGCAATAACTCACCTAAGACAACCTGGATAAAGTGGATATGAAACAAAGCATCTCAATAGTTTCAGGTAATTTGCCTCAAAGAATATTGGTCTGGCCAGTCTTTGGAATGGAAAATAAAAAAATCAACAAGCAAAGGACACGTATCTGGTCTAAATCTCAAGAGAATTTTGTTATTTCATCCCTGAGTTACGCTGCTCTATAAGTGGACATCAGGCAATTTAAATCCCCTCTCCTTAAAACAAAGTATTCTGTCCAATGCAAAACACAAAGTGCTGGAGGAACTCAGCAGGTTAGACAGCATCTGTAGATGAAATGGACATATGACATTTTGGGTTAGGACCCTTCTTCAGATTCCAACCCGACCCGAAATGACATCTGTCCATTCCCTCTGCACACGCTGCCCGACCCGCTGAGTTTCTTCAGCACTTTGGTTTTTTGCTCAAGATTCCAGCATCTGCAGTTCTTTATTCCTGCATTCAATCCAATGATCCAGTGTTAAAAACGTGAGAAGGTATTTGTAGATTTTTTTTAGAAATATTGCATGGGAACAGGCCCTTTGGCCCACCGAGTCCGTACCGACCAGCGATCCCTGCACATTAACACTATCCTACACACACGAGGGATAATTTACACACGCCGATCCAATTAACCTATAAACCTGTACGTCTTTGGAGTGTGGGAGGAAACCGAAGATCTCGGAGGAAACCCACGCAGTTACAGAGAGAACGTACAAACTCCATACAGGATCGAACCCGAGTCTCTGGCACTGTAAGGCAGTAACTCTACTGCTGCGTCACCATGCCGCCCCTAATTTGGTAGTATTCGTGGATTAGCCTTGGCCTGCAAAGTGTGGCCGTCAATGAATTGGTAACAGACAATTTGCTGGGAAATGCCTGACCTCACCGCAAGGTTCTTTATTGATGCAGATTGTTCAGCATCGTCTTGTCCTCATGTTACCAGTGGGCATGGGCGAAAAGCAGAGGTCCAATGTACCAACGTGAACTCCTGTCTGTTCAGAATGACACAATGGTGATCTGCGCATGGAGAGAGAAAGAGAATGTAAACTTCTCAGGCTCCAACATCTACCTTTGCTTTTTGCAGGTTGAAATTAGGCTGGCATGTGGGGATAAGAGTTTGATTGTTGCACTGAAATACGTTACCTTGTGGTTCCACTACCTCCTCTGTTCCAGCAACAGGTCAAGGTTGTAATTTGACATTTCGTGCTTTGCACTTCATAAATCTCCTTCGTTTGTACTAAATAAGTGAAATCCGAGCATAAAAAAAACAAGTTTATTGCGACTTGCACGATGGAAAGAACACATGACAAATATAAGGGAAGACTTTTCACATCCAAATGACTCACATGCAATGATTCACTTCTCACGTTCAGGACCAGAGGGAGATTATACCAACTTAGCTTTCCAATACTTTATTTGTGTGCTGGAGTGAGAATAGGGAGAAATAGTCACAAGGGTACAATGCATGCGTTAAGTTGGTAAATGCATAGAAATTGTGCTTCAGGTAATGTGACCTTCAAATAACCCACTTGAGCAAATGGTCCTGGGACTGTAGACGTTTAAAGGGGTTCTTGACCCACTGGCATCATCGGGATCCCGCCATTGAGTTGCTGATGTCAATTGCAACCTTTAGCTGCTACCTTCTCCCTTGGGATGCTGTGGGTGACTATAGATAGACACAAAAAGCTGGAGTAACTCAGCAGGACATGCAGCATCTCTGGAGAAGAGTGGGTGACATTTCGGGTCGAGACCCTTCTTCAGACTGGTTAGGGATCAGGGAAACAAGAGGGTCTCGACCTGAAACGTCACCCATTCCTTCTCTCCCGAGATGCTGCCTGACCTGCTGAGTTACTCCAGCATTTTGTGAATAAATACCTTCGATTTGTACCAGCATCTGCATTTATTTTCTTATACTAGGGAAACAAGAGATATAGATGGTGATGTGGAGAGATAAAGAACAATGAATAAAAGATATGCAAAAAAGTAACGATGATAAATGAAACAGGCCATTGTTAGCATTCCCCCCCTCTCTATCCCTCCCCCACCCACGTTGCACTAGTTTTGCGTTTTCACCCTACAAATAGCTACCAATGGCCTGTTTCCTTTATCATCGTTACTTTTTTACATATCTTTTATTCATTGTTCTTTATCTCTCCACATCACCATCTATATCTCTCGTTTCCCCTATCCCTAACCAGTTTGAGGAAGGGCGTCGACCCGAAATGTCACCAATTCCTTCTCTCCAGAGATGCTGCCTGTCCTGTTGAGTTACTCCAGCTTTTTGTGTTTATTTTCGCTTTAAACCAGCATCTGAAGTTCCTGTCTACAATGAGGGTGACAGTGTTGAGAATCAGCAAAGGTGGTAAGCAGAATCCCCGAGCTAGATATTACATTATCCCTCACTTATTGACTAGTGGTCCTTCATTGCAAGGATATGTAGCAGTTTAAGCATATGCAACAGCTGTCATTGTATTGATTAGTCAAGTTAAGAGTCAAGAGTAGAAAGGAAGATGCTGGAGTAACTCAGCGGGACAGGCAGCATTTATGGAGAGAAGGAATGAGTGACGTTTCGGGTCGGGACCCTTCTTCAGACTGAAGAACTGAAGAAGGGTCTCGACCCGAAACGTCACCCATTCCTTCTCTCCAGAGATGCTGCCTGTCCCGCCAAGTTACTCCAGCTTTTTGTGTCTGTCCGGTTTAAACCAGCATCTGCAGTTCCTCCCATCACAGTAGAAAGGAAGAACTGTGTTGCCGGTTTATACCAAAGATAGACACAAAGTGCTGGAGTAACTCAGTGGCTCTGGCATCATCTCTGGAAAATGCATCTCCAGAGATGCTGCCTGACCTGCTGTGGAACTCCAGCACTTTGAGTCCATCTAAGAGTCAAGAGTGTTTACTTGTCATTTGCACCGGATATGAGTTGGAACAATGAAATCTAAAGAAGGGTCCCAACTCCAAACGTTGAAAGTCCATGTTCTCCTGAGATGTTGCCTGACCTGCTGAACTACTCCAGTACTCTGGGTCTTCTTTCATAATGAAAGTCTTACCGCCTGCAGCTTTACAGGCTCATTAGATGCAATCTACGGAAACGTGGATGAAACTTACTGAAACTGGCTGGATAGTGAAAGGCCAGGATAGAGTGAATGTGGAGAGAATGTCTCCACTCTAGGACCAGAGGTCATAGCCCCAGAATAAAAGGTTGTACCTTTAGAAAGGAGATGAGAAAGAATTTCTTTAGTCAGAGGGTGGTGAATCTGTGGAATTAATTGCCACAGATGGCTGTGGAGACCAAGCCAATGGATATTTTTAAGTCGGAGATTGACAGATTCTTGATCTGTATAGAAGTTGGGAGGTCATGTTGCAGTTGTATAAGATGTTGGTGAGACCGCATTTAGAACATTGTGTTCAGTTCTGGGCACCATGTTATTGGAAAGATATTGTCAAGCTTGAAAGGGTTCAGAGAAGATTTACGAGGATGCTGCCAGGACTAGAGGGTGTGAGCTATAGAGGTTGAGTAGACTGGGTCTCTATTCCATGGAGCGCAGGAGGATGAGGGGTAATCTTATAGAGGTGTACAAAATCATGAGAGTAATAGATCGGGTAGATGCACAGTCTTTTGCCCGGAGTAGGGCAATCGAGGACCAGAGGACATAAGTTCAAGGTGAAGGGGAAAAGATTTAATAGGAATCTGAGGGGTAACTTTTTCACACAGAGGGTGGTGGGTGTATGGAACAAGCTGCCAGAGGAGGTAGTTGAGGCTGGGAGGTAGTTGAGGCTTATCCCATCGTTTAAGGAACAGTTAGAGACGTACATGGATAGGACAGGTTTGGAGGGATATGGACCAAGCGCAGGCAAGTGGGACTAGTGTAGCTGGGACATTGTTGGCCGGTGTGGGCGAGTTGGGCCGAAGGGCCTGTTTCCACACTGTATCACTCTATGACTCTAAGGGTTTCAGGGGTTATGGGGTTAAGGCACGAGAATGGGGTTGAGAGGGAAAAAATAGATCATTAATGATTGAATGGCAGAGTAGACTTGATAGGCCGAATGGCCTAATTCTTCTCCTAGAACTTATGAACATATGAGCATGATCAATTATCTGTTATTCAAAGTCAACAGCACCATGATAGTGCAACAACCAGAGTACATAGTGAGACCACAGTGAAGCGTATTTTGAATGGTTTAGGTGGTTGAGATAGGGGTGTTGCCATTAGGTTTGTGCAGGGTAGTTCATGAAGTTGAGGTTGATGGGAAGAAGCTGGTGGTAACAGTTCTCAGGCTCCTGTACCTTCTTGCTTTTTCGTATTTTCCCCATCCTTTTTAAAGAGGCAAAGAAGTTTAATTTGTGTTCCGCCATTGCCTCTAGATTTGCACTTCAGTTGCTCATATTTTAGCTTCTGTGAAACGTCTACATTTAATAATTTTTTTGTCTGCCACCTGTCACTGCTTGAATCTCAAGTTAAAATATGGGATAGAAAACCAACGACCTGAACTCAAAGCAGAAACTGTTGGACCATCCAGCAGGTCAAGCAGTGTCTGTGGAAAGAGAGACAGAGTTACGATACGATACGATACGATAATACTTTATTGTCAGATCAAGTCTAAAGTTTTTCTTGCATCACAGCAGCTCCACTTGCAACATCAACAAAGACAAAGAATGTAAGACAAGAAACGAGGATACATATATTCACCTTGACATTACAATCACAAATGGCGACACATTCAAGACCCTTCAACATACATTTGATCTGGGATTAAGTTCTATGTTTAGTTTCAGGATTGACTGGTGCACAAAAGATTGCTTCAGTCTAACCTTACAGTGCCACCCCTGAGTATACTCGGATCAGAATGTTCAAGTGAAGAAAATCTTGGCAGTGAACAGGTTAAGGTCCCAGTTTGAAGACCTTTCAACAGAATGTCGGAGGCTGAATGTAAAACATTGACGGCAAAACTGGAAAAGATATGTATTTGTTACTTTTGGGGCCAGCAGCATTCCTCTGCCTGAATAAGGTGATACCCTCCTCTGGATTTGGTGCAGAAAAAAACGTGATTTAGTTTGAATTTTTAAAATCTTTTTCCATGGAAAAATTTGGAAGAAGCAGATTGTCTTGTCTGGTATTTCTTTCGAATGAGACTAGCATTTTTTACGTGCTTAAATATAAGATGGCGTGGAATATTTGCTTTGACAACAATAGCATAACGTCTAATTGTGAAGCTGGCTCTTAAAAATACCTCAATCTTAAGACAGTAGAAGTCTCTTAAAGTGATCCAAGGGAAATATAGCAAATTCATTGTCAAAATTCCTGATTGTGAGAGGTTTAATAAATCTGCACCGAGTTAATTGGATAGATACGTATAGGAAGGAACTGCAGGTGCTGGTTTACACCAAAGATAGACGCAAAATGCTGGAGTAACTCAGTGGGTCAGGCAGCACCTCTGCACAAAAGGAGTAGGTGACATTTCGGATTGAGATCCTTCTTTAGACTGAGAGTCAGGGGAAAGGGAAACTAGAGGGAAACTGGACCTGGTTATCAAAGGTTAAATATGACTGGATCATATTAAGAGACCGGTCTCGACCCGAAACGTCACCCATGTCTTCTCCCCAGAGATGCTGCCTGTCCCGCTGAGTTACTCCAGGCATTTTGTGTCTGACTTGGATGGGTAGTACGATGCGAGAAAGGCAATCAATCGTCTGCCATGTAATTGTGCATTTAATATATTTTTCACGCTGAGCGATAGTTGAATGTGATCTGGGGCAAGCCACAGCATCAGTTGAAGTCACGGCACAACAATGTGGGAATGAAAGGAGCATCCACGTGTCTCAAATGGTGAGCTCATCGTTTGTGAGACAGATGGCACATTTCTGGATGGTGGTGACGGGGGATGATTGAAGTTGCACGTGGGAAGAATTGAACGCGTGGAGCTGCAGCCATATGGAATTGAAGTCAGACACACACACACAGCACGTAACTGGAGGGATACAGTGTTAACAGGCTCCCGCGGGGAGACCCCTCTATCCGGTGCCTTCAGATTGGTTTCTTATCCCTCGGAGAAGAACCGTTCAAGATTTTAACGCTGGTCTAGTCACGTTAATAATTTGAAACCAACGTCCTGTATTATTAGTGAAGAATTAATTCGCTTGGATAAAGGGAGTATAATTCCAAAGCAAGGAGGCAATTGTCAAAACAATAGACACCTTAACTGTTTAACTTTTGCATCTTTCATACTTGCCCAATAAAACTCTAACAGGACTTCAGGCTTAATTTCAGCTGAGATTGTCAATGAGTGAATGAATCTTCTGCTCTGCATTTATTGGTCCAGGTATTTCTACATTTTGACAAATGGTTTAGATCGAGAAGAATTGAACCCAATTTCTATATTGGCTTTTCCAGCAGGCAGGGGCCATGAAATAACATGGCAAGAAGTCCATTTGTATTGTCTAATATTTGTAAAATATGCTACCCTTAATTGCCAAGGCTTCCTACACAGTAACTCCAAAACCAGCAGCATCTACAATAGAGTCATAGAGCGTGGAAACAGGCCCTTCGGCCAATAAGAGATTAGTATGCAAACTTAAAGCACACGGTATTGTGGGTTCAGTATTGATGTGGATAGAGAATTGGCTGGCAGACAGGAAGCAAAGAGTAGGAATAAACGGGTCCTTTTCAGAATGGCAGGCATTGACTAGTGGGGTACCGCAAGGCTCAGTGCTGGGACCCCAGCTATTTACAATATATATTAATGATTTGGACGAAGGAATTGAATGCAACATCTCCAAGTTTGCGGATGACACGAAGCGGGGGGGAAGTGTTAGCTGTGAGGAGGATGCTAGGAGGCTGCAACGTGACTTGGATAGGTTAGGTGAGTGGGCAAATGCATGGCAGATGCAGTACAATGTGGATAAATGAGAGGTTATCCACTTTGGTGGCAAGAACAGGAAAGCAGACTATTATCTGAATGGTGGCCAATTAGGAGAAGGAGAGATGCAACGAGACCTGGGTGTCGTGGTGCACCAGTCATTGAAAGTAGGCATGCAGGTGCAGCAGGCAGTGAAGAAAGCGAATGGTATGTTGGCATTCATAGCGAGGGGATTTGAGTATAGGAACAGGGAGGTTCTGCTGCAGTTGTACAGGTCATTGGTGAGACCACACCTGGAGTATTGCGTACAGTTTTGGTCTCTTAATCTGAGGAAAGACATTCTTGCCACAGAGAAGGTTCACCAGATTGATTCCTGGGATGGCAGGACTTTCATATGAAGAAAGACTGGATAGACTTGGCTTGTACTCGCTGGAATTTAGAAGATTGAGGGGGGATCTTATAGAAACTTACAAAATTCTTAAGGGGTTGGAGAGGCTAGATGCAGGAAGATTGTTCCCGATGTTGGGGAAGTCCAGAACAAGGGGTCACAGTTTAAGGATAAGGGGGAAGTCTATTCGGACCGAGATGAGAAAGTTTTTTTTCACACAGAGAGTGGTGAATCTGTGGAATTCTCTGCCACAGAAGGTAGTTGAGGCCAGTTCATTGGCTATATTTAAGAGGGAGTTAGATGTGGCCCTTGTGGCTAAAGGGATCAGGGGGTATGGAGAGAAGGCAGGTACGGGATACTGAGTTGGATGATCAGCCATGATCATATTGAATGGCGGTACAGGCTCGAAGGGCCGAATGGCCTACTCCTGCACCTATTTTCCATGTTTTCTATGTTTCTAAACTTGCCCAAGCCAACCAACATGCCCCATCTACACCAGCCCCACTTGCCTGAGTTGGCGCATATTCCTCTAATCCTATCCTATCCAATCCTGTCCGAATGTTTCTTAAACGTTGCGATAGTACCTGCCTCAACTACCTCCTCTGGCAGCTCGTTCCGTACACCCACCACCTTTTGTGTAAAAAGGTTACCCCTCAGGTTCCTTTTAAATCTTTCCCCTCTCACCTTAAACCTATCTCCTCTGGTTCTCGATTCCCCTACTCTGGGCAAAAGACTGTGCATTTACTTGATCTATCCCTTTCATGATTTTGTACACCTCTATAAGATAACCTCCCCACCAAGGAATTAAATCATAGGCTGCTCAATCTCTCCCTATAGCTCAGGCACTTGAGATCTGGCAACATCCTCATAACTTTTCTGTGCATCCTCTCCAGCTTGACAACATCTTTCTTATAACATGGTGACCAAAACTGAACACAATATTCTAAAGTGGCCTCACTGATGTCTTATATAACTGTAACCTGACCTCCAAACTTCGAGACTCAATGCTCTGACTGATGAAAGGCACTGTGCCAAAAGCCTTTTTGACCACCCCATCGACCTGTGATGCAACTTTACCACCGAGACAGCAGGAGCATTGGAACAGCACCACATCCTGTCTTCAAAGTTTATCGCTGTTCCTTCATTGTCACTGGTGCAAGGCTCTGGAAATGTCTGCCTAACACCTCTGTCCAAGTACCTTCGCCTCAAGGACGGGGGCGGTTCAAGAAGGCAGCCCAAGAAGTATAATTGAGAGAATGGCGATAAATGTTTAGTTTTGTTTAGTTTAGAGATACAGCGCGGAAACAGGCCCTTTGGCCCACTGTGTCTGTGCTGACCAGTGATCCCGTGCACTAGCACTATCCTGCACAATTTAACATTTACAACACCGTCCTACACACTAGAGACAGTTTTACAATTTTACCGAAGCCAATTAACCTGTAAACCTGTAGGTCTTTGAAGTGTGGGAGGAAATTGGAGCACCTGGAGAAAACCCATGCAGATCACGGGGAGAACGTACAAACTCCGTACAGGCAGCACCCTTAGTCTGGATGGAACCCGGGTCCCTGGCGCTGTAAGGCAGCAACTCTACCGCTGTGCCACCGTGCTGCCCGTGTTGACCTTGCTGTCATACTCACACCTTAAGAGTGAATAGATCACGAGTTTAAAATAGTTCATGAGAACTATCAGTCATTTGTAAAGGAGAACATTAAGCCGTCCTGCAGTGGCAGTGATACATTAAAGGGTTTATGAAAACGTCTCAGTTTACAACAGTCATTTTTTAAAGTATCTTGGATGTTTTCTCCTTTGTTTTCTTGAAGGTAAACTTGCCTTGATTATAGTTTGAATCTGCAAAAAAAAACCCAGCTGTGAAACAAATTGGCTCCTGCTTCAGTAAATGTGCCAAACCCTCCCACTCATAACATTGTTTAACTTCAGCAACTTTACAGTCTATTATAATAACCTGTCTGGTCTCAACAATTGACTAAACCGAAGGAGAGAGAAGAGGTTTTCCATAAAATCTCCTTTTTCTCCATGTGTGTGTGTGCGTGCGCGTGTGTGTGTGTTAGTGTGTGTGTACATAGTTTGGTGAAAGTTTATACTCTTCGTTAGCTTCAGGATTTTAGTAACTCCTCATGTAACGAAGAAGAAGGTACTGAGAGATGTTAAGAGTTTTGGGGGGAGGATGGATGCAGTCAGGATGCAGGAACGGATCTTGAGACAGTTTGTTGGAGATTGCAGTTCACTTTCAACACCTTTATTGTTGATAGTTCAGAAAACCCGAGGTCCCATCTGCTCCTCTGGCTTCTCAAACGCCTTCTTGGTTTAAACCTCGTGTCGTGTTACAAATGGATCAGAGGAATCCATTGGTTCCACCACTAGTACAAGTGCCATGGTGCTTTTCAATGGAACATTTCCAGTGAAGGTGCTGACCCGAAATGTATATTAATGATTTGGACGAGGGGATTGAAGGCTTTGTGGCCAAGTTTGCAGATGATACGAAAATAGGTGGAAGGGCAGGTAGTGTAGAGAAGGCAGGGGTCTCTGCAGAAGGACTTGGACAGGTTGGGAGGGTGGGCTGAGAAGTGGCAGATGGAATATAGCGCAACAAAGTGTGGAGTCATGCATTTTGGTAGTAGGTGTAGATTATTTTCTAAATGGGGAGAGAATCCAAAAATCAGAGGTGCAAAGGGACTTGGGAATGCTGGTGCAGGATTCCTCAAATGTTAATCTTCAAGTCGAATTGGTAGTAAAGAAAGCAAACTCAATGCTAGCACTTATTTCAAGGGGGTTTGTATACAAATTCAGGGATGTAATGTTGAGGCTCCACAAGGCGCTGGTAAGGCCGTATTTTGAATATTGTGAGAAATTTTGGGCACCATTTCTGAGGAAGGATGTGCTGGCTCTGGAGAGGGTCCAGAGAAGGTTGACAAGGATAATCCCAGGAATGAGTAGGTTAACCTATGATGAGCGTTTGTCGGCACTGGGCCTGTACTCACTGGAGTTTAGAAGAATGAGTGGGGACCTCATTGAAACATACAGAATAATGAAAGGCTTGGATAGAGTGGATGTGGAGAGGAGGCTTCCACGAGTGGGAGAGTCTAGGACGTGAGATCATAGCCTCAGAATTAAAGGATGTTCTTTTAGGAAGGAGATGAGGAGAAATTCCTTTTGTCAGAGGGTAGTGAATCTGTGGAATTCTTTGCCACAGAAGGCTGTGGAGGCCAAATCAGTGGATATTTTTAAGCCAGAGATAGATAGATTCTTGATTAGTACAGGTGTCAGAGGTTACGGGGAGAGGCAGGAGAAAGGGGTTAGGACGGATAGATAGATCAGCCGAATGGCGGAGTAGACTTGATGGGCCGAATGGCCTAATTGTACTCCTGTCACTTAGGACCTTATGACCCTCATTCGAATTCATGGACCACAAACACAATGAGAACCTGTAGCAACAGCCTGGGTCCTAAACATTTGTTTCATAATTGAAAACAAAAAGATGTTTTTAACATTTTAAGATAGAAGGAAAGCAGGTATTATCAATAAAAATTTATACAGGTACATGGATAGGATAGGTTTAGAGGGATATGGGTGAAACGCAGTCAGGTGGGTCTAGTGTAGATGGAATATGTTTGGCCGGTTTGTGCAAGTTGTGCCCAAGGGCCTATTTCTAAGCTGTATGCCTCTATGACTTTATGAGACAAGAAATTGCATGGGGGGGTGAGAATCATCTGTATGAATCTTTGAGATCAGAATAGGGATAGGTCCAAAGTTCTGTGGAATAAATAAAAGAAGAAAAATGATTGACAATTCATTCATGTGATTATATTTAAAAAAATCTAATTTATAGGAAGAAGGGTCTCGACTCGAAACGTCACCCATTCCTTCTCGCCAGAGATACTGCCTGTCCCGCTGAGTTAATCCAGCATTTTGTGTCTGCCTTCGTCCACCCACACAGGTAATGTAGAATCAGGAGAGCTGTTTCTGGATTTGATGGGCTGAAGGAACATATATAGTGACCATAGCAGAATGCTGCCCCTGCATAATGTGTATTAATGGAAGAGAAAGTACACTGAAAGTTACTAATGATTAAACTGCCGCCAAAACCTTTCATCTCACAAGGAAAACCTACTATTTGTCCTATTTGATCAAAAGCGAAACCAAGTTGGCTGAATTGTCTGAAGTATTAGGATTTAAAAAAAACATTTGTACATTTTGTGGCAGGCAAAATATAAGTTTCAAATACAATGTAAGATAGGTGAGAACAATTAGGATTTAAAAAAATAAGCTTCGGTATTGCAAAAAGATTAAAACATTCTTCTGGTGTACCTCGTGAATTGTAAACACATCAAAGTTTAAAGGGAAAACATAATCAAAATGGTCACTAAAAAACTGGAGTCCTTGAAATCTGTATTCATAGGGCAAGACCAGAATTACTATATCCACAAATGCTGAAGGAAATGAGGATATTGGAAAGCGGAGCGTTGGATTAAATTATTCACAGCTTATTATACACAGTGGTGGTGCCAGACACTTGGAAATTTACAAAGGAAGTCAAGGACTGAAAGCTTGAAATCTCAAGTCGAAAAATATTACAGACCATCATAAAGCAAATAGTTCAAGCATAACGAAGAAAAGAAAAGGAATATCCCAAGCTTGCAGGTGTTAATGAGAAGAAAAGCATGATTAATAGACAATAGACAATAGACAATAGGTGCAGGAAGAGGCCATTCGGCCCTGATTATCTGAATATGTAACAGGATAAATGGCACATTAATGTGTTACGTGCTAAATATCATTTAGAAAAATAATGTGCACCTATATAGTCCACTCCTTGTTCTCCAGTTCTTCTTGGTACTCTGGAGGCAACAATCTGTTGTTGGAAGTCAGACAGCCTGGTGGCGCAGCTGTAGAGTTGCTGCCTTTATAGCGTTTGCAGCGCCGGAGACCCGGGTTCGATCCTGACTACGGGTGCTGTCTATACGGAGTTTGTACGTTCTCCCCGTGACCTGTGTGGTTTTCTCCAAGATCTTCGGCTTCCTCCCAAACTCCAAAGACATACAGGTATGTAGGTAAGTATGCAGGTAAATTGGCTAGGTAAATGTAAAAATTATCCCGAGTGTGTGTAGGATAGTGTTAATATGCGGGGATCGCTGGATACAGCGATCCTGGGGTATTGTGTGCAGTTTGCGCCTTTATCTAAGGAAGGATATATTTGTCATAGAGCAAAGGGTCTTCAGACTGCTTCTTTGGATGCCAGGATTTTCACTTGAGAAGACATTGGATCAACCGGGCTGGTATTTATTCGAATTTAAGAGAATAAAAAGGGATTAATTGCACAAAATTCTAACAAGGCTGGGCATTCTGGATGTGGAGGGAATGTTTCTCGCACGGTGCGGTGAATAGAAAGAGAGGCTATAATCTTAGGATAGGGAGTAAGGCATTTAGTTTCATTTTTGTTTAGTTTAGTATATTGTCACGAGGTACAGTGAAAATTTGGACTGAGATGATTTAGACGAGGGAATAAAATGTAACATCTCCAAGTTTGCGGGTGACACAAAGCTGGGTGGCAGTGTGAGCTGCAAGGAGGATGCTATGTGGCTGCAGGGTGACTTTGATGGGTTGGGTGAGTGGGCAGATGCAGTTTAATGTGGATAAATGTGGATGAAAGTGAGGTTATTCACTTTGGTGGCAAGAACAGGAAGGCAGATTATTATCTGAATGGTATCAGATTAGGAAAAGGGGAGGTGCAACGAGACCTAGGTGTGCTTGTACATCAGTCACTGAAAGTAAGCATGCAGGTACAGCAGGCAGTGTAGGAAGCTAATGGCATGTTGGCCTTCATTGCAAAAGGATTTGAGTTTAGGAACAAGGAGGTCCTACTGCAGTTGAGACTGCACCTGAAGTATTGTGCGCAATTTTGGTTTCCTAATTTGAGGAAGGCCATTATTGCTATTGAGGGAGTGCAGCTTAGGTTCACCAGGTTAACTCCCGGGAAGGCGGGACTGACATATGATGAAAGAATGGGATGACTGGGCTTGTATTCACCGGAATTTAGAAGGATGAGAGGGAATCTTAGAGAAACATATAAAAATTCTTAAAGGATTGGACAGCTAGATGCAGGAAAAATGTGCCTGATGTTGGGGAACCAGAAGTCACAGTTTAAGAATAAGGGGAAGGCCGTTTAGGACTGAGATGTGGAAAAAATAATTCATCCAGAGAGTTGTGAATCTATGGAATTGTCTGCCACAGAAGGCAGTGGAGGCCAATTCACTGGATGTTTTCAAGAGAGAGTTAGATTTAGCTCTTAATGCTAAAGGAATCAAGGGATATGGGGAAAAAGCAGGAACGGGGTACTAATTTTAGATGATCAGCCATGATCATATTAAATGGCGGTGCTGACTCGGAGGGCCGAATGGCCTACTCCTGCACCTACTTTTCTATGTTCTAAGTGAAATTTCTTCACTTACAGGGGGAGGGAGTGGGGGAGGGAAGGGGTGCTGCATCAATGCAGGAGAGGTTTGGGCCCAACGGGTCCACTTGGTCGAGTAATACTATAATACTAATAACACATAGTAATATTGTGGCATAATCCTACTATTGCCCATGTCTCTAAATTAAGTTTGCAAAGTGCCAATGCCAGATAAAATTACGATCATTAGAATTATTATAATGGAAATTTAGTGACTGACAGAATATCATTAAGGATGTCACAGGAATAATACATGTGTTAAAGGATTTTGCTGATGGCACTAAATTAGCTCATTCTGAAACCCTGTTTACGTTAAATCCTAATGTTACTATAATTTGCTGCTCGACAGTCATTCAGCAAAAAAAACAATAAAAAAAGACATAAGGTTCTTATTGACTGCAAGCATTTCTTAATAGTTCACTTTGTGGGTTAAAGTAAACATAAGGGGGAAATCCAGAATCGGGTTCAGATGATGATCATTGACGCATTTACGGGAAGTCGATAAGCAGATGAGGAAGAGAGAAATGAAAGGAAATGCCGAGGATGAAGCTGGGTGAAAGAAAACTCATGTGGAATAGAATCCCCAGCGCAGAGCAAGTCTCTGTCTATTCGAGAGGTACTGTAAGTGAGCTATGTTGTATTTGGCAGGAAGGCATGTGGAAAAATAGACAAGTAAATTTTCTAAGTGGAGAATTCTGTCCTCTGTTGCGTTCAGTGATTGCACCATGTAATCATTTGTATCACCTTCTGAAATTAGGTTCCATTGTATTCAATTTCAAATTTGGCATTCAAGGTAAATAGATACAAAATGCTGGAGTAACTCAGCGGGACAGGCAGCATCTCTAGATAGAAGGAATGGGTGACACTTTGGGTCGAGACCCTTCTTCAGACTGAAAGTCAGGGAAGAGGGAGGCACAGAGATAAGCAAGTGTAAGGTGTGAGAACAAGACATCAAAGGAATCAAGAAAAATGTAAAATAGATCATTGTTAGCTCAGAGGTGTCAACAAAGCAAGCAGAGATAAAATACAATCGGGGACAGTCAGACTGGATGGAGAACCGGGAAGGGGGATGGATGGAGAGAGAATTAAAGCAAGGGTTACTTGAAGTTAGAGAAGGCAATATTCATACTGCTGGGGTGGAAGCTGCTCAAGTGAAATACGAGGTGCTGTTCCTCCAATTTGCGCTAGGCCTCACTCTGACAATGGAGGGGGCCCAGGACAGAAAGGTCAGTATGGTAATGGGAGGGGGAGTTAAAGTGTTTAGCATCCGGGAGATCAGGTAGGTTGGTATCCAAGGTACATAGGTTACCACATTGTGATTTTAACACACAGAACAGCAGAGGACTTTCTGCTTCTCAATAGTTAAACGACAATCTAAAGTTTAGAATTGGAATCAATAAGAATTGATAATCAACAAAATGCCAATGTTTTGAATGGATTGAAAGAAAGTCAATGGTGGAAATACCCTCTAATAAAGAAGTGAGATCAAAGGGTAGAGGGAGTAATTTGTCTTTGTTAAATGAGTGCGAGAATACTGGTCTCTAAATGTACTCACCCACACATATTTAGTTCCATTGATATAAATGGAGCTAAAATCACATCAGTAAGTACAAGTGGTAATGATGTTCCTGCATGCACTCAGTCACAAAATGAATATTTCCTCTGTGGCCTCTTGTGTCTAACTATGGTAATTGTGATTATTTGCTTGGAAGCAAGGAAGGCATAGGGGAAAAGAAGATGATCCCACGTTTAAAATTCCCACAGTGGTCTATGGAAACCAATTCTATTCACAGAAATAATAAACACATGCTAGCCTTTTTAAACTTAATTAATGGGTTGACCAGACAGAGAGCAATAAAAATTTCAAGATGAGGAAACTTTCAGCTGATTTTAGCTGAAGTATCTTTCTTATTGATGGCAACCAAGTTATGAAATATGCTGTGAAAGATTTATTGATTCAGCCAAAGAGAAATTGAATTAGTTCATGATTTATTGGGAAACAGTACTATCAAAGGCATTGGTTATTCTTGGGTTATAAGAAAACCTGGCTTGTCCTTTGTTTGTGTGTCTTTTCAGTGATATATTTCAAACATAACTGCATAAATAGTACTTTCACCATTTACTCCAAGGTTTGGTTATAACACATCTGGTGCTGTCTCATGCTTAAACTGTTCACCACCCCAGTATTTTCCTGGAATGCAAATTCCAAGCTACATTTCTGCCCCACTATTGCTTCCTATAGACCATTCCCGTCTTCATCTTCACCTTTAACAAATGCAAGGACCTCACTGCTGTTAATTAAGATTAAAACCATTTGTTCATTTACCTCCACTTTCCCATCACAAAGCGGTGCTATCCCGCACCTACTCCTATCCCAGCTTTGAATCTAGCTCTTAAGTTTCCCCCTGTCTTACAAGACACAGTACGGGGCAGCACAGTGGCGTAGCGATAGAGCCACTGCCTTACAGCGCCAGAGACCCGGGTTCGATCCAGACTCTGGGTGTTTGTCTACGGTGTTTGTACGATCTCCACGTGACCTGCGTGGGTTTTCTCCGTGATCTCCTCCCACACTCTAAAGACGTACAGGTTTGTAGGTTAATTGGCTCGGTATAAATGCATTTTGTCCCTAGTGTGTATAGGATAGTGTTAGTGTATGGGGATCGCTGGTCAGTACGGACTCAGTGGGCCGAAGGGCCTGTTTCCGTGCTGTATCTCTAAACTAAACTAAACTAAACTAAACTAAAATATCTTCTCTTTACTTATCTTGATCATGATGTCCACCTCCTGCTGGGTTGGCCCTGCTTCTGCCACATTGTTGACCATCACCCATGCTCACTGGCTTAATAATTGGATGTTGATGCCCTTTCACATTTGACATTGAATCTCATCCTGAACGGAAAAAAAACTTCATTCTTGTTCTTGCAAACTACTAGTGCAACTAAAATCTACCTGCCTCTGAAATGTTCTCATTTATTGTGAATCTGTGTAATTCTCTGCCTCAGAAGGCAGTGGAGGCCAATTCTCTGAATGCATTCAAGAGAGGGCTAGATAGAGCTCTTAAGGATAGCGGAGTCAGGGGGTATGGGGAGAAGGCAGGAACTGATACTGATTGAGAATGATCAGCCATGATCACATTGAATGGCGGTGCTGGCTCGAAGGGCCAAATGGCCTCCTCCTGCACATATTGTCTATTGTCTATCTCCAAAATCCGTACAACCCCTCAGTCAAGTTTTATTTTTGCCAAAGCATTTGAATGGCCAAAATCAAAGCCACAAACTGCAATTTGTTGTAACTTTAAGCATGGTGTGCTGTTTTTCTGTGACCCTCTCAACATTCTGGCAGCTATTCTGGTATCCTATTTGTCCCTGAGTTTTGAGACCCTTGTGAATATGTGTTTTTAAGAGACCCGTTTGTCCATCTTGGGATTTACCTCTTCTGTCCTCTTTCCACACCATACTTAAACTATCCTACCTTCTCTCTGGCTGGCTTCCATCTGACTGACTTATTGCAAATAGAATAAGAAAATAACTGCAGATGCTGGTACAAATCGAAGGTATTTATTCACAAAATGCTGGAGTAACTCAGTAGGTCAGGCAGCATCTCAGGAGAGAAGGAATGGGTGACGTTTCGGGTCGAGACCCTTCTTCAGTCTGAAGAAGGGTCTCGACCCGAAACGTCAACCATTCCTTCTCTCCTGAGATGCTGCCTGACCTGCTGAGTTACTCCAGCATATTGCAAATAGAAGCTCATCCTAATCTCTGCTGTCCGTTCACATTGAGTTCCTTTCATCTATCGCTCTTCCTTTTGACATTCCCTTCATTGATTTCTGTCTTGCTCATTTAAAAACTAACTTTTCTAATTTCCATGTGTTCATACCCCCTTTGTACCGCCCTCTGCTGGTGGGATACACCTCTGTAACTCTGCTCGGAATCCTCCTCCAGCAATAATCATCTCCCACTTGCTTTGCGCAAACCTTATTGGTCTTAGCTTCAGTCATGGTGATATCCCCAAACGTCTCCGCCTATAAAAAAAATTGCGCAAATGCTACCCTCAAACTCAACGATACGATACGATATGATACGAAATAACTTTATTTATCCCAGGAGGGAAATTGATCTGCCGACAGTCATAAAACACACCAAGATTAATGAAACATGGAAATTAAAGTGACCTCAATTAAACCTCAATGAAAGATAATTTTTCCTGTTTGAATTAATAATTTCTACAAACTTAATTACGTTCATGGCAAGAGAATAAGTGACAAACAATTGATATTCGGAATCAACTGGGCACTAACCTGGGTACCAGCTTATAGATCAATACTATTCAGCGTCACAATGGGTAAGAGTTGTTGAAATCGGGAGATCATGCAATTATTACAAGCTGAATAATGTATGGCCCCCTGTGGCCCTAGTATCTCCTCCGAGGCAGTTCTTTGTGGATCCTAGAGGCTTAGAAGCTGGATTGGCTTCAGATCATCCAGTTCCTGAAACACTGTGTGGGATTTGGCTGTGTCTTGTTTCAATCTATTGAATTCTAAACAGAAACCACATGTAAAAACAATCAGGATGAATTGAAAAGCAGTCGATTCGAGAGAAAAAAAGGGAATTCCTGCATCAGCAAAAATATGAACAGTTTTGGACTCAGAGTTAAATAATATCCCTCAGCAGAAAGTGGCTTGTATTTTCTGAAGCTCTAGGCCAAGACGCCAGATTTCCAGTATGTCGAATCTAGTTCCTATTCCTTCTGCCATCTTAATTCCCTCAGATGATCTGGTCCACAATGAAAGTTTTGTGAGGTGCTAGAAACACTTTAGTTTGAAGCATAAATGTTTAAAATGTTTTAATGCTCTAGGTGAATTGGCTGGATGTTGCACAGAGCACAGTGAAATCTCCAGATTACTTTGCTCTGTGCATATAGAATTTTTCTCACAATTAAAAGCATTTCATTAAACTGCCTTTCATTACCTTTCTCATTTTCTGGGCGCTCAGTGAGGTTTCGCCACATACTTTGGGGTCTAATAAAGACTATTTCATAGATTATTATATCATTATACTAACCCTGCCAAGACACCCTGCATCTGTCTTATGTTATCATTTTAGAATTATTGCTCATTGTCCGTAATTTATCATGTAAACTACACTGGTAGTAGTACTGGTGTGGATCCAAATCCTGCATTGTGATGTGAATTAATGGTGCTGGTACTTGGAGCATTGTAGTGTGGTTTAAAAATAGTAATTTCCCAAAACTTGACTGCTTTACAGAATTGTGGCTTCCCTTTGTAGTTAAATGTTTTTTTTCTTATTAAGGTAGAGTCAATGATGACTGCTGTGCTGTTTAATTAAGCAATGCGCTTCATCTGAAATGTTACATACAAGGAATGCTGAGATACAAGTTCTCTACTGCTGATCAATGATCTGAATCCCTTCTCCTGCAGTAGTGTTCAGTACTGCGATATGAGCTTCACAGCACCAATGCATGGTATAAGGCAATGTTTATATTTTATTCCATGGAGACAATGTGAATTCAGCAGTCCTTTGAATTTACTAGTAATGATGCATATTGCAGAGTACAGATCGGTAAAGGATGTGGTAAAGGAATCCAGGGATTATGAACACAATATGGGATTGCGTAAGATAGACACAAATGCTGAAGAAGGGTCTCGACCCGCAACGTCACCTATTCCTTCTCTCCAGAGATGCTGCCTGTCCTGCTGAGCTACTCTAGCATATCGGTTTAAACCTTCATCTGCAGTTCCTTCCTACACATGGGATTGCATAAAGTGAGAATTGTAAGAAAGTGCAGTGCAGAAGAAACATAAGGTATATAAGAATGGAAGGTGAATACAAAAGATTTGGTGGAAAGACAAGTTTATTCAAGTCAGAATACTGGGTAACATGGTGGCGCAGCGGTAGAGTTGCTGCCTTACAGCGCCAGAGACCCGGGTTCGATCCTGACTATGGGTGCTTGTCTGTGCAGAGTTTGTACGTTCTCCCCATGACCTGCGTTGGTTTTGTTCAAGATCTTCGGTTTCCTCCCCCATTCCAAAGACGTATAGGTTTGTAGTTTAATAGTCTTGGTATAAATGTGAAAAAAAAAGCCGCAGTGTGTGTAGAATAGTGTTAGTGCGCGGGGATCATTGGTCGGTGCGAACTCGATGGGCCGAAGGCCCTGTTTCCGCACTTTATCTCGAAACTAAACTAAACTAGATTAGCCAAATCACCAGTGGGTGATTTGTTAAATAACTTAACCTACAATGAACATTGCCCTTCTGTAAAAAAACTAGACTGGTCTTGCTGCACCTTGCAGATTGACATGCATCACAGTCAAATTGCATTCCAGATTTTATTTTCCTACAGCTACACAATAAGCATTGTATCTCCATATTGTGCCTTTTACAAGTTATTCCACCAATGAGATCTAGTAAAAGGTATTAGAAATCAATATGACAAATCCAGCAACAAAATATATTAATCTCCAATAATTTTTTATCAATTTGCTGTCTGAACACAGTCTACAAAACTTTGGAATTGTAAAGGGAACAGAAGTATTGTTACATTTTGACTCTCAGTCTGAAGAAGGGTCTTGCCCCGAAACGTCATGCATTCCATCTCTCGAGAGATGCTGCCTGTTCTGCTGAGTTACTCCAGAATTTTGTGTCGATCTAGAAGTAAGGTTAATTACTGGAAGTCACAAGTTAGGGAATCCAAGGTATAAAATCTAGACAGATTCATAAAGTCAGGAAAAAAGATTAGCACTCTTTGGATTAATTATTTAATAACAGGACAGTAGATGCATCATGTTTAAAAACTGTGCATTTGAACATTTCAAATGTACTTCAAATTAAGAGAGTGAAATCGATCAGTTATAAGCTTCATATTTTGCTGAATCATTTAAATGTTGCTGTTGTAATCTTCCTTTTGAAGGATTTGCATGCAATATTTCACTGCCCGGTGAGGCCATTAAGAAATCCAAATTGGGTTAAGAAAGGCTGTCTTTATTTTCCATTTTCTTCTTCTTCTTCTTAAGCCCTTGACTCCTCTAGGGAGCTTAGGCCATTGACAAATGCCCTCCACCTCACTCGGTTGTTGGTGGTTCTTTCAAGATCTCCCACTCCCAGACATTTCTGCCTGGACACCTCTTCTCCAGCTGTTCCTGGGGCGACCTTCCCGAAATTGCGCACAAACATAAATTGCAGGAGGGAACAATTTAATGTTCAATAAAAGAAAGCGCATGATGTAAATGGTCTAGGGTTCGAGAACCAGTCAGTCCTACTTTGTTGAGTAAATAGTCACACTGACATGAGATGTATTTTTAGGTCAGGATCAAACTATCTTACGTTCAAATAAATGTATGGAGTTTGTACGTTCTCCCTGGGTTTTCTCCGGATGCTCCGGTTTCCTCCCACTCTTCAAAGATGTACAGGTTTGTAAGTTAATTGGCTTCGGTAAAATTGTAAATTGTCCCTAGTGTGTAGAATAGTGCTAAGAAGGAGAAGGCAAGGAATTTCTTCTCTCTGAGGATGGTGAATCTTTGGAATTCTCTCTCTCAGAGAGTTGTGGTAGTAAATTCATTGAATTTACTGGAGTCTGAGATTGATAGAGGTTTTTAATTAAAGGGGATCCCACAGCGTAGCCTGGAGAGAGGGCAGATTCGCACATTTGAGACTAAGATTGGATCACAGAACCCTTCTTCAGCTTAAATGCAGGAGCTCTTATTTTGAAACTCTTTCCCCCTCCCACCATTAGTTGATAGCCCAAAAGGGGAAATATTTATCAAACCCCTCAGAGTATTATCTTTTTCAATTTGATCACCTCTCATTAATCTAAACTTCATTGAGTGTAGGGCCAACCAGTTTAATCTTTCCTCAGCCATTAACCCCAGATATCCCATTTGGAAATTCAAAATATCTATTATTAGCATTTATTGAAGCAGTTTAAAATGAATTAAAATTGATTAAAATTACATTTGCATGACATTTCAACCATGCCTAAATTAAATCTGATACAGCCCAATAACTTGGTTTTGTATTTTATTTATTTCTATTTGGAATCGAGAGCACTGACTGCTTGTGATCTGTGCAGTCGACTTTGTTATTCTTTGTCGTCAGGAAGATGTTCCATGCCATCACCTAACCCCGTTTCACTCTTTTTCATTAATAAATACAATCCTGCCCTTGTGGTTACAGAAGGGCTATTGATCCCTTGATTTTGTTGAGTTAGACTATTGATGATCTGCATTCCATTGTAGAAAAGGGAACTGCAGATGCTGGTTTCCACAAAAGGACACAAAGTGCTGGAGTAACTCAACAGTGGAAATCTGTGGAAATCTGTGGAATTCTCTGCCTCAGAAGGCAGTGGAGGCCAATTCTCTGAATGCATTCAAGAGAGAGCTAGATAGAGCTCTTAAGGATAGCGGAGTGAGGGGGTATGGGGAGAAGGCAGGAACAGGGTACTGATTGAGAATGATCAGCCATGATCACATTGAATGGTGGTGCTGGCCGAATGGCCTACTCCTGCACCTATTGTCTATTGTCTATTGTCTATTAACAGGTCAGGCAGCATCTCTACAGAACATGGATAAATGGTATTCCATTTATTTCCTTTTAGTTTAGTTTAGTTTAGCGACGCAGTATGGAAACAGGCCCTTTGGCCCACCAAGACCACGCCAACCAGCGATTACCCATACACCAGTTTGGTCCTACATACTAGGGACAATTTACAGAAGCCAATTAACCTACAAACCCTCACGTCTTGGGAATGTGGGAGGAAACCGTAGCACCCGGAGAAAATCCAACCAGTTACAGGGAGAAGGTATACACTCCACATAGACAGTACCCGTGGTCAGGATCAAACCCGGGTCACTTGCGCTGTTAGGCAGCAACTCTACCGCTGCACCACCGTGCTGCACAATTTCCTTTTATTCCACATACTTTGACTCGCATGCCTAACAAAGCTATCAGTCTCATTCTTGAAAATGTAATTGACCTAATCTCCACAACTTTCTCTTTGGTTGGGTTGGTGGGGGGATGGATGAAGGGCTGGAGGAATTGGGGGGAGATTTACAATATCCTTTGCTAACAACAAATGCTTCCTAACTGATGTAGGCCCCTTGTTCTCTTGTGTTCTCTTGTTACCCTTGCTGCTCATTCTACATACAAAAAACATTTTGTTTGCAAGCACTCCACTGAAACCATTCATTATTTGACAAATCACAGTCAGATTACCATTCACCTTTGAAAAGTAATAAAAATCAATGTTACGTGAGTGATTTTGATTGTACCCAGGTGCATCCAGGTACAAAAAGACTATTTATGTAGGAAAGAACTGCAGATGCTGGTTTAAACTGAAGGTTGACACAAAATGCTGGAGTAACTCAGCGGGACAGGCAGCATCTCTGGAGAGAAGGAATGGGTGACGTTGTTAAGTGGTTGAACATTAGCTGGAAGCAGTGCTTTGTTTGGTGATGGGACACGCTGGCACCTTTATGCCCTAAAAAAAGCACTGGCTAGAAGTATACTGGGGAGGGCGTTCCAGGATCCTAGAGTTTCAGCCGCAACTGGACTCCCACAGCCCACAGACTGCCATATTTCCATGTTGTGTTTGTGCTCACAGCTGTGTCACTATCGCTGGGCCTCATAAAGATCAGTTTATTTGATATATCGATGGCTGACGTGCACAGAACAAGCACTATTCATCTTCATTGCAATTAAACAATGCAACGTTATTTAATGTCATTAAATCCTTTACCTAAAGTAAGGGAATCAAAAACCAGAGGACAGAGGTTTAAGGTGAGAGGGGAAAGATTTAACAGGAACCTGAGGGGCAACTTTTTCCACACAGAGGCTGGTGAGATATGGAGCAAGCTGCCAGAGGAGGTAGTTGAGGCAGGTACTATAACAACATGTAAAAGTTATTTGGACAGGTAGATGGATAGGAAAGGTTTAGCGGGATTATGGCCATACACGGGCAGCTGGGACAATTGTAGGTGGGGCGTCTTGTTTGTCATGGGCAAGTTAGGCCGAAGGGTAGGGGTGCCAAATATCTCATTCCCAAACACGGCACAAGGTGATGTCACTGCCCCGCGCCCCACGTAACCTCACCCAGCCAGTGGCCATGTACTCCCGCTCCACCAATGGCGGACGCCCAGGCCGGGAGGCGGGTTGCTATGCAACCTCCGTTAGGCGACGCCCGGGCCTCCGGACCTAGACTGCCTGGAGCTAAAACCTAGAGTGTCGGGACCTAAACCGTCGGGACCTACAATGTCGGGGCCTACAGCGCCCCTGGACCTAATATGGGACAAGGGCGGTCCCGAACGGGACAAACCAATTTAGCCCAAAATACGGGATGTCCCGGCTAATACGGGACAGTTGGCAACCCGACCAAAGGGCCTGTGGTCGTGCTGTATGATTCTATGACTCTAGGTATTGACAATGCATTTGATCTCAAACTCAGATTAATTCATGTGAGCAGGTTATGCAGTTACAATCTTCTGCCATCTCACGTTTTTCTCCTCTCACCTGTTTTACTCTAGATTCTGTGTCATTTGTCCACAGTATGCTGCAATCAGTCACACTTGGCTGTGAGCGGCTATTACTCCAAGTCATCATATTATTTTGCTGAAAGTTTCATCACTGGTTTAGCCCACCTTGAACACAAAGGCAAAGAATAGTTGAAGCCTAATTTTGATTCAGAGCATTGGCCTTAAGAATCTGGAAGCAGTTTCTCAGCTGGGAAAATATTGCATGCAGGGTAAAGCTGCAACATATAAAATCAGGGAAAAAAAACAAGGTTTCAGGGAAAAAGCCTTGATAAAAAGTCTATGCCAAAATAATCAGATGTGTCTGATGCCGATTATGGGGATTTAGCTTTGATTTGTCATGTGAATTAATGATACTGCCTGTACCAAGAACCGTTGGTTCATGAGCTATAGCTGTCAGATATACTTAAATTTTGAGTAACAGGTAACCAGTTTTAGTGAGATTACACTTTACCCTGATTGCTGTTTCATCATAGTCACTGACATATTTTAATCTCTGCTAAAACAAGGTTTTCCATAAATAAATATTGATCTGGACTTACACTGAAGTTACTAATTGTCTCAGAAGACAGACACAAAGTGCTAGAGCAACTCAGCTGGGTTAGGCAGCATCTCTGGAGAAAAAGAACAGGTGATGTTTCGGGTCAGAAATCTCTTCAGAAGTCAGAACAAGGGTCTAGACCTGAAATGTCACCTATTCCTTTTCTCCAGAAATCCAGCCTGACCCGCTGAGTTACTCCAGCATTTTGTGTCTATCTTCGGTATAAACCAGCATCTGCAGTTCCTTCCCATGCATTACTAATAGTCTAGATTTATTGCCTGTAATTGACACAATAACAACTATTAGATTTTATAAAAATAATCTGACTTGAAAAGTACTGTATAAATGTTAGCCCTACGAGGTACTACTAAATCACATGTTGACAAAGGCACTGGTCAATTCACCCGATGTTTGCTGATATGTTCTTTTACACCAATTAATCTTTCGTATCCAATTTACCAATGTCTTTCATAGAACTAAGACACTCACAACATTTGATGTATGTTGTGCAATTGATTAATTGATTGAAAGATACAGCATGGAAACTTCAGTCCCCCAAGTCATAGCCGACAATAGATCGCTAGTTCACACTAGTTCTATGTTATCCCTCTTTCTCACCCACTCACTACACACTTGGGACAATTTACAGAAGCCAATCAGCCTACAAATCATAATCATAATCATAATCATAATCATCATCATCATCATCATCATAATCATAATCATCATCATCATCATCATAATAATCATCATCATCATCATCATCATAATCATTATTATACTTTATTAGCCAAGTATGTTTTGCAACATACGAGGAATTTCATTTGCCAGACAGTCATGCCAATAAAAAGCAGCAGAACACACAAAATACATTTTAACATGAACATCCACTACAGTGACTCCTCCACATTCCTCACTGTGATGGAAGGCGAAAAAAAGTTCACTCTCTTCTCTTCCTTGTTCTCCCGCGGTCGGGGGCCTTGAGCCTTCCGTTGACAGGACGATCTTGGCTCCCATAGCGGGCGGTCGGGCCCTCCGTGTCGGGCGATCAAGCTCCTGCATCGGGGAGGAATCTCAACTCCCTTGCGCCGGGTGATCTGACCCTGGTCGGGGCTGGTTGAACCTTATGCGTCTTTGGAGCTTCCCGACATCGGTCTCTACCCGAGACTGCGAGCTCCATGATGTTGAAGTCCACAGGCCGTGGTTGGAGCGTCGATCCAGTCGATCCCAGGGAGTGCAGGCTCCGGTGGTAAGTCCAGAGCCCCGCGGTGGGGCTCAAAGTCAGTCCCGAGCAAGGCCTCCAGCTCCATGATGTTAGGCCGCAGAGCCACCGGAGATACGATCCAGAAAACAATCGCATCTCCGGAAAGGTAAGAGATTGAAAAAAGTTTCCCCCGGCCCTCCCCCCCCCCCCCCCCCCCCCCCCCCCCCCGCCCACCCCCACATAAAACAAACCAGAGAACATTAACACAAACTTTAAAAATACACTAAAAATAACAAAAAGACGAAAAGACAGACAGACCGTTGGCAAGGCTGCCATCGCTGATGGCGCCACCCGGTGGTGTTCAAATGCACACGTCCATGGGATGTGGGAGGAAAGCCAAGCAGTCACAGGGATAATGTGCAAACTCCACACAGACAGCACTTGAGGTCAGGATCGTATCAGGGTCTCTGCTGCTGTGAGACAGAAGCTCAATGAACTGCATCACTGTGCGTCCAATCTTCCAAAGAAATATGGAGGACATTATAGGTGGATAATAATCTGAAGGACGTTGAAGGGTAAATTACCTTGTACCTTTATAATCTGAAGGACAAGGTAAGAGGATAAATTGCAATGTGTCAGTCATTCACCAGAACCATTAATCCTGCAAGGTTTTGTGTTAGAAACACAATAGGCAGGTGGTGATAAAGTACCAATTTCTTACCATTACCAACATGAGAGAGAGAGAGAGAGCGAAAGTGGGAAAGTGTAGGTAAGTGAGTGTGAGTGAATGAGTAAACGTGAGTGTGTGTGTGTGTGTGTGAGAGAGAGAGAGAGAGAGAGAGAGAGAGAGAGTGAGAGAGAGAGAGAGAGAGAAAGAGAGGGAGATCTCATGAGAATCTTGCAACATCACTGATGCGAACACATGATCAAATGAATCATAGAGTCATAGAGAATCATAGAAACATAGAAACATAGAAACATAGAAAATAGGTGCAGGAGTAGGCCATTCGGCCCTTTGAGCCTGCACCGCCATTCAATATGATCATGGCTGATCATTCAGCTCAGTAGCCTGTACCTGCCTTCTCTCCATACCCCCTGATCCCTTTAGCAAAAAGGGCCACATCTAACTCCCTCTTAAATATAGCCAATGAACTGGCCTCAACTACCTTCTGTGGCAGAGAATTCCACAGACTCACCACTCTCTGTGTGAAGAAATGTTTTCTCATCTCGGTCCTAAAAGACTTCCCCCTTATCCTTAAGCTGTGACCCCTGGTTCTGGACTCCCCCAACATCGGGAACAATCTTCCCGCATCTAGCCTCTCCAACCCCTTAAGAATTTTATATGTTTCTATAAGATCCCCCCTCAGTCTTCTAAATTCCAGCGAGTACAAGCCCAGTCTATCTAGTCTTTCCTCATATGTAAGTCCCGCCATCCCAGGGATCAATCTGGTGAACCTTCTCTGTACTCCCTCTAAGGCAAGAACGTCTTTCCTCAGGTTAGGAGACCAAAACTGCACACAATACTCCAGGTGCGGTCTCACCAAGGCCCTGTACAACTGCAGCAGAACCTCCCTGCTCCTAAACTCAAATCCTCTTGCTATGAATGCCAACATACCATTCGCTTTCTTCACTGCCTGCATGCTTGCTTTCAATGACCGGTGCACCATGACACCCAGGTCACGTTGCATCTCCCCTTCTCCCAATCGGTCACCATTCAGGTAATACTCTGCTTTCCTGTTCTTGCCACCAAAGTGGATAACCTCACATTTATCCACATTATATTGCATCTGCCATGCATTTGCCCACTCGCCTAATCTATCCAAGTCACTCTGCAGCCTCCTAGCATCCTCCTCGCAGCTAACACTGCCACCCAGCTTCGTGTCATCCGCAAACTTAGAGATGTTACATTCAATTCCCTCGTCCAAATCATTAATATACACTGTAAATAACTGGGGTCCCAGCACTGAGCCTTGCGGTACCCCACTAGTCACTGCCTGCCATTCCGAAAAGGACCTGTTTATTCCTACTCTTTGCTTCCTGTCCGCCAACCAATTTTCTATCCACCTCAACACTGAACCCTCAATACCGTGTGCTTTAAGTTTGTACACCAATCTCCTATGTGGGACCTTGTCGAAGGCCTTCTGAAAGTCCAGATATAACACATCGACTGGTTCTCCCTTATCCACTCTACTAGTTACATCCTCGAAAAATTCTATAAGATTCGTCAGACATGATTTGCCTTTGGTAAATCCATGCTGACTTTGTCCGATGATTTCACCACTTTCCAAATGTAATGCGATCACATCTTTAATAACTGACTCTAGCATTTTCCCCACTACCGATGTTAGGCTAACTGGTCTATAATTCCCCGTTTTCTCTCTCCCTCCCTTTTTAAAAAGTGGGGTTACATTAGCTACCCTCCAGTCCTCAGGAACTACTCCAGAATCTAAAGAGTTTTGAAAAATTATCACTAATGCATCCACTATTTCTGAGGCTACTTCCTTAAGCACTCTGGGATGCAGCCTATCTGGCCCTGGGGATTTATCTGCCTTTAATCCATTTAATTTACCTAACACCACTTCCCGACTAACCTGTATTTCCCTCAGTTCCTCCATCTCTTTAGACCCCCGGTCCCCCGCTATTTCCGGCAGACGGTTTATGTCTTCCTTAGTGAAGACAGAACCAAAGTATTTGTTCAATTGGTCTGCCATCTCCTTGTTCCCTATGATCAATTCACCTGTTTCCGACTGCAAGTGACCTACATTTGCCTTAACTAATCTTTTTCTCTTGACATATCTATAAAAGCTTTTGCAGTCTGTTTTTATGTTCCTTGCCAGTTTTCCCTCATAATCTATTTTCCCTTTCCTAATTAAGCCCTTTGTCCTACATACAGTGTGGAAACATGCCTTTCAGCCCAACTTGCCCACACTGACCAACATATCCCATCTACACTACTCCCACCTACCTACATTTGGCCCATATCCCTCTGAACCTGTCCTATCCATGTACCTGTCCAAATGTCTTTTAAATGTCGTTATAGTATCTGCCTCAACTTCCTCTTCTGGCAGCTCATTCCATACACTTATCACCCTATTAAATCTCCCTCCCTCCCCCCCCCCCCCCCCCCCCCACCCTATCTCAGTTCCAATTACTTAAATCGGTTGTGACAACACCTCTGTATTTCCTGATCAGTAGCACGTTGCTTAAATAACTGCCCCATAAAATACATTCTTGTGTGAGGATCTCCCCTCAACAGATGTAAACAGTGATGTGACATCACCCCAACACACCTTGTCAGGGCATAACATTTTTTCTACATTGTGAAGTTGCATTTGGCATGTTCAATATAATTCATCCTGTTATTTTAAGGATGTGCCCCAGCTAAGTTACATATCATGAAGTGTTGCTTGTCCATGGATCATGAGGAAACCACTCTTCTTCTGATGGACATTCCATAATTCATGCTCACCTGCCAACGGGACCTCACTCCTGGCGAGGATTTCACTGACCAATTCTTGCACATCTCTGCGTGGGAAGGAACTGCAGGTGCTAGTTTATAGCGAAAATAGGCACAAAATGCTGGAGTAACTCAGCGGGTCAGGCAACATCTCTGGAGAAAAGGAATAGGGTGGCATTTCGGGTTGGAACCCTTCTTCAGATTGGAAGATAGAGAAGGCCAGAACATATCAGGTGCCGGCAACAGATGATCCCTGTCTGGGGTGGAGGCCATAATGGCCCATTGTTGCTGGGGAAGATGTGCTGATGACAGGGATACAAGGATGTGAACAGTGGAACTAGTAGGACGACTAGGCTGGGGGAGGAGGAGAAAGAAATGCAAGGAGTTACTAATGTGGGATCTGCCTCCCTCTTTCCTGCAGTCACTGTCTCTTCCATGGCAGCAAAATATGAGTAGTTGCTGTGTGGCTGTTATGAAGAATGTACCAACAAGGGATGACACCCATATCTGAATGCTCATCCTCTGTACATTATACAAATCCCATAGTATAAGAAAATAACTGCAGATGCTGGTACAAATCGATTTATTCACAAAATGCTGGAGTAACTCAGCAGGTCAGGCAGCATCTCGGGAGAGAAGGAATGGGTGACGTTTCGGGTCGAGACCCAGAAGGGTAATACAAATCCCATTGCAGTCTTTCTTGCTGGGTGCAAATAACCCTGCACTGTTGCACAACTATTTTGGCCATTTTTATTAACGTTTTATCGGGGGTTCATTTAACTTTACAGTGACGTTTCAACACTCTTAGTGTGATCCAATGTTTTTGTCACAAATTTGCATCAGGGTACAGTTTATGCAGTCTCATCTTGTGGAGGTCAGTTCAACAGATAGGGACTATCAACTCCCTTTTCTGTTTCAGACTGGTGCATTCGCCTAATGTCCTTTGCCACCATATCCTTTCACACCCAGTCTACCATTTATGCTGGAATTAAATAACTTTGTGTTGTAACGGGAGTCTTTTCATGACTTCCCCTGAGTTGTTATACAGCTGGTTCTTTACTGTACTTGGCAGGGGGATTTAGTGTTAATAAGTAATTATGACACCACCCAAAAATGTTGTGTTTTTAGTCAAATAACAAATATTATTCACCATGATACTTTCCTGAGCAGTGTTAAGTGCAATCAACATCAACTGTCCCACAGCAACAAATCTGAAATGAAAGCAAAAACTATTGAAGATAGACACAATGTGCTGGAGCAACCCAAATGGGTCAGGCAGCATCTCTGGAGGTAAAGGATGGGTGATGTTTCAGTTTGGGCCCCTTCCCAATGCAAAATCATTGGTCGGCTTTCGAAAAACCGTACATTCAAATTTAGTTAAATATGGAAGGGGATTCAAGTTACAATATTATATATTTTAGCTGTAAATTTATAACATCCTTCACACAGAGATAAAGTCACCATCAGAATGCTATCAGGATTTCATGGACAGCGAGTTCAGCTTGCTAATATTTTTCTTTCTTCAGAGAGATATTGCTCATTGGATACAATTTCAGTTGAAATATATTGTTCATTTGGGATGTTCAATATAATTCTTCCTGTTGTTATTTGTTGCTGCTTTAGAGTAGCGGTAGAGTTGCTGCTTTACAGCGAATGCAGCGCCGGAGACTCAGGTTCGATCCTGACTACGGGTGCTGCACTGTAAGGAGTTTGTACGTTCTCCCCGTGACCTGCGTGGGTTTTCTCCGAGATCTTCGGTTTCCTCCCACACTCCAAAGACGTACAGGTATGTAGGTTAATTGGCTGGGCAAATGTAAAAAAAAAAAAAATTGTCCCTAGTGGGTGTAGGATAGTGTTAATGTGCGGGGATCGCTGGGCGGCACGGACTTGGAGGACCGAAAAGGCCTGTTTCCGGCTGTATAGATATGATATGATATGATATGATAAGAATGTGCCCAAATCGTCCCATTTCATAGGTTGTGACTTGGTCACGCTTCATGCAATTTCAGAAAGCATTGGCAAATTAGAGTTTAGATAAGTTTGGATTATAAAAGTGATTAATATATTGCTGGGAAGGAGCAGAAATATCACGCTATGGTATTCCAACTACTCTGGATCATATCATATATATACAGCCGGAAATAGGCCTTTTTCGGCCCTCCAAGTCCGTGCCGCCCAGCGATCCCCGCACATTAACACTATCCTACACCCACTAGGGACAATTTTTTTTAACATTTACCCAGCCAATTAACCTACATACCTGTACGTCTTTGGAGTGTGGGAGGAAACCGAAGATCTCGGAGAAAACCCACGCAGGTCACGGGGAGAACGTACAAACTCCTTACAGTGAAACACCCGTAGTCAGGATCGAACCAGAGTCTCCGGCGCTGCATTCGCTGTAAAGCAGCAACTCTACCGCTGCGCTACCGTGCCGCCCTTCAGGATCGTACTTCAAAACATTAACTATTAAAAATAAACTCTTGTGTGTGAGGATTGGTGAGATCTTTCCAATAATAATAATACAAGGTTTAAATTGTCTGTACTTTATCATAGGCAATTCTTTGGCTTCGATACATTTGTGTCTGTGGTCTATTCTGATCGTGGCGGAGTGCGTGTTTTGTAATGTTAAGCAATGTGCTTCTATCAGATCGTGAAGCACAAATTATTTTTGAAGGATGATGTTTTCGAAACTTCCAAATCCACAAAAAGTTTAGATGTAACGCCATTAATCAAAAGGCAATCTCCTGTTGTGAGTTTTAAAAATCGAAATAACTCTGATCTTGCTTTGGTTGATTGGCTCAAATTCACTTTTTTTAAAATCACTGATCATTAATCAATGTCATGTGCAAGGATTTGTGTAAAAAAAATACAAGACTCCAAGTTCTGGAAAGTGAGATTTTATTTTCCATAGTTAGTATCTGTCACAAACTGTGAGGCTGATTGCCATTCACAGCACAGAGCAACTGTACAATCAGACACACACCGCTGGGGAGAGCAAGGAACCACCAATGTGTATGGATTTAAAACTTCATCTGGAGTTGCCAGCTCGCTGATTGGGGAGAGAATGGGAAATACAGTAGGCCCTCTATGGACTTAAGATGAAAATATAAATTTAAAGGAAGGATAACCCCGGAGGCGTGAAATCAAAAAACAAAATTTGATCAAAAATGACTCAGCTGGCCAGTCAGCATCTATGGTTGAAGACCTTTCATCAGAAAGACCGGCACGGTGGCGCGGCGGTAGAGCCTGGGTTCGATTCAGAGACCCGGGTTCGATCCTGACCATGGGTGCTTGTCTGTGCGGAGTTTGTACCTTCTCCCCGTGACCGCGTGGGTTTTCTCCGGGTGCTCCGGTTTCCTCCCACACTACAAGGGCGTACAGGTTTGTAAGGTAATTGGCTTCTATAAATTGTAAATTATCCCCGATGTGTAGGATAGTGCTAGTGTATGGGGTGATCGCTGGTCGGTATGGACACGTTGGGCCGAAGGGCCTGTTTGTGGGCTGTATCTCTAAAAAAAAAAATTAAACTAGAAAACTAAGTAAAAAAGTCAGTTTTAAGTTACAGATAGGGCAGGAAAGAGATTGATAGGGCAATAGGTTATATCGACAGGGTGAGGCCAGGGTTGTTGTGGTGATAAACTGTTGATGAAGCCACCAGGTTGCTGGGTTAATGAAGGCAGTTTGAGAGAAAGGGAGAAAATAAACATATTGACGTTTAAAAGCTGTGAAATATTGATCTGTAGGAAGTGCCCAGCAAGTCAGACTATGGAGAGAGAGAGAGATAAATGGAGCCAATATTACTGATGGAAAATCAACACCCGGAATAGACCATTTCTGATGTTCGGAATTTCGGAGGTGATTGAATGGAGGGGTGGATGGAGGGTGTTGTGATGTCGGTCTGATCATGCACTAGAAATGTTGCATAAGCCTAGGATAATCATTCAATCAGTTTTCAGGAGCAACTTCCAGCAGTCTCTTTAAGACCCCTATTTGAGTTGTTCATCATCCAAAAGCCAATGGGTGGAGGTTCTGTGGTCCATGCTTCATAGATTGGTACTTGAGAACTAAGTTGGCCCCTTTTATCTAGTGTAGAAAATACATGTAAATGTTGTAATTGGAGCTGTGTTGGACAGGGCCGCATCATCCATGATGAGGCTAACTTGAATATCAAGCAGATAAACACAAAGTGATGGAGTAACTCAGTGGGTCAGGCAGCATCTCTAGAGAAAAAGGATGGGTGACGTTTTGGATTTGGCCACAGACAGACATTGCTTATTTTCAGCACAGAGGACACACAATCTCTCCCTCTTCCTGTTTCCCCCATTGAACCCCCCCCCCCCCACCTTCTCTCCCCCTCCCCTCTCACCTGTGGCCCACCTAGACTCGCACCTATTTCTCCCCTCACCTACACTTCTTCCTCGAGCTTCACAATTCACACTCTTGAATCCTTCTGCCACACATCTTCTGTCTTTTCATCTCTGGTCCTTGTCCAACCATCAGCCTATCAAATAACCCTTCCTATCTGTGTTGGTTTATTACCTGCCAGACTTTGCCCTTTCGCTCCTCTCTCCCAGCTCTCTTCCTCCTCTTATAATCTCTGAAGAAAGGTCCCGACCAGAAACGTCACCTATCCATGTTCTCCAAACATGCTGCTTGACTCCAGCACTCTGAGTCTACTTTTGTAAACCTGCATCTGCGCTTCCTTGCTTCTAGGGTTTATTTTTCTCCAGTTTTAGCATCTGGACTTTCATGACAAGGTCAGCATTTATTGCTCTTTCCTCAATCACCATTGACTAGTTGGCTAAGTTGTTGAACCACGCCGTCATTTCGCTGATGATAACTTGAGTGTTCCTGGGTTGAAAGTTCTTGGATTTAGCCCTGACGACCACGCAGTAATGGTGATATTTTACAAATCAGGATGGTGTGTGCGAAGGGTATTCTACAGCTGGTGGCGTTTCCCTGAACATTCTGCCCTTGTTTTAGTTTAGTTTAGAGATACAGCGTGGAAACAGATCCTTTGGCAACCGGGTCCACACCGACCAACAATCACCCGTATTCTATCCGACACACTAGGGACAATTTGCAAAAGTCAATTAACCGTGGCGGCACGGTAGCGCAGCGGTAGAGTTGCTGCTTTACAGCGAATGCAGCACCGGAGACTCAGGTTCGATCCTGACTACGGGTGCTGCACTGTAAGGAGTTTGTACGTTCTCCCCGTGACCTGCGTGGGTTTTCTCCGAGATCTTCGGTTTCCTCCCACACTCCAAAGACGTACAGGTATGTAGGTTAATTGGCTGGGTAAAGGTAAAAATTGTCCCTAGTGGGTGTAGGATAGTGTTAATGTGCGGGGATCGCTGGGCGGCACGGACTTGGTGGGCCGAAAAGGCCTGTTTCCGGCTGTATATATATGATATGATATGATATAAACCTGCACGTCTTTGGAATGTGGGAGGAAACCAGAACACCTGGAGAAAGCCCACACAGTCACAAGGAGAACATACAAACACAGGACAGGCAGCACCTGAAGTCAGGGTTGAAGATTGATCCTGGATCTCTGGCACTGTAAGGCAGCAACTCCACCGCCTCGCCACCGTGCCACCCTTCTTCGTGGCCGCCCTTGTTGTTCTTCATGGTAGAGTATCCTAGGCAAGTTGCAACTGCGAGATTTGTACATCAGACACATTGCAGCCATGGTGTACTATGGTCAATGGGAGTGAATGGTTACAGCAGCAGTTGGGGTGCTAATCATGAGGTCTTCTTTGTCCTTTCTTGTGTCGGGCACCTTGAGTGTTCTTAGAGTTGTCCTAATACAGACTTGTGGAGAGCATTCATCAAAATCCTGACTCGTGGCTTATAGACGTTTGGCTGGGGAGAAGTCACTCAAGGCAGGACACCCAGCCTTTGTTCTGCTCTTGCAGTACTTATGTGGCAGGTCCAGATACATTTCTGGTCAAAAGTATCTCATTTTGCTGATGGCAGGGGACTAGGTTTGATGGCAAGTGGAAATACCATTGAGTGCGTAGTTCCCATCTGCTTATTTTTGGCCTGGATGGGATGGTAAACAGGTAAAAACTATTCACCTGTTCTTCCTGTCTCCCTTGTTCTACATTGAGATGCATTTCGAAGACTGTGGTCCTGGTTAAACTTTACTTTAGACTTTAGAGATACAGCGTGGAAACAGGCCCTTTGGCCCACCGAGTCCGCGCCAACCCGTACACTAGCACTATTCTACACTAGAGACAATTTACAATTTTACCGAAGCCAATTAACCCTCTCTCCCTCCTATCTCTGCTACTGGAAGCTAACTTTCAGACGTTAGAGTTACAGGGCAGAAACAAGTCCTTTGGCCCACCGAGTCCATGCCGGCCGGCGATCCCCATTCACTAAGACTATCCTACACACTCGGGACAATTTACAATTTTACCGAAGCCAATTAACCTACAAACCTGTACGTCTTTGGAGTGTGGGTGGAAACCGGAGCACCCGGAGAAAACCCACGTGGTCACAGGGAGAACGTACAACCTCTTGTACAGAGAGCATCCCTGGTCAGAATCGAACCCGGGTTTCTGCCGCTGCAAGGTAGCATCTCTATCACTAAGCCACTGTGCCGCCCAAGTCAAAGCTCTCTGATGCTAAACTGCACCCTTGACTGTGTGTTGAAGATGGGTTGGATATTGGAAAGCATGAAATATTAGGGGAATGGCAGTTTTCAGAAATCTCTTTGAAACAAGTCTGTCCCCTGATCTCTTGCCTAGATTTTGTTTAAGGCATTAGACCATTGAAAGAGAATGGAAAAGGGTTTACTTACATTAACATTCTTTAAATAAATTGAAATATATATCTCCCCTATGTGAATAAATACCAGGGACTCGATGCCAATTATGAAAATTTAAAGTAAAATAAATGATCAAGTCCGGAACACTCGTATGTGGAATAAAGAATGTAAGACTTCTCCTAGCAACAGCTGTTTGCCTTCTGTAAACAGTTGCAGGAACCAACATCCTCCTAATCCCTTGTCTCTAATATCTGTTGCCAAGTCATTTTCTCTTTGACAAAACGTTGAAAGTTATAGAAAATGAGCTTTAAAGGAGCCCATTTAGTAATGGGAGCAAAGTTTAAAAACATTTACACAGAAGGCGATTAGGAACCTGTTGATTGGTGTGAAGATGTTAGCAAGCATTAAATATCCAGAGCAGCCAAAAGCTCCTTTTACCCTGTCCCTCTGGACGCCCTTTCATTCCTAACCGGGTGAACAAACACTTGTCTCGCATTCAAGCAAGTAAACGTATCAAGAAAACACAAGGCTGAGGAGCAGAGCGTGAGGCTGGAACGGTGCTTGGCAAAGCACAGTGCAGACATTCAGTTAGTTCTGCAGTCTGCTGGCGTGCAGTCGTATTCAATAGGACGGAGCTGTTAGGCGTCAGTAAGTGGGAATCGCAGCTCAGACCTGCCTCAAGTTTGGTGCTGGCCAGTTCACTGCGGTTAGTCTCACTGAAACAGATTGTGTTGTTGGGATCCTTCTGGTTTGTGCAATTTGATGCGGTTCATACATTAGCAATGGTTAGAAGTCGGTTGAATCTGAGCAAATAAGCACTTACAGCATTTAAAAACCTTAGAAGACTGCATTCTCTGGAGTACCTCTCTAATCAGTTATAATTTTCATTTTAATTCTTGTAAATGGCATGCGGAAACACAGCCTCTGATTACCGGTAAATTACACATTTGTGTTTTCTCTTTCGTCGATTCTTCTATAAAATCTGTGTATTGCGATAATAATGCGTGCTGTAGAAATCCGTCATTGAGATATTATTTCAAGCTCTGAATTATTGGCCCGAGTTTCCTGTTACGTAGACGAGCATTCAGCCACGCTGCTTCCAATGATTGTAATGGCAAAATAGTCAGGAGTCATGGAGTTGAGTGATATATGTGACTCATTGGGCAGCACTCAACTCCGAGTCTGAATGTTATGAAGGGTCTTAAGTGCAAATATCTCGGCTGACACTCTCGAGCAGTGTTATTGATGGAGTGCTGTGATTAGTTCCATCTTTCCGATGAGAAGTTAAACCAGAGGCATATCTGAAGAAGGGTCTCAACCCGAAACGTCACCCATTCCTTCTCTCCAGAGATGCTGCCCGTCCCGCTGAGTTACTCCAGCTTTTTGTGTCTATCTTCGCCATATCTTCTTTCTCGGGTTTCCACAAAAGAACTAATTCAGCCGTGCTGTGTCAGGATTCTGGTTGATATTTATCCATCAGACAACATCAGAGTATTTGGTCAGTATCGTATCACTGTTTTTGAAAATTGCTGTGCATAAATGGGACTGTTCCATTTCCTACATCATGAAAATGATTACATTTCAAGTTATGCTAAGGTGCTTTTGGTGTTTTGAAAAGTGTACGAAAGCCATTTAATATATTATTGTTGTTTGCAGTTATTAACATTAATCTTACGTTGCCAATGTGCATTGTCAGCATACTAGCTTACATTACAAACCAGCACATTTGATTATGATGGTAAAGCAAGGCTCCCTCTCGTCATGGAAATATTTCCAAGGGTATTCCCTGTAATATCCCAGGGCCAATATTTCTCCTTCAACGGCTATGTCTGAAACCGATTATCTGATCGTTATTCTTTGCTTGCTGTGGGTCTTGCTGTGCAATTGGATTGTAACAGTGACTGCACTTCAAAAGCACTTCATCTGGGATCTATCCCAAAGTCTCAAAAGGTGCAATGCAAAGTGAAGCTGGTGCTTATTCGTCCTGAAATGTTTTGCTGCTGTTGATCACTGGGTCTGCAGAATAATGTATGATCTATTGCGGTGTGCAGCAACGGAGAATATCATTCTCTACAGCTCTGCAGTGCTGTGTATCTATGGTCTTTATGGTCTATTGGGTGTTTCAATCATCCCTGTGTTTGGCTGTAGTGCCCTCCATCTTGGCATTGGAATTATGTGTGCCTGACACTGTGAACTTGCTATTTTGAATGAGGTTTCTAGTGATGCTCCTTACTATGCAGGAGTATAATACAGAACTATCAGTGAGTTGCTCATCTTCTGACTGCTGTGTGTTAGTTGATGCATCACCTTTGTTTCCGCCTCTTCACCAGGCCTGGTGGTCGTTAAACTCATGAACTGCTCCATTTGAAAAATCGAGATCTCAATTTGCTGCTCTGGTCGCCCCATTACAGGGAGGATGTGGAGGCTTTGGAGAGGATGCAGAAGGCACGTCAAAATGCTGTCTGGACTAGGGAATATTAGCTACAGGGAGAGGTTGGATAGACTTGGATTATTTTCTCTGGAACGTCAGAGGCTGAGAGGAGACCTGATAGGAGTCCAAAAGATTATGAGAGACATAGTTAGGATAGACAGTCAGAACCTTTTTCCCAGAACCTATGTCAAATGTCGTAGGTTTAAGATGAGAGGAGGGAAACCTAAAGGAAATGTGCATGGCAATTGTTTTACATAGAGGGTGGTGGGTGCCAGGAATACATTGCCTGGGGTGGTGATGGAAACAGATATAATAGTGGTGTTTAAGGAGGTTTTACATATGTATACATATGTATATGTATTATTTTGTCGGCAATGTATTATTGTGAGAGCAACTCAGATCTATTCACGCTTATCTCCTCTCTTGAGTCAAATATCACTGTGTGCTCCAACCAATGTAAAAGATTAAGAAAGAAACAGTTTATACAGAGCCTTTGTTTCATTACATTACATCCCAAAACAACATAGCTTTGAAGCATCCCACAAGCAGACATCAGGTCAAGTCAAGTCAATTTTATTTGTATAGCACATTTAAACACAACCCACGTTGACCAAAGTGCTGTACATCAGTGCAGTGCAGGTACATAGAAACATAGAAACATAGAAAATAGGTGCAGGAGTAGGCCATTCGCCCTTCGAGCCTGCACCGCCATTCAATATGATCATGGCTGATCATCCAACTCAGTATCCTGTACCTGCCTTCTCTCCATACCCCCTGACCCCTTTAGCCACAAGGGCCACATCTAACTCCGTCTTAAATATAGCCAATGAACTGGCCTCAGCTGCCTTCTGTGGCAGTGAATTCCACAGATTCACCACTCTCTGTGTGAAAGAAACCGTTCTCACCTCGGTCCTAAAAGACTTCCCCCTTATCCTTAAACTGTGACCCCTTGTTCTGGACTTCCCCAACATCGGGAACAATCTTCCTGCATCTAGCCTGTACAACCCCTTAAGAATTTTGTAAGTTTCTATAAGATCCCCCCTCAATCTTCTAAATTCCAGCGAGTACAAGCCGAGTCTATCCAGTCTTTCTTCATATGAAAGTCCTGCCATCCCAGGGATCAATCTGGTGAACCTTCTCTGTACTCCCTCTATGGCAAGAATGTCTTTCCTCAGATTAGGAGACCAAAAGTGTACGCAATACTCCAGGTGTGGTCTTACCAATGCCCTGTACAACTGCAGCAGAACCTCCCTGCCCCTATACTCAAATCCCCTCGCTATGAATGCCAACATACCATTCGCTTTCTTCACTGCCTGCTACACCTGCATGCCTACTTTCAATGACTGGTGTACCACGACACCCAGGTCTTGTTGCATCTCCCCTTCTCCTAATCGGCCACCATTCAGATAATAGTCTGCTTTCCTGTTCTTGCCATCAGTGGATAACCTCACATTTATCCACATTATACTGCATCTGCCATGCATTTGCCCACTCACCTAACCTATCCAAGTCACCTTGCAGCCTCCTAGCATCCTCCTCACAGGTAACACTGCCACCCAGCTTCGTGTCATCCGCAAACTTGGAGATGTTGCATTCAATTCCCTCGTCCAAATCATTAATATATATACATGCCACAGATGATCTGAGAATCTGTTCCGAGCAATGGTTGAGGGGTGAATGCTTGGCCAGGACACCAACTACTTCTCTCAGCGGACATGATACCTTTATTTGAACTACGCATTCCATCCCCTGCAGGCCTGACAAACAGATTTCTCTTCACCTATCCATTACCGATTTCTTAGGCTTCTCTTAGAGTCTGTCACAAATGGCGAGCTGAATACTCACTTTGTTTTCCATTCTGACTCGATGCAATTTAGTTTTCACTCTAAGACGTGAACCGTGCCTCACAACGTTTGAATAAGTGCTGACTTATGTTGATGTTTCAGACCAGAAGCCAGGTTTTATACCTCCAGTGACATCCCCATTCAGAGATTGGACATTTAATCTGTTAATCAAACTGATTACTGCCCCTTTGGGTTGAGCCTCAGCCAACGCATGTCCTGCTGGGTTGAGATCGTAGGTGTGAATCTCCACTAAATATATTGAAATAAACATGATCTTGTGGCACAGTTGTAATTCATAAATAGTCAATGCTCATTTGATCATGACGGCCCCGACTATAGAACTCATGCTGTTCCCATTCCCAGCTCTGCACGTGAGCTGGAATTAAATTCTGAAAACATGCTTTAACTCAGTATAACTCGGTAAATCATTATGATTATACCTTAATGTATGAAAATAACTGCAGATGCTGGTACAAATCGAAGGTATTTATTTCACAAAATGCTGGAGTAACTCAGCAGGTCAGGCAGCATCTCGGGAGAGAAGGAATGGGTGACGTTTCGGGTCGAGACCCTTCTCGACCCGAAACGTCACCCATTCCTTCTCTCCTGAGATGCTGCCTGACCTGCTGAGTTACTCCAGCATTTTGTGAAATAAATACCTTAATGCACAGTAATGTATGAAATTGGACAGACCTACTGATGTAACACTGTCATACCTGCAGACTGACTATCCACCTATTTAATCATCTGGTACAGTAGAGTGAAACAAGACCCCAGATGAGGTGTTATCTATTCACAATCTACTGACACCAATTAGCAGTTGCAAAGGAAGTTCATAGTGCAGAATTCACATGTTGTTTTTCCCATTATTCCAATACTTGCAGAAGGGTCTCGACCCAAAACGTCACCCATTCCTTCTCTCCAGTGATGCTGCCTGTCCTGCTGAGTTACTCCAACTTTTTGTGTCTATCTTCTATTCCAATACCTGAGCCTTGTTGTGTCACACATGTGACCACCATTTGTTGATGGCTGGGAGGGAGTTATCCATTCTGAAAGAAGACCCATTGCCTCACATGTTGGACCAGATTGTGAGTGGCCTTGCACTAGCCCTGTGGATCCACTGACCTTCTGCACCCATTTGGCTCTTAAGATCCTGTTTGTGTTGTTGTTTCACTTGTTCCACGAGGTGGAACGGGTAGCTAGGTCCTTGGTGGCAGAAAGCAAAGCCCTGCCCAATGTGATGGCCTTCAGACAACCTTTGTACTGTATTATTGTTTCCGCTGTTGATCAGAAGTGTTGGGAAACAGCTAAAATAATTAAATAGCTAAAAGAATGTAAAATTATTACAGAACTAGAGCTAAAATTAAAAGTCACATTAAGTTATTGGTAATTAAATAAAGCCATTGATGTAGAGTTTAGAGCATAGAATATAAAGCAAAATATAAGGAAACTTCTTTAAACATCTTTTGAATGAAGCTCAGCAATGTACAGACTGCAGAAGGAGAATCAAGAAATTGCAGATGCTAGTTTACAACAAAAAAAGACACAATGTACTGGAGTAACTGGCAGCATCTCTGGAAAACATAAGTAGGTGATGTTTCACATTGGGACCCTTCTTCAGACTGATCTTCTTCAGATGATTTTCTATCTGAAGAAGGATTCTGACCCAAACTGTCACCTATCTGTGTTTCCCAGAAATGCTGATTGACCCATTAATGTACCTGGATTCAATGCTGGATGAAGTGAGAGGTCAGATGCAGCTGCAATTAATCCTCCGTCTCTGAATCAAGTTTAATGAATCTTGGTATAATTCCCTCCATGGTAAGATTTTCCAGTAGAAGGTGAAGAGACCAAAATGGAACTAAAAGTCTCTTGGTGCTGCCTCATCAAGTCCCTATATAATTACAGTCATTTGTATGAAGTAAGGCTTCCAGTTCAGTAAATTAGATGAGTAATCAGTTTTCTTGATGGTGATTGAAAGGTAGATGGGGCCTAATTTAATGGTTCCACAAAAAGTTTATTATTAAAAAAAGAATAGATCTAAATACTTACATGTATGTCTGGACTTACACGGATCTTTAAATAGATGCACATCATACACAGATATGTATAGTTTAGTTTAGTTTAGTTTAGAGATACAGAGTGGAGATAGGCCCTTCGACCCACTAAATTCACACAGACCAACAATCCCTGCAGATTAATACCTTCCTGCACACACTAGGGACAATTTTACATTTATACCAAGTCAATCAACCTACAAACCTGTATGTCTTTGGAGAGTGGGAGGAAACGGAAGATCTCGGAGAAAAGTCACGCAGGTCACGGGGAGAGCTATACAAACTCTGTATGAACATGCACCCGTAGTCGGGATCGAACCCGGGTCTCCGGCGCTGTAAGGTGGTAGCTCTACCGCTACGCCACCGTGCCACCCTAGTGAGTGTCCCAAATCTGGTGCATGTTGTGTGTGCGTGTGTGTACATGGATGTGGGGGGTGGGGAAGAGGACCATGCTAGTTGCTCACATCCTCCCCTCCCTATCCCCAACTGAGTATGAGCAGTCATCCATTAACCTTGTTACCTTTAGTAGTCACAAAAAAAATCTCCATGTCTTCAAGAATCATTTCCCAATCATAGTTAGCAATTGTGAAGAACAGTTTGCATTTGTCAACCTCCTGCACAACTGATCGCTGTTTGAACAGTTGGGGCTAACTGTTGAAAGATTCCATCTACCATTTTGTTTAATTTAACTAAAAGTAGAAAATGGGTCCAAAACTTCAAAAAGGAATGCTTCCTTGTTAACGGTAGAAAAAAAGTCTTTGGATACATTTTCTTTGCTTTGGCTTCGATTTCCATTTTTTTTTCCTGCTGTTGATTCAGGAGAGTTAGTACACGGGGAAATGTATGTTTTTGACATGCTGCTAATTTCACTGTGGAATATTCGACAACAGTAAATTGCAGGAAACAATTTTGAGAGAAGGTATGTGTTTGAAACAGCAAAGGAAATGAAAGCACTCCAACAACTTACTCATATCTGATCTCAAAGTGAGCTACCCACCACTACAGTATTTAGCTTACCCAAAGTGTACCAGATATTTCTACACATGGAGCCGACTGTTAATAAAGAGTCTTTCTTCAGCCTCATTGAGTTGGCAGAAAAATAAGTTCCAGATTTTAACTGATGAACTTGTAAAGTCCAGCAATGGCTGCATTCTCAGTCTAACATTCTTCTAGCAAGTTTAACGTCCATTTTATTAATGTATTCATTAAAATAAAGAGTATATTTGCCACTGGGAAAATGAACACTTTCAGTTCGTACATCCAACAATTCCCTAGTTAGGCTTTTAAAACTCTCTGGGGATGTGGATTTTGAGGCAAAGCCACTTCTTATTGCCCAACCGAACTACCCTTGAGAAGGAAAAGATGGCCTTATATTTAAAATGCTGCAGTCCTTGTGGTGAAGGTGTTCCCACAGAACTCCAAAATCTGAACTCTGTGATGTTGAAGGACAATAATATATATTTGCAGATTGTGATGGTGTATAAGTTGGCTATTATGACATAGAGTAAGATCAGACTTTGAGATCAGACAAAAAGCTCTTTGTATTCCATCCGCATGTTGTGTTTTAACTCCAACGTATGTGGAACAAACTTATACTCCCGGCTTTAGGGATTGTATTTAAGTAGAGGTTGTTGTTTAATTAGATGTGCTCTACTTTAAAGTTTGCAATTCTGCAGTTGTCAACTTAAGCTTGATATTTTATATTTTGTGATGTATATATCAATTCCCACTTCCTGAAATCAGAGTTCAACTCAATGTCTTTCAAACTATTTTTTTTCAGATTGTAGAAGTCTCTTTGGCTACCAATTCCATTGGCAGTAATAGATTGAAAATTGCTGATATTTACGTATGTCAAAAAGGGTGTAGTTTTACGTGTTGCTGACTCATATTAATGTACTAATAAAACTGCTGAAAACGTGTCTCTGTAAAACGAGTCTATGTGGCTGAAAGAGTCGTTCTTGGGGAACTACTGTAAAGTAAGTAACAAAGAAATATAATGCAAGTGCTGGAAATCTGAAATAAAAATAAAGAAACCAAAGGCAGGAACGGGGTACTGATTGAGAATGATCAGGCATGATCACATTGAATGGTGGTGCTGGCTCGAAGGGCCAAATGGCCTACCCCTGCACCTATTGTCTATTGTCTATTGTCTAAAGGCTAACCAGTACCTGTGGAGAAATAGGAGAGTGAATATTCCAATTTTATGGATAGTCCATGGCTTAATAACACGTGTTTTCCCCGCTGCTCAAACACAGAAAATGTATAATTAACCCTGGTATGAAATCTAGGTAAATTATAGCATAAACTTGGATTATTTTCTCTGGGGTATCGGAGATTGAGAGGCATTCTGTTAGAGGTACAAGTATATAAAATTATGAGAGGCATAGATAGGGTAGACAGTCAGAACATTTTTTTCCCCCAGGGTAGAAATCTCAAAGGCTTAAGGCACAGCTTTAAAATGAGAGGACTAAAGTTTGAAGGACATGCATGGGGCAAGTTACACAGAGAGTGGTGGATGCCTGGAATGAGATGCCAAGGTTGGCAGTGGAGGAAGACAACATTTAAGTGGCTTTTAGTCATAGGCCCATGGAAACGCATGGAATAGAGGGATATGGATCACATGCAAACAGAAAAGATTAGTTTAGCTTGGCATCATGTTCAGCACAGACATTGTGGGCCAAAGAGCCTGTGCCTGTGCCGTACTATTCTGTGCTCTATGTTCCATGTACCACTCCAAACTAATTCATATTAGTAAGCCAAGAGAGCACAAATCAAACTCTTAATAGTTTGAAGTCAGGATTTTTTTTCCAGCAATGGAAAGTAACCATTCTTGTTAACTGTTCATGTATCCAGCTGATGATGTGTTAGTAGGATTAGGCCAAGGGTAGCAGACACAGGCAGGGAGCAGTCTGTCTGGCAGCCACAGGCCTCTCAGTCGCAGTTCAAACACCCCTTGCCTTGCCTTGCGTATAACTGTGCTGCTGTCTCCATGAAAAAGAACCGTCACAGAAAACAACCCTCTCTCCCTCCCCTTCACAGATGAATCAACCCTTTGCTTGGACTAAATTGCTGTTTTAACCCTAACTATCCATGACAACAAAAATGTGAGGAAAAAGAAACCCTGTTTCTTCACATCTTGGAAACATTTTTAACCTGGAACATTTAACTCGTATAGATGGGACAGACTAGTGTAGATGGGGCATGTTGGTCGGTGTGGGCAAGTTGAGCCGATGGACCTGTTTCCACGCTGCATGACTCCGCGACTCTATTTAAGCATTGTCATTGCATCTAGTCATTGAAGCATCTAGTCATTGAAGCATCTAGTCATTGAAGCATCTAGCCATTGAAGCATCTAGTCATTGAAGCATCTAGTCATTGAAGCATCTAGTCATTGAAGCATCTAGCCACTGAAGAAGTAACAATGTGAAAGGATCGTTACCTATCATAAAGGCTATTATGATTTTATGTTTATAGGTCATGATATTATGAAAGGATAGTTATAACAACCTAAAAGGTTATTCAGGAAGGATATTACTCTCATCTGTCCTTCAATGCACTGCACAAAATGTTCCCATGGCCATTCATTTTTACCAGAAAATGGGCTAATGCACTGTGTGGTTCTGAATACGTGTGACAATGAAAAAGTGTTTATTTTTTAATTCTTTCTTCATCCCTGCTCTGACTCAATGAAAGAAATCTGATTACAGAGGAAGCAGAATGTTGATTTTACGGGTGTCCCACATTGGCTGCTATGCGAATACTGGACTTTGAATTAATTGGTGCTAATTAGTGACATTTTGGGTGGGACACAATGATTAAAATAAACATTCAGAAGTCAGCAGCTTCGAATCGGCTGCCTTGTGAAACACGTTGTGTCTCTGTTCTCAGAAAGAAAGCTATCAGGGAACTGCCGATGGAAAATATTTACTGCTGGTTTGAAACCCCCAATTAAATGTTGCTAATAGATGTCATTACAGGTTTATACTGGTTTAGTCCTGAGGATGAATATCTCTTAACATGGATTATTGTGCTGGCATAACTTCTGCTGCGGTGATGAACTTTAATTAGAGGGCTCGTGGTGTCGAGTGGTTGATCAATTTACTCTAGATCCTGAGTTTCACTGTGAATGGTTTGAATTTGGAACATTTGGATAACGCAGCAATTTTTAATGAGAAATAGACATTAAATACTTCAGTGCAGACTGCAATGGCGTGGATGGTTTCAGTCACAAGGGGAAGTGGGGGCAGGGACGGTGGTCGGGTCTAGGGAGAAAATTGTACTTTACAAAGAGGTATGACAGCACCTAAGAATGCAGTGACCTATTTTTGCAGGTTATTTAATTTCGCTGAACAGCTTAGTTTCAAGTAGATTCTAAATATGTTTTACCCAAACTAAAAACAAAACAAGGCAACTCTACTGGGCCCATCAAACTTGCTCATAGAACACAGAACATAGAACACTACAGCTCAGGAATGGGCCCTTTGTCCCACAATGTTTGTGCTGAACATGGTGTCAAATTGAGTCTGAAGAAGGGTTCAGACCCAAAACATCGTCTATTCCTTTTCTCTGGAGATGCTGCCTGACCCGCTGAGTTACTCCTGCATTTTCTGTCCATCTTGTTGTACTTCGTGGTCCGGTACTTGTTGTACCTTTGTTGTGACTCTGGAAGGACCACAAGTACACGTGTATAAAAGGTTACATTGCTGGAGCTTAACTCCAGGCTGTTTATTCCAAGGCCATCTGGATCCAGAGTGACCGCCTAATCACACCCATCACTTATATACACAGCCATACAAAGTAGTTCTTGGATACACAAAGTAGTCCCAGCAATATCACAACATCCCCCTTGTCTTATATATTACAACATCCCCCTTGTCTTATATAAAATTGTTTTCTTTACCATTCGAGGGCTAAAATATATTTAACAAACAAAACCAAAACACCATTGCTTTTTGCAAACAAAACCAATAACACAACTAAACACAATTGCTTTTTTTTCGCCATCATGGTGGTCACTCCTCTGCGGAATTTCACTCATCGCCGGGTGGTCACTCATCTCCGGGTGGTCACTCATCTCCGGGTGGTCACTCACTCCGGGTGGTCACTCACTCAGTGTGGTCACCACAGATATATACATTTATACAAAAGCATCAAATATAATACATTAAGCTTTCATTACACAGATCACTACACAGGTCATTAAACACAAAATATTCATTTTGTTCCATATCTTCCCCTCAAGAAGACGTGCTGTGTAGATCAAACGTAGTGTAGGCTCTAGATGCTCCACCACCATGATTTGCCTGCCACTGCTGGGCTCCCACTGCTGGGTTGGCACTGCTGGGCTCCCACTGCTGGGCTTCCACTGCTGGGCTCCCACTGCTGGGTTGGCACTGCTGGGCTCTCACTGCTGGGTTGGCACTGCTGGGTTGGCACTGCTGGGCTCCCACTGCTGGGTTGGCACTGCTGGGCTCTCACTGCTGGGTTGGCACTGCTGGGTTGGCACTGCTGGGCTCTCACTGCTGGGTTGGCACTGCTGGGCTCCCACTGCTGGGTTGGCACTGCTGGGCTCTCACTGCTGGGCTCCCACTGCTGGGTTGGCACTGCTGGGCTCCCACTGCTGGGTTGGCACTGCTGTAATCGCGGTGCGCTGGCCCCGCCCACAAGTGCTCCCCGGCAGCTGCCGTTCAACTTTTCGAACGCGCTGCCGCTGGCCCCGCCCACAGGTGCTCCCGGCAGCTGCCGCTGGCCCCGCCCACAGGTGCTCCCGGCAGCTGCCGCTCAAATTCGAACGCGCTGCCGCTGCCTCGGGCCCAGGGCCGTCCCGACTCTCCAGTCGACGCGCCTGGGTATGTACGCAGTGCCTCGGCCTTACCGGCCGCCGCACCTCCGCGGGTGGTCGGTCCCTCCGGTCGCCGACCCCCTCCGGTCACCGCACACCTCCGTGGGTGTCGGTCTCCTCCGGGGCTCTCCCGGTTGCCGCACACCTCCGTGGGTGTCAGCCTCCCCCGGTCGCCACACACCTCCGTGGGTGTCGGTCTTCCCCGGTCACCGCACACCTCCATGGGTGTCGGGTCTCCCGGTCGCCGCACACCTCCGTGGGTGTCAGCCTCCCCCGGGGCTCTCCCGGTCGCCGCACACCTCCGTGGGTGTCAGCCTCCCCCGGTCGCCGCACACCTCCATGGGTGTCGGTCTTCCCCGGTCGCCGCACACCACCATGGGTGTCGGTCTTCCCCGGTCACCGCACACCTCCGTGGGTGTCGGCTCTCCCGGTCTCCTATAGTTGTCGCACACCTCAATGGGTGTCGGTCTTCCCCGGTCACCGCACATCTCCGTGTGTGTCGGCTCTCCCGGTCTCTCCCCCGCGAAGCAGTCGCAGGCTTCTAATCTCGGGCCTACACAGGTGCTGGGGCGCGACGTGAGCCTACACGTACCTCCCCCAGCAACTTGCAGCGTCACGTCCGCAACTCGGCGCCGACTACTGAGCAGGTAAGTATACCAACTCACACTGGCTCTGTCGGGATGCACTCCAAACGTCCCGTACCGAGCTGGAAACTTTTGTTTTGTTTTGTTTCCCTTCAGGGCTTTTTTTTTCTTCTTTTTAACCTTTTCTGCTCGGGCATGCTTCATTCTCCCCCTAGGCGAAACACCAAACCGCTGCCACCATGTTGTACTTCGTGGTCCGGTACTTGTTGTGACTCTGGAAGGACCACAAGTACACGTGTATAAAAGGTTACATTGCTGGAGCTTAACTACAGGCTGTTTATTCCAAGGCCATCTGGATCCAGAGTGACCGCCTAATCACACCCATCACTTATATACACAGCCATACAAAGTAGTTCTTGGATACACAAAGTAGTCCCAGCAATATCACAACATCCCCCTTGTCTTATATATTACAACACATCTAAGATGCCAAATTAAACTGATCTCATCGGCCTGTACATGATCCAAATCCCTTTGTTCCCTGCACTTCCAAGTGCTTATCTAAAAGCCTCTTAAATGCCACTATCGTATCTGCCTCCACCACCACCCCTGGCAATGCGTTTCAGGCCCCACCACTCTCTGTGTAAAATACTTGCCCCGGACATCTCCAAGAAACATTCCCTCCCGCGATTTTTAGCTATGCCCTCTATTGTTGAACATTTCCATCCTGGGCAAAAGGATTGTCAACCCTATCTGTGCCTTTCATCATTTTATATTCTTCTATCAAGTCTCCCCTTCACATCGGTCGGTGTTGGCAAATTACTTGGTCTTTTAGCCTCCATAGAAATTGGTTGCTTTTTACCTCAACTGCACTTCCCTCATTTGTTCACGTCCTTTGAAAACTTGGACAATCAAAAATCTATTGATTCAAGAGATTGTTTAAGCCTGAGCCAAAATATGATAGACACCATGGAGACACCATGGAGACACCATGGAGACACCATGGAGACACCATGGAGACACCATGGAGACACCATGGAGACACAAGGAACTGCATGCACTGGAATGTTGAGTGGAAAATGAAGGGCTGGAGGAATTCAGCCGGTCAGGCAGCATCTGTGGAGGGAGTGGACAGGCGATGTTTTGGAATGGGGCTCTACTTCAGATTGGCCACATATCCTTCTAGTTCCTTTTAACCAAGACTGTGCGCACATGATTTGCTGAGAAATGAATTCCTGGTCGACAGCACCATGCATGCAAAGTAACATCTCCAATCCACTTTACACTTTAGACTTTAGAGATACAGCATGAAAACAGGCCCTTCGGCTCCCTGAGTCCGCGCCAATCAGCGATCACCCCATACACTGTCATTGTCCTACACACTCGAGACAATTTTGCAATTTTACCAAAGAATCAATCTACAAACCTGTAGTCTTTAGAACGTGGGAGGAAACTGGAACACCTGGAGGAAACCCACGTGGTCACGGGGAGAACGTACAAACTCCATACAGACAGTGCCCACAGTCAGGATCAAACCCAGGTCTCTAGTGCTGTAAGGCAGCAATTCTATCACTGCACCACTGTAAAATTCAAAAATTGAAATCAAATCTGAAAGTATTATGACTACTATATGGCATGCCTAGTGATACTAATCAAGTCATTAAATATATTCAAGAAGGAGGTAATATTAATAATGTCCAAGGATCAAAGAGTATGGGGAAAAGAGAGAAACATGGTAGTGAAGTAAGTGATCAAGCATGGTTATATTGAATGGCCCTACTCCTGCACCTATTGCAGTGTATCTCCAAGTTTGTAGGTCCCATCTGATACTTTCACCAGCAGCCAATCTGCACAGTTAATTCAAATATTCCCTGTTGTAATATGCATGGAAATATACGCTAAACATGCATTTTTAACCATGAACAAATTTATAAGTTTCTTAATAAAAAGAAAACAAAAACTTTAATAAACAAAATCCTAATCCAATATATATGAACACCATAGCTAGTGGGTCTCACTCTTATAAAGGCTGAGATTTCTGGGTTAGTATTGGAAGTGTTATGGATTTATGCTCCTCTAGAGATGAAGAAATTCTTCCTAATTTACTTAGTTTCGTTTTAGTTCTGTTTATTATTGTCACATGTGCTGAGGTACAGCCGAAAATGTTTCTTTGTGTGCTATGCAGTCAACAAAAGGACTATACATGATTACAAACAAGCCATTCACAGTGTACAGATGAAGGATAAAGGGTACAACATTTAGTGAAAGAAAAAGTCTGATATAGTCCGATGAAAGATAGTTCAAACGTCTCCAATGAGGTGGATGGGAGATCAGGACCGCACTCTAACTGCTGAGGGGACTGTTCAGCTGCCTGATAGCAGCTGGGAAGAAACTGTCCCAGAATCTGGAGGTGTGCGTTTTCAAACTTCTGTACCTCTTACCTGATGGGAGAGGGGAGAAGAGGGAGTGCCCTTACTCTAATTTTAATGTTTTCTCAGGCTGACGTTCCCATAAGAAGCACCAATTTCTCTGAAACAATATCACCAATACAAAACGCATTTTATATTGAAGATGTAAATCTGAAGAAGGGTCTCGACCCGAAACGTCACCCATTCCTTCTCTCCCGAGATGCTGCCTGACCTGCTGAGTTACTCCAGCATTTTGTGAATAAACCCATTTTACATTGGTATAGAATCATTTCTAAATTCTGTCCATAGAATAAATGTAAGATAGACACAAAATGCTGGAGTAACTCAGCGGGACAGGCAGCATTTCTGGAAAGAAGTAATAGGGGAGGTTTCAGATCGAGACCCTCTGAAGAAGGATCTCAACCCGAAACGTCACCCATTCCTTCTATCCAGAGATGTTGCCTGTCCTGCTGAGTTACTCCAGCTTTTTGTGTCTATCTTTGGTTTAAACCAGCATCTGCAGTTCTTTCCTACACATAGAATTAAAGTACTCTCCTCTGAATATTTACCTACCACCCTTTGCACAGAAATGATCACTTACGCTTTTATTGAATTCTGATACTGCTAAGAGTAAAAAATCTTGACTTTTGCCTTTGTAAGAAAGACATTCAGTTCAGTTCCGTTTATTGTCATGTATACAGAGGTACAATGAAAAGCTTTTGTTGCGTGCTAACCAGACAGCAGAAAGACAACACATGATCACAATCGAGCCATTTACAGTGTAGTGATGCATGATAAGGGAATAACGTTTAGTGCAAGATAAAGCCAGTAAAGTCCGATTAAAGATAGTCCAAGGGTCACCAATGAGGTAGATAGTGGTTGAGGATTACTCTCTGGTTGTTGTAGGATGAATCAGTTGCCTGATAACAGCTGGGAAGAAACTGACCCTGAATCTGGAAGTGTGCGTTTTCACACAATTTAGATTACTATAGGATTTCTCTTAATAATAGTTCAGTGTTGAAAACCCTCAGCGGGCAATCTGTTAAGTAACCTCGGTCAGACGAGAGTTGTCTGTAACAATTTTCCCAGCTCTGGGTCGACACCACAATTTGCTTCCTGAGGACGCGTTACAAGAGAAATTCTCTTCCAGCCCTGCCGACCAAAAACCCTCCTTAACAAACAGTTTGGAATGCTATCACAGAATGTTACATCATCGCAGCTGGTGCTGAATTGTTCCCATGTAATTGAGAATAACGAGAGAATATAATCTCTTCCTTTCACTGCACACTGAGACATGTTTACCATTGACCTCGTGTTGAAAGGTTTATAAAAGACTGTGCCGGTTTTGCAGCAGCCCATAGGAAATTGAATTGCTGCCCTGTAACACACAACTAAATCTATGTCCATCAGGAGTAAATAATACTAATCCTGTTAAAATGGAATCCACTAATGAGTATTTTATGTACTTTCTAAAGTTTTAATTATTTCCTGCCACTCCACAGCAGTATTTTATTCAATAAAGTGTCATTTCATCGGTATCTTTGCCTTTTTTTAAAAATGGAAGAGATTTTATACATTAGGGGATAGACACTAAGTGATGCAGTAACTCGGTGGGTGAGGCAGCATCTCTGGAGAAAAAGAATTGGTTGACGTTCCGGGTCGAGACCCTTTTGCAGGTTGTGACAAATGGTCTTTTTCTCCAGAGATGCTGCCTGGGCCGCTGAGTTACTGCAGCACTTTGTTTCTACAGTATATACCAGCATCTGCAGTTCACTTTCTACACATCATTATACATGTGGGGGATTTGATTTTGGATTAATATTACATCAAATCTTTTAAACCAACATCTGTTTCATCTTCTTGAATTCCTTGCACCACAAAAACCATAGAATCATGAGAGAGCCCAGCCACAAGAGGAAAACAACAGGTGTATTCATTTTGCCAGGTATGCAATTCAGATTAACTGATTTCTCAACCTAGAACATAGAGCTCAAACACGTGGAGGGCACGTGATCTTTAACTCTGTTAATACAAGGGTGATTAGTACCAAGAAGAATGCCATTGTTGAAACTAGTGTTGGAGGAGGACTTACTCAGTCATTACCACAGCCACTTCTGTATCTCAGGTCAAGGGCAAGAATAAGGATAAAACTGAACCGACCTTCTAGAAACAGTTCGGAAACAGTCCCTTCAGCCCACCGAGTTCGCGCTGACCAGCGGCCACCTCACAATTTTAACTGAAGCCAATTAACCTACAAACCTGTACATCCATGGAGTGTGGGAGGAAACCGGAGCACCTAGAGAAAACCCACGCGGTCACAGGGAGAACATACAAACTCCATACAGACAGCACCCGTGGTCAGGATTGAACCTGGGTCTCTGATGCCGTAAGGCAGCAACTCTACCGCTGCGACATCGTGCCGAGCGAGGCACCAAATCCAAATGAGATGAAGTTCTTTCAGTCCAATAACTTTGCAGAGTCCTCCTCACAAATATCTGAGGGCTAGTGTCTAAACTGGAGGACTAGTCAAACAACAGCCTAATATTGCCATACGCGCAGAATCAAACATTACAGAAATGGGCCAAATTCCTTGATAGCAGTCCCTGGGGTTGTCCTTCCCACCCAAAGGACAGACCCACCAAAGACTGTAGTTACTGGTGGGAGGAAGTGGTCCTCAGCATTCATTCTAAACCCGCAAGTGAACCGGAACACTTGCATGTTCCTTTCCAAGTCAAACACCATCCTGACTGAGAGGAAGGTTCTTGTTCCCTCATCATTGCTTGGTCTGTGTATTAGAACCTCTCACTGTGAAATCGTGGGAGGTTCTTTACCACAAGCGCGGCAGCAAATCCTGAGGTACTGTATGCTTATAATTACCTTCCAGGGGACGATTAAAGATTCCAGATGTGAGCATCCTCGTTAATGATGTTCATATCCTGAAAAATGATTAAAAGTCGATCATCGCATATTCATTTCCCCCATCCCTTCCAACAGCTGGATGTGGATTTGTGACTCGTGACTTCCTGAGATCACCAAAGGAGTTTGTTCGAGGCGTATGTTGACTGTCTTGGCAGAGGACTTCTAACACGGGGAAACGGGTGCATAAGCAGCAACTTCCTGACCTCGGTAAGAAGGAGCTTTCGATCCAGGGACCAGAAAATGCAAGACAACAGTAAACCTCTGTACTGCCGCTACCTTCATCTGCCTTCAAAATGTCCAAAGCCTGGGCCTTTGGGAACTTGAAAAGTTCTTCCCACGTTTGGTCCTCACTTCAGGGCTGCACACCATGTGTGGCCCGACCAGGAAGATGAGGTTGCAGGCCACACAGATCCAAGGGTCTGTGAAACACGAGCCTCTCCAAGGAGTGGAAGAGGGCCTTTTAGCAACAGTGCAGCACCAATCACGCACAGAGACACTAATTGGAAACCAATGGGTGTTTACTGAAAATGTTTTGAGGAACAAGGTGTAATGGATATACAAGGCAGCTTGCCTGGAACTGTTGCTGGTGGTGTTGAAATAAATTAAATGGATCAAATTCTTGAGCTGTGTAGGGAGATCAACTGCACAGAAATGGAGGCACATTACCAGCACAATGTGTTTTCTGGAATATAGACATTGTATGACTTTCTAACCAATAATATTACTATTAGCATAACAATAATATACTGAAGATAGGCCCCATTGAATCTCGGATATAATATATTCAAAATAAAATGTAATATTTGTTATCGAGGCTGCTCCATGTTAGCAGATGGCAATTATTAATTCCAAATGAAACAAGAAATGATTGGAATTTTCGTAACATTTTTAATGAGAAGCAGCGGAAATGTCTCTCCGGGATGATCATTTCCCCTCCAAAATTGTTGGCACTTCCTGTGCTGGCCCATCTCCTTCAAATGCCCAACATAACTTTGACTGCAAAACAAAATGTCAGTCAGTGACATGTTTAGTTTAGTGATGGCGCGAAAATGTTGTTTTCTTAACATCATTTCTCGAAGTATGTATTTTTACAACTGTTCCAATTATGTAAAGTATGGTCCACTCTCTCTGCCAACTAGGATTCAGCAGCTTCAAATGAAAAGGTTCATTTTGTCGGTTCAAGTGCCTACCAGATATGTTGGAGTTTGTGGGACCTGGCACTTCATAGAGTCGTACAGTCATACAGCATGGGAACAGGCCCTTCGGCCCACCTTGCCCATACCGACCAACATGCCCCACCTAAACTAGTCCCACCTGCCTGCTTTTGACCCATATCCCTCTAAACCTACCCCTTCCATGTACCTCTCTAAATGTTTCTTAAACTTTGCAATAGTACCTGCTTCAATTACCTCCTCTGGCAGCTTGTTCCACACACCCACCACCTCTTGTGAAAAAAAGTTACCTCTCAGGTTCCCATTAAATCTTTCCCTCCTCAGCTTAAACCTATGTCCTCTGGTTCTCAATTCGCCCTACTCTGTGCGTTTACCCAATCTATTCCTCTCATAAAGCCCTAGCCTGTTCAACCTCTCCCTATAGCTCAGTCTCTCGAGTCCTGGCAACATCCTGGTAAATCTTCTCTGAATCTTTTCAGCTTGACAACATGGTGCTCTGATCCCACTGCGTTCAGCTTGTAAAGTACTTGTCTGGAAGTGGCTAGAAGAATGAGCTGCTGATGAAAATCTTTCTCGCCGATAATCAGGATCAGGGATTGGTAAGCAGAGAGATGATAACCAGAATCAAAACAGGCAGAAAAATAGAAACAAGTAGTGTGAAAAACGATTTGATTAAGGATAAATAAAAGATCAGAAAAATAATTAAGAAAAATATTAAAAGATTTAAAATTAACATCTTTAAAATCTCCAATGATGGCACATTAGCACAGCCGGTAGAACTGCCGCCTCATAGCACAAGAAACCTAAGTTTGATCCTGACCTCATGTGCTGTCTGTGTGGAGTTTGCATGTTCTCCGGGTGCTCTAGTTTCCTCCCACATCCCAAGGACGTGAAGGTTTGTGGATCAATTGGCCTCTGTAAATTTGCCCCTAGTGTGTAAGGAGTGGATGCGAAAGTGGGAATGACATAGAACAAGCATGAATCGATGATCGATGGACGGCGTGGACTCGGTGGGCTGGGTGGCCTGTTTCAATGCTGTGTCCTTTAATCAGTCCTTCAATCAGTAACAACTTATTAGTGGTAAAACTGAGATTTGCCTGTTTCAATCACTTCCTTGCTCGTTCAGAAAGTTAGAGTGCTTAGCTGGTGCAGGAAGCTTCCAATCTGTTCCACAGTTAAATTCTAGCTTGAATTTTGAACCTTGTAGAAGGTTATGGGGCTGATGGGCCAGTTTAATTGCTTTAATCTGTGTAAGAAGGAACTGCAGATGTTGCTTTAAACCGAAGATGGTCACAAAGAGCTGGATTAACTCAGCGGGACAGGCAGCATCACTGGAGAGAAGGAATTGGTGATGTTTCGGGTCGAGACCCTTCTTCAGACTTTTAAAGTAATTCCTTGATTTACAAAAGGGATGTGTTTTCAGAAAATGCTTTTGTGAAATGAAGCAACTGGGTTAAGTGTTCAATGGGTATTTGAGTACAGCGTGTTCAATATCTGGAGAATGTGTGATGTCCATACAGTGAATGATAGCTTCTTAAATTGAAACCACAGATTTCCACAGAGTCACCGGCTTTATGGTGAAAATTCATGAAGCAAAAATGTTTGTAAGATTAGAAATTAGTGCAATTCAGATTTTATTGAATTACTTGAATTTAAATTCCCTGGCCAATACTGTGGTATTAAAAATCACAAAAGCATAAGAACATTAATATGGGGGAGTGGAGCAGACTGCCTCTTGAATTTGCTCTGGTGTGCAGGTTAGGATGGGTGATCTGAGCTTCACTTTCACTTTCGTGCCTTGTCCCCATGTCTTCCCTAATATCTAAGATATTTTTCACTGCTGTAAATATGCTCATGACTCCAAAGTCCAAGCCTCTGTATAGTTGCCTGGTAACATAGCCACAGTACTGCCATTGACCAAGTTATCTTGCAGCTTGTAACTGTCCTAATTCATTGGATTGTTTAGAAAACAAGGAAACCAATTCAAGATTGAAAAGTGCTAGAACATTTCCATCCAAAACCGCAAGAAATTGCAGAGAATTATGGACGCAGCCCAAACCATAACACAAACCAACTCCATTGACTCCATTTACACTTCACGCTGCTTCGTGACTTCAAGGCCACCAGCATAATCAAGGATGAGTCTCACCCCCGGTCACTCCCTCTTCTCCCCTCTCCCATCTAGAGATCGGTCCTGAGCTACTATCTACCTCACTGAACACCTTCGGACTATCTTTAATCGGACTTTACTGGACTTCATCTTGCCAGACATCCCTCTTTTTAAGATTTCTCTCCTCATTTAAGATGTTCCTTGAAACCTACCTGTCTGATTAACATTTCAGTTAAATGTCCTGATACCCCTCATGTTGTTCCAGTGTCAAACTTAGTCATGTGAAACACTTTGGGAAGGTTTATTGTGTTGCCAGGACCACATGCATGTAACTGTTCAATACAACAGAATGCATGTTGTAGTTTGCTTCTTATAATTAATTCTTCAGACATCTTGAATCTTTTCCCTTTTCCCGTATCTTCATTCTAATAACAGAAGGGAGTGATTTGCTTCAGAAAGTAGTTCACAACTATCCATGTCATCCAAGCAAAGTATTAGCATGCATTGATCATTATGTCTTACATCTGCAGATGCTGGTACAAATCGAAGGTATCACAAAAAGTTGGAGTAACTCAGCGGGTCAGTCAACATCTCAGGAGAGAAGGAATGGGTGACGTTTTGGGTCGAGACCCTTCTTCAGACATCTCTTGAATCTTTTCCCTTTTCCCGTATCTTCATTCTAATAATAAAAGGAAGAAGGGTCTCGACCCGAAACATCACCCATTTCTTCTCTCCTGAGATGCTGCCTGACCCGCTGAGTTACTCCAGCTTTTTGTGATACCATGCATGTAACTGTTCAATACAACAGAATGCATGTTGTAGTTTGCTTCTTATAATTAATTCTTCAGACATCTCTTGAATCTTTTCCCTTTTCCCGTATCTTCATTCTAACAACTGTATAAATATTAAATAAATCGTTGATTGAATGGAAACTTTAATGGATTGCATCTAAACACAGCGCATATTACACACTATAGTTTAATGAGAAGTAAATGATTAGCACGTGTATTTTGTTGCTTTGTTTACTAGCTCTATTGTTACGCAAACCCATCGGCCCACATGAGGAAAGATTTTTTTTGAGGGTTACATTTACATTAATTGTTGGTAAACTTATATTTATTCGGTGGAAGCTATTAAATGAAGGAACTTGCAAAGATATGGGGAGATGGGCTGCTCCAGAACAAGGGATTAATAAATGAAGCTCTTTCTGCTTAAAATAATAGGCAGAACAATTCACTTAAGCTTTTGGAACAAAATCAGTTTTCAGAAATAACAACCATATTCCAACCACAGAATATACAAAAGCATCTGCAAGAAATTCTTATGGAAGCCAAATTTAAACCAAACATAAACATATTGCGTGATTTTGATTTAAATTCCTTTTTTCTCTTGTCAAACCATAATGTAAGCTCATCAGTGGAAGGGCCTATGGTTCTCACATCGATCTCACTAACCACGGCAGAACCCACAAAACTCAAGTAGAAGCAAGTCATCCTTCATCTCCAGGAATTAGCCAAGAAGAAATTAGTTGTTGCCCTATTTATTTCAAGCCAATCAATGGCTATGTTAAACTACCCAACAAAAGCAAACTTATCTGAATGCATTAATCGAAATGCACCAGAGAGGATTTAAATGGCACAGTGGTGCAGCCAGTAAAGTTGCTGCTTCACAGCACCAGAGATTTAGGTTCAATCTTGACCTCTGGTGCTGGCTGTGTGGAGTTTGCACGTCCTCTCTGTGGCTGTGCGTTTGTTTCCGGATGCTGCTGTTTCCTCCCACATCCCAAAATCGTGTGGGTTAATTGGCCCTGGTGTGTAGCTGAGTGTTAGAATCTGGTAAAGTGGTAGAGTTACGAGAAGATGGGAATCGATAAAAATGGGAATTAACCTAGGCTTAACGCAAATGGGCGTTTGATGGTCAACACAGAGCCGATGGGCTGAAGGGCCTGTTTCTGCGCTGTATCTTTTCAAGTACACTGTCGACTTGATTGTGAACTGCTTGTGAAGTCTACATTAACTTCTACTGTTCGCGCATATTTTTCCTTTAGTGTGTAAATTTTGAAATTACACGGTGGTTTCCAGATTTCATAATAATGGCCACAGTGTCGTTTCAGAGAACTCTAGCTCTTGCTCAGAAACAGAGTTTCAGCCTTCAAAGGAAAGTTCTGGAACAGACTTGAATGTTCCGGCTTGAACCTGACTGATGTGAATTTTACTTAATTGGGCTTTTACAGTAGGCAATTAAAGACCCTTTTCCATTATCAGTCACCATCAGGTAATTACACCATGGTGTGCGTGGCCTAGTCATAACATAAATACTGTCAGCAGATCGGAGAAAATAATCTTGCACTTTTCCCAAAAGTAAATTCACAGTCATTATAGCGGTTCACGTTGAGAGACATGTTTCATGGATGAATTCACAATTTGTATACTTTGGCTTCAAATGTTTTTATTATATTACAGAAGTTAGAAGAAAATACATTTGAGTAGAATGAGCAAATATTGCAGAAGTTAACACAAACTGTACTACCCCCCGCCTGCGGTTTACACATTCATTAACTAGCAGAACTAGCAGCTCTTCCATCATCTTGAGGCTGACTCAATGCAGCTTCCCTCTGGTACTGGAGATTTAATTTACCACAAAAAATAACAGAGAAGAACTGGATATCTTTCAACATAGATGTATTTGGAGATTTTACTCCAAAAACAGTTAATACTCTTTATAAAGGTACTCGAGTAGATTTTAATTGTTGCTAAAAAAATACCAGGGATTGTGTTTGTACTTTATAATACATAAAAACAGAACATCAAGGGAAGTTTAGTTTAGTTTAGAGATACAGTGCGGAAACAGGCCCTTCGGCCCACCGAATCCACGCCGACCAGCGATCCCCGCACATTAACACTGTCCTGCACACTGGGGACAATTTACATTTATATCAAGCCAATTAACCTACATACCTGTATGTCTTTGGACTGTGGGAGGAAACCATAAATCTCGGAGAAAACCCACGCAGGACACGGTGAGAACGTACAAACACTGTACAGACAGCACCCGTAGTAAGGATCGAACCCGGGTCTCTGGCTCTGTGAGGCAGCAACTCTACCACAGTGCCACCGTGCAGCCCCAAGTGTCATGAATTAAGAGCGTTTTACTGTCCTATGTCTCGAAATGTGACAATGAAATTCTAACTTGCAGCGGCACAGCATAGTAACAAATAAAAGTTCAGTATATTATAAAAACAGGCTGGAAATATTAATATAAGCTTATCAACCTGAAATGTTAACTCAGTATTCTCTCCTCAGCTGCTGAGTATTTCTGGCATATTTTGGTTTTACTTCAAACACCCAGAGAATACCCAGAGAAATCCCACGTGGTCATTGGGAGAACGTATACCCTCCGCACAGACGGCAACCATAGTCAGGATCTCTGGCGCTGTGAGGCAGCAGCTCTATTGATGCGTCACAGTGTTGCAGAAAATTGTTAATTATCACACTGCTGCCACTTGCATTTGCAGAATTGTAATCGGGTGATTGTCTGATTAATCGATATGTCCGATGACACAAATGTCAAAATTACAGTAAAAACCTGCGAGAAATAAATTCAGGATATTTCATGATAATTACCACATGTTTTTGGAACAGATGTTCAGGAAGGGAAGTTTGAACCATTCAGTCAACGATTAGATGGCAAGATTGTTGAGGGTCTCTCTGGAACAATTAAATCAGAACACCTATGTCAGAATTGATCTCGGCATTCCAACTGGACTTTGGAACATCCAAAGCTGGGCAAAGTTCCCTGAATAGTATGAACAGTGACAGCAACATAGAGCAAAATGGAAAGTGTATTGAATGCAGAATTTTTTAATGTTGAGATTTACATTGTTCATCGTAAATCATGTCGAGGGGCAAGCCAGGTGCTGGAAAGTAAATGAGAGAAACTGGGATTAAGGCAAATTAAAGATATACTTGCAAGTGGCAAAAAAATGTGTTTAAGTGAGATCTTAGATTGATTGCAGTAGTGTGCTTTATTGGTATTGGCACTGATGTACAGGAACTCACCAAAAGTCACAGAGTCTGTGTTGAGGCTGCAAACTGGTACATGAAATGCAAATCAAAAGTACACCTGGATAATTGGGGTAATTGCATTTCGGGGCTATCCCCACACCTACAAACATTTCTCTAGTGTCTCTTCACTTTAATGCCCCCGCTAATTCATCTACCACCGAAAGGAATGAAGGGCAGCCATTCTTATTTTTTTCTTCTTTAAAACAAAATCAGGTCTGTGTCCATTTAAGGTGTAAGTACAAAGAATTACTCTGAAGCGCTGAGAATGTTTTCAGGCAAGCTGACTTTACCTGGGTACAATTGCTTTCAGCTGGGCTGCAAAGTAAAGTTGGAGTCTTTCCAACCCTAGACTGATGGACTAAGTACAAAGATTTGCTGTGTTCGCTTTTTGTTCTAGCTTTTTTTTCTCTTCTCTTAACGGTTCCTCTTTCACCTCTCACACAGATCACACAGGAGAGGACAATGCTACAAATGGATATTTTCATTCTCGTGTTGATGACCATCATAGACTACGTTTCCAGTGGAGGCTATTCTTCAAAGTATGTGCACCCCATGACCAAAGGCCCTGTGGGACCTCCGTTCAGAGAAGGCAAAGGACAATATATAGGTAAGAATGAACCTGCAGCACCCATTGCAGTTTGAATCTTAGTGGGAAAAGCCTATGGCAAACATCACACATTTCACTGAAATATTAATTTGCTGGACCACATTTGATTTGATGTATAAACTCTAACACAACGTGGATATTTTTCTGCTCCATTTTTCCTGTTTCTTGCATTGCTGACGTGGGTAACTTTGACTGGAATGGAAGCACTATCGGTACTTTATGATGTGAATATGACGAGCAAACAGAAATAAATACATTTCAGGGGTGAATGCAATATTGTAAGCGGTGTTTAATCAGTTTTATATTCAGTCAAGATTTGTCAGCTTCAGCTATTTGAACTTTAAGACCATAAGTTCACGCGTTATAGGAGCAGCATTAGGCCGTTCGGCCCATCAAGTCTATTTCCCCATTCAATCATGGCTGTTCTGTCTTTCCCTCTCAACCTCATTCTCCTGCCTCTTCCCCATAACCTTTAAATCAATCCCTGATTCGTGAACCCACACTGTGACATACGGGCAGAAGTTGGGAGACTGCTCCATCCCTGGAGTCCCAGGGATTTTTACCCAGAGAGCTGTGAATCTGTGGAGTTCTCTGCCACAGAAGACAGTGGAGGCCAATTCACTGGATGTATTCACGAGAGAGTTAGATGGAGCTCTAAGGGCTAACGGAATCAAGGGATATGGGTGAAAAGCAGGAAAAGAGTATTGATTCTGGATGATCAGCCATGATCATATTGAATGGTGGTGCTGGCTTTAAAGGCCGAATGGCCTACTCCTGCAAACTATGTTTCCCCATGGAGTCCCCATGACAGCAGGGCACAGTCTGGGTAATTGCCTATTGGGTCCAATACCGGGACACAACAGTTACTGGTTCTGAGACAGTTGGTGTCAAAGGGTATTTTAGCCTAGCAGGTTTAGAGGCGAAGAGAGTGTGTGTGTGGGGGGGATTGAGGTAAGTTATTATGTGATTATTAAAAAATATTTCTGTGTCGTAATTAACATTTTAACTTTTTAATTTTTTTACATAAATAATATTTTATTTGCTTCAATTTCAATAGTTTTTAGATGTCTCTAAATGACAAAAGGTGCAGTTGCATCTTTAGATTTGTCTTCTGTCAGGGCCACTGGTGTACAGAGATCACTGGTCGGTACGGACTCGGTGGGCCGAGGGGCCTGTTTCTGCGTTGTACCTTTAAACTAAACTATCATAAATTTTGGCAGCAGGGCCTCTGGCCTGGCAGAGATCAGCCCTCCACATCGGGCCTAGGTAAGGGTGAGCTGTACAGGGGCTGCAGTCCAGGCTCTAGGCCGCAGTCAGCACCATCTGGCCCGGCAGCTCTTCTTACCTGTATATGGAGATGCTCTGAACTGGTGAAGAGATCTGCATCTTTGAGGTCACCATTTTAGACTTTAGACTTTAGAGATACAGCGCGGAAACAGGCCCCTCGGCCCATTGAGTTTGCGCCCGACCTGTGATCACCCCAGACACTAGTACTATCCCAAACACTAGGGACAATTCATAATTTTTACCGAAGCCAACTAACCTACAAACCTGCCTGTCTTTGGATTGTGGGAGGAAACCGGAGCACTTGTATACCCGCACGGTCACAGGGAGAACATGCAAACTCCTTACGGTCGGTACCCCAGGTCTGGATTGAACCCGGGTCTCTGGTGCTGTATGGCCGCAGCTCTACAGCTGCACCACTGTGCTGCCCCAAAATAAATAAATAAATATCATTGTGCCTTAATAAATAATCCTTTCCGTAAATACACAAGAATCACACAAACTAGATATATAAGAAAATAACTGCAGATGCTGGTACAAATCGAAGGTGTTTATTCACAAAATGCTGGAGTAACTCAGCAGGTCAGGCAGTATCTCAGGAGAGAAGGAATAGGTGACATTTCGGGTCGAGACCCTTCTTCAGACTGATGTCAGGGGGGCGGGACAAAGGAAGGATATAGGTGGAGACAGGAAGATAGAGGGAGATCTGGGAAGGAGGAGGGGAAGAGAGGGACACTCATGGGAGGGGGCATTGGGAGGGGTGACATTTCCGTCACCTACAACGGGACCCCACCACCGGCCATATCTTCCCATCCCCTCCCCTCTCTGCGTTCCGCAGAGACCGTTCCCTCCGTAACTCCCTGGTCCTTTCGTCCCTTCCTACCCAAACCACCCCAACCCCGGGCACTTTCCCCTGCAACCGCACGAGATGCAACACCTGTCCCTTACCTTCCCCCTCAACTCCATCCAAGGACCCAAACAGTCTTTCCAGGTGAGACAAAGGTTCACCTGCACCTCCTCCAACCTCATCTATTGCATCCGCTGCTCTAGATGTCAACTTATTTACATCGGCGAAACCAAGCGCAGGCTCGACGATCGCTTCGCTCAACACCTGCGCTCGGTCCGCGTTGTCCAATCTGATCTCACGGTGGCCGAGCACTTCAACTCCCCCTCCCATTCCCAGTCTGACCTTTCTGTCATGGGCCTCCTCCAGTGCCATAGTGAGGCCCACCGGAAATTGGAGGAACAGCACCTCATATTTCGCCTGGGCAGCTTGCAGCCCAGTGGTATGAACATCGACTTCTCCAACTTTAGGTAGTTCCTCTGTCCCTCTCTTCCCCTCCTCCTTCCCAGATCTCCCTCTATCTTCCTGTCTCCACCTATATCCTTCCTTTGTCCCGCCCCCCTGACATCAGTCTGAAGAAGGGTCTCGACCCGAAACGTCACCCATTCCTTCTCTCCCGAGATACTGCCTGACCTGCTGAGTTACTCCAGCATTTTGTGACACAAACTAGATAGGCTTTCTGCTTTCCACGTGGAAAGTACTGCGAGATTGTTAAGGCTCATACACACACATTAATGATTACGCTGGTGCAATACATCACATCACACCCCAAAGTTAATGGGTTCATTGGCTTGGTATAAATGTAAAAATCGTCCCTAGTGTAGGAATGGTGTTAATGTGCGGAGATTGCTGGTCGGGATGGACTCGGTGGGCCGAAGGGCCTGTTTCTGCGCTGTATCTCTGAACTAAACTAAATTTTAAAAAAATCAATTCCCTTTTCCAGTTTGGTTTGAATTTACAAATCTGTGAAAAAATTGAAAATATGTCTGAACCCCTTCTCAGCCAAGTGGACTGCAGACCGTTTGTTAATTTGTGGTATGCAAAATTATTAATAATTCTGGGTCAGCTTTCAGAAATGAGAACTGCAAACTTCTTGTGTTCCCAGAGTGCTCCTTTCCTTTTCTCACAATCCAAAGATTTTCTGGAGTCGTTCCACGATTCCTGTCATCTCCCCTCTTCCCCCTTTGTACATGAGTTTTGGTCGAGAATTATTGCAGGATATTGGCCTTGTTGGAAATCATTGCCAAGCCCGATGCTGATCTTATCCAATGTCAACAAATGTATCCTCCAGCATGCATATCACAACTGTGATAAGGAGCAGGACTTGGCTGGCTTCTCACCCTCTCTCTCTCTGTCAGTGATATTTCTTTAATGACCAGTTACCCCAGCGGGACATTCAGATGCAGTCATCGCCAGCATCGTTCATCAACACGGAGTTCTCTTGCATGGAAATGAAACATGCAGGTGTTGTCGGCCTAGGCCAGGTACCAATGACTGCAACTACGCACTAATAAGCAAGGTTAGATGCAGGAATCTCATACTGTGCATAATCTCCAAAGCACTAAATTTAAATTCTTACAGCAAGAAATCAGAAAAAAAGAATATGAAATGATGTGCAAACACAAGACATAAGACAAATTTTAAAAGAAGTAGAATATTTTTATTATGTCCAGAATTAGGTATTTCTGTGTAGGAAAGAACTGCAAATGATGGCTTAAAGCGAAGATGGACACAAAATGCTGGAGTAACTCAGCAGGACAGGCAGCATCTCTGGAGAGAAAGAATGGGTGACGTATCAGGCCTGAAGAAAGGTCTCGAACCGAAATATCACCAATTCCTTCTCTCTAGAGATGCTGCCTGTCCCGCTGAGTTACTCCAGCAGTTTGTGTCTAGTTTGGTATTTCTGTTTGGTGCCTGCATGGCTCTCTACAGGTGATGTTAGATGAGAGCAAAAATACCAATCGCTTTGCAGTAAAACGGAATCTAAATGGCCAGTGCCGTTCTGAAAATCACTGGGGCCAAGTTAATAAGCAACAGTTGCTGAAGATTACGTGAACAGATTTGGGAAGTGCAGGGGTCAGTAATCGGTTAAATATTTCTGACCCAGGGCCCACAGGGTGCAGTAAAACTCTTGCTACCGTGGTGTGTACATAATTAGAAGTTTATGTTTTCACTTTCCTGGTGCCATAAATTAAAATAGGATGACATGGTTTAGTTAACTTTCCCCATCAGGGCTGTGCTTGTTGGGCTGGCTGATTAAGGCCATGATAAGCTGAGCCGCATGGATCAGAAGGTTTCAGTTTCAGTCCAGGTCTGGACTGAATTAACTGCTCTCATCTAGGGCCAGCGACAGGGCTGGGGGGTCAGGGGTCCCACAATGGGTCTCGGCTCTTTGGGATTAAGAGGAGAACATTTTCCAACTGCCTGTTAGTCGTTGAGGGGAGGCTGCACACAGTCAATAATGTAATGTTCTGTTTGCCTGGTTCAGCATGAGCTAGCTAAACAATAATTGCAATGGACATGAACGTGGCCATTAAACCCAACTGTTGCACTGCACGTGTTTTCTGACGAGAAACATTTCCTCTCATCATAAGTCTAATAAGTGTGGGATATTAGGTGAGATAGGGTTAGCCTAGGTTGTGCTGGGATCCTTGCCCTTGGGGCTCTATGTTGACAGCCCCCTATTGAGACTAATAATCGGATATGAATGATGGCAGATCCATGTCGGGGACCAGCACGCAGAGAGTCACCTGATTGTGTGCCATCTTAGGTGCTGGGTCACCCTGCTTAGTGATACCTTGCTTTGTACTTAGGAGGTGTTCCTGGAACACTGGTGGAATTGCGGCACTAAGGGTGGTCCCAGCATTATACATGGGAGATGCGGTCGGTACTGGTGGTGTTGCTCTGCCGTAAAGCTGGGCTGAATCTCTGTCTGCCCAGCTCCTCTTCTGGGGATAGACACAAAATGCTGGAGTAACTCAGCCGGTCAGGCAGTGTCTCTGGGGAAAAGGAACAGGTGACATTTCGGGTCGAGACCCTTCTTCAGACTGAGAGTCAGGGGAGAAGGAAACTGAAGGTATAGAACAAATCAGAGCTGGCAGCGATGGCCCGAGGAGCCCACATCGTTGGCTGCGGAGGAGGCGATAACGAAGGAATGCGAACAAGTGATGACTAAGGTGGGGGAGGGCTGGAGAGAGATTGTTAGTTGGCGCAGCGGTAGAGTTGCTGCCTTACAGCGAATGCAGCGCCTGAGACTCGGGTTCGATCCTGACTACGGGCGCTGTCTGTACGGAGTTTGTACGTTCTCCCCGTGACCTGCGTGGGTTTTCTCCGAGATCTTCGGTTTCCTCCCACGCTCCAAAGACGTACAGGTATGTAGGTTAATTGGCTGGGCAAATGTAATAACTATCCCTAGTGGGTGTAGGATAGTGTTAATGTGCGGGGATCGCTGGGCGGCGTGGACCCGGTGGGCCGAAGGGCTTGTTTCCGCTCTGTATCTCTAAAAAATCTAAAAAATTTGAGAAATCAATATTCATACCGCTAGGTTGTAAGCTGGGAATCTCACCTCTGGGAACATGGGCTGAACTACTTTTCTCCGCATCGGTGGATTGGTGTGGAGTAGGTGGGCTGTGAGGGCTGGTGTTGCGTGGACTAAAGTGAATGGTGCGGATACTCAACACCAAGATGGGAGGCTCAGGTTTCCAGCCTGTTGAATGTGGGCCTTTTATACGATGTGATACGATAGAACTTTATTTATCCCAGCAGGGAGATTTATCTGCCAACAGTCATAAAACATGCACCTGCTCCCTGTCTGTTCAGATGGTCTGTACCCTATTGTCTCTCTCATCACCTCCTCATGGGTGTGTGTGCTCTCTTCCCTTTCCTTCAGTTAGCTGCACAGTTCACTCCAGCCCAGAGATGCTCAAAAGAAATGCCTGGGGTCCACTGTTGAATTTATTACCAGGACGGAGAGAAGTGAGCAACCAAACGAAGAGATGAGGAAACAGTAGCTTCCATTGGAGAGATGAGAGAGACCCTGGGATCCGGATGGTCTGTCCACACAGGGAAGCATCCATAGACAGTTAGCAGCAGTGGCCCACACTCACTGTGCTGACCTGAATCCCTGAGCCCCACACGTCAAGGTGCTGTGACCACACCACAACACAACACCACCAACACCAAGCAACCACACAGAGGACTGCCAGTGAGGAGCAGGGGGTTCCTGGCACAGCCAGGGTAGATGTCTATTTAAAGTGCAGGGTGATAGGTATCTGTGAGTGTTTGGACCGGAGAACCAGCAGGTTTGGGGAGAAGGCAGGAGAATTGGGTTGAGATAGACAGATTGATCAGCTATGAATGAATGGCTGGGTAGACCTGATGGGCCTAATGGTCTAATTCTGCTCCTAGAACTTATGAATTTATCTTGGGAATAACACCGAGGAAGGCAAGGAAATGCCACCATTTTGGGAAGGGAAGAGTTTGCCCTGGATGTTGTCTGAACCTATGTATGGTAGATGGTAGCGCAGAAATGATGAACCACATTATGCTAATACCCAAGCAATTTATGGGGCAGATCAGTTCAAATTCTTCATACACCTTACATCAATTGCCATTGTGATTCAACTACTAAATGAACCATAATTAGAAACAGTATTGAGCCAAGAAACCCGTGCTCGTGAATCAGTCATAGGTACAGGATATAGTTCAGAACTACTCATAAAAGAAGATAAACTAAACAGACAGAATGGCTGGGATTATAAATCAGTTAGTGAAGTGTACAAGGGAAATGTTTTACTATTGCTTTGATTTTTCACGTAGGTAAATGGTACTTCCAGTCTCACTGAACAGAAACAAATCTATACAACAATAATATCTGCAGTACTAGAGGACTGACATTGAGATATCTGTTTTAGACCTTAATATAACTGAAGCACAGATTTCCATTTCAGTTTTATTATATTGAAACTCCTCACCAATTCTCGGCAAATCCTGCAAGTATCAGCACAATATTATATTTAAAAAGTTCATATGAAGGAATAGTTGACTCACAAGCCAGCGAAACTAAAAAAACAAACTAAAGCAGCAAAAGTTGGGAATTCTCAGCAGGTCAGGCCACGTCCGTGGGGAGAGAAACAGGGCTGGAGATTCTTCGTCAGAACTGAAAAAGTGATAAACGAAGCTTGTAGGGTTGTAGGGAGGCTGGGAGAGGGGGTTGGCTCCAGGCTAAAACCAAGGTAACTATCAGGATAAACTGTAAGCTGGGCATCTGGTCAATAATTGAGTGGGAACAGTTTGAGAATGAGTACATAGAGGTCATAAGGTCATAAGTGATAGGAGTAGAATTAGGCCATTCGGCCCATCAAGTCTACTCTGCCAATCAATCATGGCTTTATTCACAAAATGCTGGAGTAACCCAGCAGGTCAGGCAGCATCTCGGGAGAGAAGGAATGGGTGACGTTTTGGGTCGAGACCCTTCTTCAGACTGATCTATCATGGCTGATCTATCTCTCCCTCCTAACCCCATTCTCCTGCCTTCCCCCCATAACCTCTGACACCTGTACTAATCAAGAATCTATCTCTGCCTTAAAAATATCCACTGGTGGCCTCCACAGCCTTCTGTGGCAAATAATTCCACAGATTCACCACCCTCTGACTAAAGAAATTCCTCCTCATCTCCTTCCTAAAAGAGCATCCGTTAATTCTGAGGCTGTGACCTCTAGTCCTAGACTCTCCCACTAGTGGAAACATCCTCTCCACATCCACTCTATTCAAGCCTTTCACTATTCTGTATGTTTCAATGAGGTCCCCTCCTCATTCTTCGAAACTCCAGCGAGTACAGGCCCAACGCTGACAAGCGCTCATCCTAGGTTAACCTACTCATTCCTGGGATCATTCTTGTAAGATTGTGGGAGTTGTGAAATGCAGAACAGGAGGGGTAGACCCAGCAGGTCAGGCTGGGCACATCCTCCATTCCCAGAGAAAAAATGAAAGGGGGAAAAAAAGGAGCAAAAAATTACACAGATAAGTTTGGCATGCCACCATCTCTTACACGACCAACAATATTTGTGCTTTTAATGATCATTGCTGTTTGCTATAGGTTTAAGGGGCATAGTGGCACGAGTAGTAGGGGCCACTGCCTCACAGTGCCGTTCGATCCTGACATTAGGTGCTGTCTGTGTGGAGTTTGCACGTTCTCCATGTGACCGCATGGGTTTCCTCCAGGTGCTCCAGGTCCCTCCCACAACCCAAACATGTGCGGGTTTGTAGGTTAATCAGCCTCTGTAAATTGCCCCTAGTGTGTAGGGAGTGGATGAAAAAGTGGGATCACATAGGTTACTGTAGGTTCAGGTGATTTGCTACATACCTTATTTGTATGAAGATTAACTTTTATTTTTATTTTTATTAAAAAGAACAATTAAATAATCCTCCTCGCCGTCAGCAGCACACTAACTCTTTAAACTATGTTGCAGAATTATTTAAGTCTGAAGAAGGGTCTCGACCCAAAACGTCACCCATTCCTTCTCTCCCGAGATGCTGCCTGACCTGCTGAGTTACTCCAGCATTTTGTGAATAAATACCTTCGATTTGTACCAGCATCTGCAGTTATTTTCTTATAGAATTATTTAAAGCTATTTTCATCTATAACGCCTGGATTTAATGCAACGTAGAAACAAATTGTCTGCTATCCTATCTAAAGTTTAACCATTTAGCCTGCTTGAAAATAAATATTTTGTTCTTGCCCTGATAATTTCCACTTATATTTTCCCGTCAGGTACTGTTCAGAGTGTGGTTGTGGTACAGTTCCGACAGCTTTTGTTCTTCTGCTTGTTAGACATGGCTCCGTTACAATGTAGAATGATCCTGGTTCAATCAGACAGCTGTTGTTGTGAACTTCAAGTTGAGAGCATCCGAGAGATTTGCGCTGTGCTGACTTCCATGAGGATCCCTGGAGACGAATGGATAGCGCCCCAGGCATTTTGGAATTGGGGAAAATTGTTGCGGTCCGTTCTATCTAAACAAAGTTACAGTGAAACACTTAAGCAAACTCATCCATTTCTGCTGCAGGAATTATGCAGAAGATGTGAGCTGGTGGAGGAGTGGAAAGATTAGGATGTTGATAGCCAGGAAATATTTAGTTTATTGTTGTTGGTTTATTGGATTTTAATTCAAAATAATTGGTAGAAGAATTAGTGGGGTGATGAGGAGATTTTGTTTTTTTTTTACCCCAGAGGCCTGTAATTTAATTGTCTGGATTTAATTGCTGGAATGGATAGTCAAGGCAGAAATCCTGGTTGCATTAAAAAAAAAGTACTGTGACTAACTAGACCATAGAGGAAGAGCTTAAACGTATGATTAGACGAGACAGCTATTTTCTCGCTGGTGCAGTTATGATGGAAGATGAATGATCTTCCCCCGCACCATGAATTTCCCTGATTAGTGGTTCCAATATGTACCAGTTTCACCGGCTAGATAATAGGTGCTCTTGGAGAGAATTGAAACTGTAGGGGAATAATTAGCAATGCACAGATTTTTAGGAATCCTTAGCTTTTCATTGATTGCTAATATCCATCAGATGGGCACTTCACTTTTGTGCATAGTCAAGATTATTCAGTGGTCAATAATGTATAATATTGCAAGGCAGATTAAAGAGTTCAGCATTTTTTAAGGGGAAAGATTATTTGCAGAATTCTAAACTATGTATAGACCATTAGAACAAATAGCGTCAGGTCTCAGGCAGGAAATAACTTTGTCTATTATTTTTATACAGCAAAGCATGCAATAGTCTAGCAAAGTTCCTTTTTCAATTAGATGCACTGTTTTTATGTAGCTTTGAATCGAATTCCTTTTGGACATTACTCATCTGTTTCTATCTGAAATGGTAGACTGTAGGGACAGCCAGCATGGCTTTGTACGCGGTCGGTCAGGCCTAACTGGCAGATGGAGTTTAATCCAAGCAAGTATGAGGTGTCGCACTTTGGGATGTCAAATGTAAGTGGGAAATATACAGCTAATGGCAAGACCGTTGCATCAACGTACAGAGGGATCTTGGGGCCAAGTCCATAACTCCCTGAAGATGGCAACACAAGTAGATAGAGTGGTAAAGCAGGCACAGAGGGTGGTGGGTGCCTGAACTGCGTTACTAGGGTGGTGGTTAAGGCAGATACCACAGTCATATTTGAGAGGCTTTTGTATATGCACACGGATATGTAGGGAATGGAGGGATATAGATCACGTGCAGATAGATAAGAGCAGTTTATCTTGTAAGTAGCTTCTACTTACACTATCCTCCCCTCCCCTCGTCCTCCACCCTAGTAATTGTCCCAGTTCCACAGTTCTCCATATTGTTTCCCTCTTGAGTTCCCACCATCCCTCGCCACCAATGGACCCCACCAGGACACCACTCTGCCTGAGGTCATTGTGGCCAGCCTTGATTGGTCCAGGTCTTATCTCACTTCCAGCTCTTCAACCCCCCCCCCCCCTCTCATCTCCTATTTCAGTCTGAAGAAGGGTCCCGACCTGAAACGTCACCCATCTTTTTTCTCCAGGATTGTTGCCCGACCCACCGAGTTGCTCCAGTACTTTGTGCCTACCTTTGATATAAACCCCCCATCTGCAGTTCCTTGTTTCTACATGAAATCTAGCCTAACTAGATTAGTGAAACAATTGTTTTTAAAAAAAAGACACAAAGTGTTGGAGTGATTCAGAGGGTCAGGCAACATCTCTGGAGAACATGGGTGGGTGACATTTCGGGTCAGGACCCTTCTACAGACTGATGCCACGAAGTAGGTCTGAAGAAGGATCCCAACCTGAAATGTTGCCTTTCTGTGTTCTCCAGAGATGTTGCCTGACCTGAGTTACTCCAGTACTTTGTGTCTTTTTTTTTGTAAACCAGCATCTGCAGTTCCTTGTTTCTACACAATGAAACAATTGTAATTGTTTATGATTATTTGAAGGGCTTCTTCAAATTCAGCTTAATAATATTAGAAGCCATGACATTAGTTAAACATATTACACCTATTAATCATTAAAAATGTTTAATTTACGAACAATTCATCCAGTGCACTGCAGTGATGGTAATAAAGGGTTCAGTTATAGTTTTTAAATGCAGTTACAGTGATTTATAATCAATCTACTTCTGTGACAGTCCAGACACACTTTTATTAATGATGCTATTTTCGTGACTTATCCATTTTCAGATATATTAATAAAATTGCACCAGACTAAATATCCATCACTAATTAAATTAAATATTTTTTAATGGTAAGATCTATTATACTCCCCGATTTCAATGTTTAATGTAAGATGTTATTTTTCTACTCCTGCAAATAAATCTGAGTGGAAACTTGAACAATACTGATTGCGCCAAAGAAGGAACTTAATTCCATGCCTCATTGTACGAGCAAATGTTCTGAAAAAAACAGATACAACTCAGTCCTTAATCTGAGCAGAAATTATTTTCTTCAAACTTGGTTACGTCCAAATGCAAGAATGATTTCACACCAAATGGAACCGCGATTCAACCAGGCCATTTTCATCCATCATCACACACAGACATATAAGGTGGAGATCAGCAAAAAATAAATATAAAAAATGGTGTCAGATATATTCACTCCAGCAAACTGGACATGGGAATGACGAGAGATTCAGGGGCACAGTACGTCACTGCCTTAACTCAGTGAACTCAGTGAAAATAACAATGAGAACATCAGGTCTTGCTGTAATAATGGAGACAAGCTCCCAATCCGCACCTGGCCAGGTACATGCAAAAATCCACATCTTACCAATTTGCTGCAGTTGTCCACTCCACTGTAGTAAGTGAATTGATGACAACGTCAGATGTTTATAAACTATTCAACTTAAGTGATGGAGAGAGTGTCGTCGGATAGCAGGGCTATCAAATCTCTCGTACTCATCAATCGCTTGCTCACTGACGTCAAGATTGACTTTCACCAGAACTCTTTAAGTCTCGACCTCGTCAAAGATTTACTTCCACCATGGACCAAAGAGCTGAATTGTCGGAAGTACTGTCCTTGACATTAATGCAGAATTTGACCAATAATGGCAGCAGAGAACCTGGTAAACTGATGTCAATGGGCATCAAGGGGAAAACACTCCAATGGTTGGAGTTATACCTCTCGAAACGTAAAATGGTGTGCTCATTGGAGATTAGTTAGAATGGTGGTAGCACACCAGTGCAAATGTTTCTCAGATTAATGTCCTGATCCTAACAGTGGCGCAACGGTAGAGTTGCTGCCTTACAGCACCAGAAACCCAGGTTCGATCCTGACTGTAGGTGCTGTCTATAGGGAGTTTGTATGTTCTCCCGGTGACCGCATGGGTTTTCTCCAGGTGCTCCGGTTTCCTCCCATATTCCATAGATGTGCAGGTGTGTAAGATGAAAAACTGGGATTACATAAAACTAGTGTATGGTCGGGATCGTTGGTCGGCGCGGACTTGGTGGGTTGATGGGCCAGTTTCCATGTTGTATGTCCAATCTAAACTAATCTAAACTAATCTAAACTAAACTAAACTAAACTAAACTAAATTAAACTGAACTTGTAGAAACAAGGAACTGCAGATGCTGGTTTATACCAAAGATAGACACAAAGTGCTGGAGTAACTCAACTGATGCTGCCTGACCCGCTGATTTACTCCATCACTTTGTGTCTACATTAAACTTGTATTTGTTCCATCAAAGGAACTCTTTCCACCATCAGGTCCCCTGATGATTACATTCCCTACTCTTCAGCTAATGAAGCATGCCAAATCAGTTTGCAGCAAGATCTCTGTAACATTCAGCACTGACTAAAAGGAAACAAGGAACATTCATGCCACATTAGCGCCAGGTAATGACTGTCTCAGCAAGAGAAAGTTTAACCATCTCTAATGGCTTTTCCACTGCTGAGTCCCACACCATCAATATACCATGGATCAACATTGAATAGAAATTCAACTGCCACCGGTCACATAAATACTATCAAAGTAAAATATTTGCATATCAGGGATTTATTATGCTAATTTAATTTTAACGTTCTCACAAATATTGTTAAATAAACAACCATCATTCTATGCTATGGGATCAGCAGATTATTTGCAAAGTTCTGAAAAAGCGGCAAATGTTTTTACAATTTTCTATTCAAGTACAATGGAGTCACAGTGCGGCACGATGGCGCAGTGGTAGAGTTGCTGCCTTACAGCGCTTGCAGCACAAGAGACCCAAGTTCGATCCTGACTACGGGTGCTGTTTGTATTGAGTTTGTACATTCTCCCCGTGACTGCGTGGGTTTTCTCCAAGATCGTCGGTTTCTTCCCACTCTCCAAAGACGTAGAGGTATGAAGATTAATAGGCTTGGTGTGTGTGTAAAATTGTCCTTAGTGTGTGTAGGATAGTGTTAGTGTGCGGGGATTGCTGGTCGGTGTGGGCTCGGTGGGCCGAAGGGCCTGTTTCCGTGCTGTATCTCTATAAGTTGCTCTGCCTGACGAAGGTGATTTTTCAACATCATGGTGGAGAGTGGGTCACCCATGCTGAGTTATTAAGTGGACTTTTCCAGCCGAACGCTGACCATATATAGAGATCTACATCATGGTGCCATGTACACCAATGACATCATTCCATTGGTTTGCCTGTTGATTTCCTGTCAAAAAGGGGAAATTTGGAACACTTCTGAATTTCTGCAGAAACGTGGCTTCTGATTATTATTTTACTGCATATTTAAAATTTGCCTTTATTGACTTGAACTTGTTCCATGTGCTCTTCATTCACACAATATTCACTGACTAGGAAGCATCGATAACGTGACTGAAATAAGGAAGGGAGCGGGGTAGACGACATAAATACAGAGCGATGCTGTCCTGATGTAGATTGTTCAAACTTGGCCACTGATTTAGTCAGCTGGGAAAACAAATCAATGAAATATATTTTATAACATATTCACACAGCTACCTAGCTTTCCAAAATATGCTCATTCTGTGTGGGTTTTGGACTGCACGTTCTTCTGGAGTGGCATGAAAATCAGACTATAATAATATTTTCATAAACTCCCAACACTTTGAAATATGTCAAAGCACTAAGCAATGTTTTAGGCAATACCTTGATTTTAAAATTCATACTTGTTTTTAAACCACTTTGTCTCCTCGGTAATCTGCTCCATCTCTGGAAAGTAGGAGGTTGAGGAGTGAACTTAGAATGGTAAACTGAATTATGAGAGGCATAGATAAGCTAGATAGTCTGATTTTTGTTGTTAGGTTTAAGGTTTAAGCTGAGAGGGGAGAAATTTCAAGAGCATTGGAGGGCTAAGTTTATCACACAATGGGCGGTGAATATTTGGAACGAGCCGCCAAGGGAAATGGCGGAGTTAAGTACTGTTACAGCATTTAAAAGGCATTTTGACAAGTACTTAGATAGGAAATGAATAGAGGAATGCAGGAAATGCAGGAAAATAGGATTAGCGTAGATAGGATCAAAGTATGAGGTGGGCCCTACTTAGAGCATCTGTGCTCTGCATTCCTGAGATTCCATAAATCATTTGTTAAGCTAGCCTGAAGACTGTGTATTCTGTTCACTACATTATAGGAACGATGTGATTATACTGGAAATGGAAGCATGCTGCTTGGACAATAGGGTAGAAAAGGTGCAATGCCTCACCATTCCTGTTCTGGCCCACATCTGATGGATTGAAAGGTTATAGAAGACGCTGATTTCTGAAGTAATTCCCTGCAGGATGCCAACTCCACATCATATAATTGTCAAATGATTGGGGTCATGTCTTTGGCATGTCTTTCTTTTTTCCCTCCTATCAACCAAATTAATTGATCAACCATCCTTAACTTATTGCTGATATTCATCGGGATGCTGGCAGTGGGGGTATAATGAACTTTGAAGTAGTTAGTAGGAAAATAACTGCAGATGCTGGTACAAATCGAAGGTATCACAAAATGCTGGATTAACTCTGCAGGTCAGGCAGCATCTCAGGAGAGAATGAATGGGTGATGTTTCGGGTCGAGACCCTTCTTCAGACATCTCTTGAATCTTTTCCCCTTTCACGTATCTTCATTCTAATAATAAAAGGAAGAAGGGTCTCGCTGGAATTTAGAAGACTGAGGGGGGATCTTATAGAAACATAAAATTCTTAAGGGGTTGGAGAGGCTGGATGCGGGAAGATTGTTCCCGATGTTGGGGAAGTCCAGAACCAGGGGTCACAGCTTAAGGAAAAGGGGGAAGTCTTTTAGGACCGAGATGAGAAAACATTTCTTCACACAGAGAGTGGTGAGTCTGTGGAATTCTCTGCCACAGAAGGTAGTTGAGGCCAGTTCATTGGCTATATTTAAGAGGGAGTTAGATGTGGCCCTTGTGGCTAAAGGGATCAGAGGGTATGGAGAGAAGGCAGGTACAGGTTACTGAGCTGGATGATCAGCCATGATCATATTGAATGGCGATGCAGGCTCGAAGGGTCAAATGACCTACTCCTGCACCTATTTTCTATGTTTCTATGTTTCTATAACGCTTCCTGCAGCTCATATATTCTAGTCTAGGCAAGATCAGGTGAAGCATTCAGCTGGTGGGATATTCTAATTTCTGCTTTGTGGCATTGGACAGGGAATCAGTAAATGAAGACCTGTAGCATTGCGAATATTGCTTTTGTAACTACTCTCGAACTTTACAATTTTACCAATCTTTTGAAACAGTTTTGCACTTGTGGATCACTTGCCTCCTTTCTCCTGAAGGCTGCAAACAATTTGCACCTCGACGTTTAGCACCCAACAGGGCTGCTCTCCTAAACCACTTCCTGTATTAATGCCTCCAATATGCTGTTAATGAAGTCTTTTGAAGTGTTTATGCTGCCTTCAACACACAGCTGACATTAAAGCAGTTTCCTACTCAACAGAATAATTATATATAAATAAATACACCGGGTGGCGCCGTAAGTGGCAGCCTCAGCCCGTGGCTCGTCCCTTTCTTCTTTTGTTGTTTTTAGTCTGTTTTATTTGTATGTTTTAGTGTATCTTTAGTTTTTGTATTATGTTGGGGTGTGGGGGGAGGGGGTTGGGGGAATCTTTTTTTATCTCTTCCCTCGACGGAGATGCGGCTTTTTCCCGTATCGTATCTCTGTCCGCACTGCGGCCTTGACATCGTGGAGCTGGCGGTCCTCTTTGTTAGGGATCGACTACGGGCGCTCCAACCGCAGGAGCTTCGACCGCCCCGATCGCGGGAGCCTTGATCGCCCTGTTGCCGGGGGCTTCGATCGCCGACTGCGGGAGCTTCGATTGCCCCGACTGCGGAAGTTTCGATCGCCCCAACCACGGGAAAAAAGGAGGAAGGAGATAAAAGTTATTTGCCTTCCATCACAGTGGGGAATATGAGGTCGCCGGAAAACAAGATGGACGTGCTGCCTGCGCTGGTGGGGACTCGGAGGGAGTGCCGTGAGTGCTGTGATCTCGGTGTTTGCGGGGACATCGTGCCATGAGCTTGTTCCAGATATGGACTAACCTCTCTGTGATAAAGTTACCCCTAAGGTTCCCTTTAAATCTTTTCCCTCTCACCTTAAGCCTGCACCCTCTAGGTTTAGAATCCTCTGCCTTGGGAAAAAGATTGTGAGCATTCACCAATTTTTAGGACTTCGACTTATCTAACGTTCGATAACTCATCTTTTTTTCTGTTTGTATCAGAATTGGCTCAGCTTTATTTTTGTATTTTTCTCTTTCTTTCTTTCCCCTTTCTATTTGTATACTGCTGACCAAGTCACGCAGCCTCACTAATACTTAGGCAAAGAAGCAGGATCTAGTCTTTACTGCCACATTAAGCTATTTGATCTCACTCTATCAGAGATATTTCCCTTTGTTTCATCCACCTCTGTCGCTCCTAACTCTGCTACTGGAAACTAACTTTCAGACGTTAGAGATACAGTGCAGAAACAGGCCCTTTGGCCCACCGAGCCTGCGCCGACCTGCGAACGCCTTTTCTCTTTTTCCTCGTACTCATGAAGGGTCCCCGACCTGGAACATCAACTCTTTCCACAGATGCTGCATGACCAGTCGAGTGTTTCCAGTACTTTCTGGGTTTTTTTCATATATCTGCAGCATCTGCAACTCTTCTTGATGTTCATCGAATGAATCTTTCCCTTTTGCTTTATCTTTTGATTCAGTTGATGAGGACAATATCTCAAACTTTAATTTCATCTTTTGGAAGAAAATCTGAACAAAAATAATTTAGTCCCTCCCAATCAGACTGTCTTCACTGAGACAAAACAGTGCACCCCACAATCAGCATCTCTGGAGAACATCGATAGGTGGCTTTTCAGATCGGGGTGTTTCGAAAGGGTCCCAATCTGAAACATCACCTATCCATGTTCTCCAGAGATGCTGCCTGACCCACTGAGTTACTCCAGCACTTTGTGTCTAATCAGTGTCTAGCTTTCCTTCTAACTGCCAATGCTGCCCTCTGCTGGCTTGGTGAAGTGGCAACTCACTGCATTGGTTAGAAGTTGTAAAACTTAAAACCAGGATGAGAATTGAAGCGTTTCAGAAAGTTTGCCGAGTTATGAGTTGATGAGCAACTAACATTGAAATGATCAATAGTTTCTCCCAGGGAAGGTTCCCTTTCACTGTAAATGTGCCCTTGAATTATAAGTCAAGTGGTTCATTTCTTGTTCCCCATGCACCAAGTGTTCATGGAAATGTAACCTGTCCACCCAGTTTCAAGGGTTGAAATCTCCAAAGTAATCTCCCAATACAATTAATCTAATTCCGAATTTGAAAAAGACTGTAAAATTATAGTAATTTTATAATATAATTTGGACGGCTGATTGATTTACTTGTTACTTTAACATGTTTGGTTGGAGATGAGGCGATGAAATTGGTTGATTAGATTTTTAGATTTAGAGATACAGCGCAGAAACAGGCCCTTCGGCCCACCGGGTCCGCGCCGCCCAGCGATCCCCGCACATTAACACTATCCTACACCCACTAGGGACAATTTTTACATTTGCCCAGCCAATTAACCTACAAACCTGTACGTCTTTGGAGTGTGGGAGGAAACCGAAGATCTCGGAGAAAACCCACGCAGTTCACGGGGAGAACGTACAAACTCCGTACAGTACAGCACCCGTAGTCAGGATCGAACCTGAGTCTCCGGGGCTGCATTCGCTGTAAAGCAGCAACTCTACCGCTGCACCCACTAGGGACAATTTTTACATTTGCCCAGCCAATTAACCTACAAACCTGTACGTCTTTGGAGTGTGGGAGGAAACCGAAGATCTCGGAGAAAACCCACGCAGTTCACGGGGAGAACGTACAAACTCCGTACAGTACAGCACCCGTAGTCAGGATCGAACCTGAGTCTCCGGCGCTGCATTAGCTGTAAAGCAGCAACTCTACCGCTGCACCCACCGTGCCGATTAATTTGTCATAAACTTGGAGATTGGCCAGTTGTCCCACCTTATAAATGGCATTTTGTACTCTCACCTCTCATTTTATTCAGTGTTAATTTATTCTTTGTTGATTTAGTCCTCCAAGGCCAAATGGACTGGTGGATCACAATTTTATATTTTCCTGCTCAGATAAAAGGGGAGAAGGAAGGGTCTCGACCCGACACGTCACCCATTCCTTCTCTCCAGAGATGTTGCCTGTCCCACTGAGATACTCCAGCTTTTTGTGTCTATCTTTGGGGAGAAGGTCAAACTGAGCGACAACTGACTAGACCTCCTTGATGAAACTGGTAAAGGAACTGGCAGATGCAGTAATCGAGGAAAGACGAATTAACAGTGCAGGCTAATGACTGAAATGCACAGGCTAATAATTGAAATTACCCTAACTCTAACATTCAACTAATTTGGCCAAGTTCTTTAGTTAAGGTGGTTCAGTTGGTGGAAGCGTGACCATTTCACAAAATAGCACGTATTACACAGTAAGAAAATAAAGTTAATAGGATTAAAGGAACAGTGGCAGCATAGATAGAAAGTGATCCAAGAGGCAGGGAGCAGAGATCAGTGAGAAACATCTATTTGTCAAGCAGATGGGAAGTATAGAGTGCTGTTCTCTGCAGTTCAGTATTGGGACCACTTCTCCTTCTGATCTACATTATTGACCTGGACTTGGGTATTTGAGATATTGGAATTGAAATTCAATCTCAGTCACTTGTAATTAATGCACAATATGCTAACAGTGAATTGCAATGCTCCACTTCTGAAGTTCAGTTCTGTTGACCGCTGCATCAACAGAAGCAGCAAATGGACCCATTGGTGCAATGTTAAATTGGGTCCAAGGACATGTAGTTTATTTGCACAAGTTTTTTAAGGCGGCAGGGAGAGGTGGAAAGATTATTTAAACACATATTAGCTTTATTGATAGGGTAAAAGAAATAGAAAATCAAAGAGTCATTGTTTTAATTTTATAAAACACAGTTTAGGCCTCTGTTGCTCAATTCTGGGCATCACATTCTAGGAAAGAAATGAAGCCCCCAAAGTGGGTGTGGAAGAGATTTACTAGAATGGTATGAGAGATGAAGGGGATTGCCTATGCGGAGGGTCTGGAGAAAGACGTGTGTTCAGTTAAGCTATTGCACTGGCACTGCTAGTCCTTGTACACTGCTACAAGAGTCCTTCAAAAACTGTGACCTAAGCCCAACCATCTTAAGTAGTTTATTCCACGGCCCTTCTCCAGTCATAAGGCTGAATGGGAGAATTTAATTGTTAATTGCATAACTTTCAATTCCATTCATCGTTCATTAGGCAATGCAAGCAGCCCATGGCTACAAGCAACACGACTTGGAAGGCATCAGGCTTAGGTTGCTAAATGCATTGGCATCGTACAAATGCTAAGTAGCCACCATTTCCAAAAGGTGAGATTCCAACTAGCTCCTCTTAACATTCAATAACAGTGACTATTGCTGAGTTCCCAAGCATCAACATCTTGGGGGAAACTATCATGTACCAGTTGCTTAAATACTACAGCAATCAAGCAGGTCAGAGGAGGTGCCACCTAGAGTGAATGAACTATTGCCTGAATGTTCAGCCTTTTTACCATATGCAAGTTATGAGTCAAGAATGGACTCTCCACTTGGATATACTCTCCACTTGGCCTGATGAGCACAGCTCCAACAACACTCTAGACGCTTAATATCAGCCAGGACAAACCAAAGCAGCCCACTTGGCTGGAATCAGCTTCAGCACTGTAAATCACAACCCCCAAGTCTGTAATCACAATCTCCATCACAATACAATACAATACAATACAATATATCTTTATTGTCATTGTACCCAGGGGTACAACGAGATTGGGAATGCGCCTCCCATACGATGCAATAATTTAATTTAGACAAAAGCAACCCAACGAAACGAAACAATTGTAACAGTTTTAGACAGGGTAAAGTGCAAGTTGATCTATGCGTTGTGGCCATCCGGCTCAGCAGGACCGGTTCATAGCAGCTATGGCCCTGGGGATGAAGCTGTTCCTGAGTCTGGAGGTGCGGGCGTAGAAGGCCTTGTATCGTCTGCCCGATGGAAGGAGTTCGAACAGACTGTTGCAGGGGTGTGAAGAGTCTTTGTGGATGCTGGTGGCTTTTCTGAGGCATCGTGTGTTGTAGATGCCCTCCAAGTCTGGTAGCTGTGTTCCGATGGCCCTCTGAGCTCTATGGACTACCCGCTGTAGAGCTTTCCTTTCTGCCTCCGTGCAGCTGAGGTACCACACAGAGATGCCATGCGTTAGGATGCTCTCTATGTTGCAGCGGTAGAAGGTCGTCAGCAGCTGTTGGGGTAGACCAGACTTTTTCAGTGTTCTTAAGTAGAACAGTCTTTGTTGTGCCTTCTTGACCAGCGCAGCAGTGTTATTGGACCATGTTAGGTCCTCCGAAATGTGAGTGCCCAGAAACTTGAAGCTGGACTCTTATTTGTAAGATCTACAAAATGCATTGCAATTATTCAATTTCCTCAACAACATCGCCCTTATGTTGAACTGTGTTCAGGTTGAATGACATGGGTAGACGGCAGATGGGAAGTTGACCTGCTGTGGGTTCCCCTCTAAGTCATGAGCCATTCCGAGTTGGAAATATAGAACCTAACTGCTGTGCACCATTATTGCTGTTCCTCCTCAATTTCCCATTTTACGACATCTCACCTTATCAGTATATTTCTCATTTCCATTCTCCTGCATTGAGCTCTGGCTCAGCAGCACCTCGTGGAAGTGAGCTACACATACTCAAAAGGACACAGAGTGCTGGGGTAACTCAGTGGGTCAGGCAGCATCCCTGGAGAATATGGATAGGTGAGATTTTGGGTCGGGACCCTTCAGTACACACCCAGTACACTCAGGGTAAAGAAGTTTATCCTGGATTCCTTTTTGGCTTTATTGGTGACCATTTTGCAAGTTGTATTACTTCACATGTTCCTACATTGAATGGCTTCTAAATTCAATGGCTTCTGAAGAACTGCCCCCATTCTTATAATTATTCTCTCCATTGATTTCAAAGCAGCAAGTCCCAGTGGCCCACTGCATTTGCTTATAACTATGCAGTTAACAACCATTTCTGTACGACTTAGCCAAGCACAAACGACCCCAGTTATTAAAGGATAATAAATTAGTTATGTTTGGCTGAAGGAGAGTGCAGAAAGACAGGAGGAAACCAGGAAATTGAATTTGAGACCTGTTTCTGAAGTAATCCCACATCTGTATTCGTATGCTTCCAGTAGGGGTCACACTAAGACTGTTTTCCCTAAATATATACTTTAATCATACAATTTCCAAACATATAATTCAGTATCTTCATATTTCTCCATTCACAGTGCTCTTACTTACAAGATTTGCATTATATCAGCAAGACAGCAATTTTTCTTTTGCATGTTTTGCATGAGAGAATGTCAGGTTAGTTCAAGCCCCTTGGTGGGTAGTGTGGAGCAGGTCTGAAACCCTGGTCTTTCCCCAGAGAAGTGGTGGCTGCCCCAAGCTTCAGCAGATCCCTCAGCGCATGAACCTGGGAACGTGCCACGCTCTGCAACGCTCAGTTCTGAACAGCTCTTTGCACTAAAAGACCGGCAAGTTCTGGGCTGACCAAAGTTTGTCTTGTAGTACTTAAACCAGTTCCAAACAGAAAACCACAATGAACCCATTGTCGAAGAATGTTTGGAGCAGACAGGAATTCCACTTTGCTTTTGTGGTGTGTCCAACAGACTACATCCCTCCAAGTCAAGAATTTAGTCTGGGAGCGTTTTTCTTGGCAAAATGAGAAACTTGTATTTTTGTAGCCAGGTTGGAATGACCTGATGTGATAGATTTAAGGGGGACAATGGAGTTGAAATTGCCATGCTTTACACTGATACATCAAGCACCCAATCTGCACACACAAGTCCTATTGCCAAAGGACCATTTTTCAAGCAAAGGTCAACATGTGTAGACCCCTTAAATATGTTAATCAACAGCCTTATGATGAGTACATATACCGGGAAAATTGTAACTAGCACCGAATATCAATGATATTGTGGATTCAGTGGATAGTACCAGCTATCCAAAAAAAAAATCTGAATGAGATGAGGTGAGAGGGGAAAGATTTAATAAAGAACTTGAGGGGTAACTTTTTCATACTGTGGGTAAATTGAACAAGCTACTGGAGGATGGAATTGAGGCAGATACTCACACAACAGTTAAAAGGCATTTGGACAGGTACATGGATAGGAAAAGTTTAGAATGATATAGGCCAAACATGCCAGGTGGGATTAGTGTAGATGGGACATCTTGTTCAGCATGGACAAGGTGGATCAAAGGGCCTGTCTCCATGCTGTATGATTTTATGAGATTCCAATGCTCGTTTAAAAATTCTATCATCTGTGCAGCTCATTGGATCCTATATTGTTTGTATTGTTCTTCCCTTAACCAACAAAAAGTAGGTTAACTTTCCACTCATTCCATTGGTATTTGTGTGGGCCATTATGGGCTCCACCCCATCCTTGGCCATCTGTTGCCGGCCCTGATTTGTTTTGGCCTTTTCATACTAGTGCTCCCCCCACCCACCTCTACTTCCAGTCTGAAGAAGGGTTCCGACCTGAAACGTCACCATTCTTTTTTCTCCAGAGATAGAAACATAGGAAACATAGAAAAATTGGTGCAGGAGTTGGCCATTCAGCTCTTCGAGCCAGCACCGCCATTCAACATGATCATGGCTGATCATCTAAAATCAGTACCCCGTTCCTGCTTTTTCCCCATATCCCTTGATTCCTTTAGCCTTAGGAGCTAAATCTAACTCTCTCAGATGATGCTTGACCCATTGAGTTACTCCAGCACTTTGTATCTATCTTCGATATTTGTCATATGTGGCTTTGTACAGGATATTAACATACATGGTAATTAATCAAATGGAAAAAAAATTGAAATATTTTAAAGTTTTTGATAGGATTCCACTTTTGGGTGGCACTAAATGTGTAATTAAACTCTTTTAAAATCATCCATTTCATTTTGGTAGCAAGTCATCACCACTTTCTCCAAATCCACTCAAGTAACATTTTAACCCAATTCTTTTTAACTGCATTGCAGCTAAAATTTTTTTTAAAGTATTGATTAGTAAAAAAACATGAAACATCAAAATTTAAATTCATAACTTAGCAAATAAGTATGATCTCAAAATTGTAGTCTCCTAGTCCGACTCTTAATGTTAAGGGGTGTCTACTGTGTGGGATATGCCTGGCTCAGAGAAAGCATTTAATAGTCTGGAGAGCCAGGCATTGAGTATTTCAGTTCTGCTCCCAGATCCGATTGTGAAAAGGAGCCAACAAATTCATACCCACAATAAAGCTTTTTTTCACACACAAGGGAGCATTTTATTGGGATGCATCGAAGCCTGATTTGGGAACAGCTCCATCACAGACTGCAAGAAGTTGCAGAGACTTGTGGACATAGCCCAGACCCTCACACAAACCAACCTCCCTTCCATTGACTCATCTACACTTCACACTGCCTCGGCAAGGCTGCCAGCATTACCAAGGACCAGTCTCACAGTGTTCACTCCCTCTTCTCCCCTCTCCCATCAAGCAAAAGGTACAGAAGTTTGAAAACGCATACCTCCGGATTCAGAGATAGTTTCTTGCCAGTTGTTATCAGACAACTGAACCGTCCTCTCATCAGCTAGAAAAAGATCTTGACCTCCCATCTACCTCAGTGGAGACCTTTGAACCATCTTTAATCTGACATTATCAGACTTCACTGTGACATCTTGCACTAAATGTTATATCTTTTATCTTTTATCTGTGAGCTACGGACAGCTTGATTGTACTCATGTATCGTCTTTTCTTTGACTGGATAGCACACAAACAAAGCTTTTTACTGTACCTCAGTATAAGTTACAAAAATAAACTAAACTAAAATAAACTAAAGTAAATACCAAGTGTTTGTCTGCCTCAGATTTGGCATCAATCATATTTGAACAGATGGGTTTTTGAACACCATGGAGTTTGCAGCTTCTCCTTTGGTGCTAGCTACGCTACTCAGGACAATAATACTCCTATTCAAAGCCCCGATGTAAGCCAGTCCTAAGAATTTAATAAATAAAGCAGGTATGGCCCTTTAGACATTCCACTAACTCCGCAGTCAATTAGATACCAGCTGATCTTTTATCTCATTATCAATTCTGGCCCTTGCCCATATTCGTCAGTTTCCTTAATGTCCAAAAATATATTGACCTCAGTCTTGAGCCTGTTCAATGACTGAGCCTTCAATACCTCAAGGAAAATGTATTTCCAAGATTCACAACTCTCAGAGAAGAAATATCTTCTCAGTGGCTGACCTCTTACTTTGAGACAATGGCCCCTAGTTCTAGATAACCCTGCCAGGGGATTATCGTCCCTACATCTATCCTGTTAAATCCCATAAGCATTTTGCACATTTCAATGAGATTATCTCTCACTCTATTAAATTCAAAGAGTGCAGGCCCAACCTGCTTAAGTTCTGCTCAAAGGAAAATGTCTCCATCCTAAGAGTCCACATGGTGAACCTTCTTTGCACTCCCTCTATCACACGTTTATTCATACTTGGGCAGAGGACTGGACCTGTTCACAATGTTCCAGGCGTGGTCTCACCAAGGCCTTATATAATTGCAGAAATACATCTTTACTCAAATCTTCTTGGAATAAAAGTCCAAACTCTCGTTATTTTAAAAATACTCTGTTTATTCCCAGCAGAATATATGCTGTTCCATAACATATTCTGCCTGTCGTGTCTGCACTCATTCACTAAGCTTGCCGATAACTCATTGAAGCCTCCCTTCCTACATTTCATAATTCATACTGGCTCCCGGCTTCATAGCATCAATAAAGTTTTATACATTACCCTTTGTCCACCTCATCCAAATTTATTTTAATCTATTGGAGACCATGAGCAGTTGGGGCCCCTGTACTGTTCCCAAAAGCATACTGCTAGTATGCTTTACCAAGCCAAAAATGACATGTACATTCCTATGTCTCTTCATCAATCCTCCGTCTAGTATTTTACCCCCAATACCATGAGGTCTAGCAGTGTTTTAACATTCCTATGTGTGGCACCCTATCAAAAGCATTCTTAAAGTCAAGTAGACCACTGGTTTACCCTTATCTATTCAGAAAATTGCAACCTCAAAAAGCTTTAGCAGGATTGTCAAACGTGATTTACCTCTCATAAATCCATGTTGACATTGTCTAATCTTCTAAATGTCCAGTTACAATTTCCTTAATAATAAATCCTAGCATTTTCCTTTCGGCTAATGTCAGGCCAACTGCTCTGTCCTTTTCTTTCTCCCTCCTGTTTTAAATACAGATTAGCTCGGAAGAAAAGGAGAGATAAGATATATACTTTGCATGCTGTTGCCAATCTGAGCATTTCCGTTCCAGGGCGGACCAGCTGATAGAGCTGCTGCCTCACAGCACCAGAGACCAGGGTTCGATCCGGACCTTGGGTGCTGTCTGTGTGGAGTTTGCACATTCTCCTCGTGACCACGTGGGTTTCCGCTGGGTGCTCCGGTTTCCTCTCATATCCCTGGGACAAGGGTGTCAGGGGTTATGGGGAGAAGGCAGGAGAATGGGGTTGCGAGGGAAAGATAGATCAGCCATGATTGAATGGTGGAGTAGACCTGATGAGCTGAATGGCCGAATTCTGCTTCTCTAACCTATGATCTTATGAACTTATAATTTGGCAAATTGGATTTGACGTTGAAGATAGGAGGCAGAGGGTGATGGCTAATTCTGTAATTGGAAATCTGTGACCAGTGGTATACTGCAGGGACCTGTGCTGGAATCCTTGTTGTTTGTTTTCCAACTTCTTCTTTCGTGTCCATCATCGATGTTTGAAAAGGACGCAAGCTTCCAGCAACAATCAGGGGGAGCCATCACTTGTACAATAGGTGATGGTGGTAGCAGAATTAGCTCAGGACACTTCCAGTTTCCAGCCCCGTGATGTGGACGCTTCTGCTATGGGGCCGTTTTCCAACTTAACATTCTACAGTAACAGTTTGTTAATGTGGAATGTATGATTATTAAGTTTGCAGGTGGCATGAAGATTGGAGGTGCAGCTGATCATGACTAGGGTGATTTTTAACCACATAACAATATTGAACAGTTCATAAAATGGGCAGAGAAATGGAATTTAATCCAAAAACTCTGAGGTGCTGCATTTTTGGAGGACCGCCAAGAATAGGACATGCACAATAAATAGAAGTACTGGGAGGCATTGAGGAAAGAGATGTGCATGTCAAAGGATCTCTGAGGACAGAGAAGGTGGTTAAGAAGGCATTAAAGATACTTGCTCTCAACACCTAGGGCATGGAGTATAAGAACAAGGAGATTATAGTACAACTATATGTGTTATTAAAGATGTCCTATTAAAGATGGAGTATTAAGTGTTTGCATTTTGCAACTAAGTATACTGTCTACATACATTGTACACCCCAAGACTCCTATATTTTTCAATGGAGATCCTTTGGGATTGAGGATCACTTACTTTGACCCGGTTTTGTAGGTTGTGAGGTAGCTAATAGCCCAATGTGACTCTTCCATTGATGGGGTTGGTGGGTAGATTGTGAGTTGCAACAGTTAGTTTGCAGTGATGAACAATTTTCAACCATGTTTGGTGAGCTGAGTGAAGTTTAGATACCAACATGTGATCCATCATGGGTAACTGCTGTATGGTGATGACATTGAACCTCAATATGCATCAACTAAACATCAGCTTTGGCTGTATTTGGTTATAATCTTGCTTAGGCCATTTTTAACCTGGATTTTTTCCACTCCAGTGTTTTGATTTTAAGCATTTAAAAGATTTAGTGACTGCTTTCCACTTCGTATTTGACTTGTAGAGTTAATAGAGTTTATTGAAATGCATTTGGATGCTGGTGAGCCTTGAGATTTGTACTTTGCACTGAACTATGTGACATTTTAATGTACTCCTGTAAAAATCTTTTAAAAATAGAACTGAAGCATAAATATTTTTAAGTCGTCTGCATTATCATATTTGGGATTTTATAAGGCAGAGATAATGTTTCAAATAAAGTAACCTATGCCAATTCTCCCCTGTTAACCACTGGAGAGTGTGTTTAGTTGGAGTAGATGTGTCTTTGGTTCACATTGTTCTTTCATTCCATCTCGTACTTTAACGATCTTCTGACCGATGCCAAAGAACAATGTCAGAGCTGTTAAACTTTGGATGGGTGTGCGGCAGATCAACTGTGCAGTATCAGCAGAAAAATAATCGTTAGCCTTCCTGTATGAAACAACTTTTGCTACTGCTTTATCTCTGGAGGTGAACAACAATAAAATAGAATGCATCCACCTAGTTTGATTGTGTCAATCCATCTCCAAATATTAAGGGTGTACATATACCGTATTTCTTTATTGTTACAACAACTTAAAATTATATTCTGCCTTTCTGCCACAATTATGAGAGAATATTTAACAGCTTTACTTTTGCTGAATGAGTCTGTCACGTTTTCTGTTACTAATGATTTAGGAAAATGAGATATTCTTCCTGTTCTCAAATCATGTTATGGCTCATTTTTGACTGTTGTGATTCCAAGCTTTATTTGGCAATTGGGTGTAAAAAAATACTGTTGAGGATTGACAACAATAATTATTATCCCAGGCTTTTAGTTCGTGGTTGGATACACCATTGCCATTTTTGAGCCACTGATTGGCTTGATATCAGGGGGCATTTAAGAGAAAACCATATAGACCAGACTGGGCAAGGCTGGCAGGTTTCCTTCCCAAAAGAACTTTACCAAAGCAGAAATATGGGTGTAGGAAGGAACCACCGATGCTGGTTTACACTGAAGGAAAACACAAAATACTGGAGTAACTCAGCGGGACAGGCAGCATCTCTGGAGTGAAGGAATGGGTGACGTTTCGGGTCGAGACCCTTCTTCAGACACTCAACCCGAAACGTCACCCATTCCTTCTCTCCAGAGATGCTGAGTTACTCCAGCATTTTGCATCTATCGGGAATATGGTGTGACATAGCCTGACTGACATTATATTTTGTTTCTGAAAGTTTTTTCAGGAATCCTCAACGTTTGTGTGAACAGATCTCAACAAGACGGATGATTACTTTCACGGGAATCATCCATTTTAATCAAGGATAAAAAGTTCTTCAGGAAGAAATAACATGGTTTGAATTATAGAGGTCTGAACTGTCTGGTATTAGTTTAGTCTCTGTGTTCTTGCTGAGGAAAGGAAATCTCTCCATGACTAAACATTTTGATTTCATTGCGTGTTCGAGCTGTTAGCAACAATGTCTGCTTTAATTTACCAGAGGCACCTGCAATCCCGACAGCAGCAATCTCCAGATTAACGCAACCATGTCACATTTTTGGCACGACACAGGATTCCACACAATAAGGCAGATGTTTATAATTTCCCATGCAGTTAAAAGGGAAGTCAAGTAAGTTAGCTAGGAATCAGTAAAAAACACAATAACAACTTCACAAAAAGTAAACCAAATAAACAAACCGATTGAAAGGAAAAACTGCTTCCACGGAACATTCCCTATGGTGTCAATCACACTTCTGGTATGTAAGCAATAAAATTAAATCAGACTTTTATTAAATTTGGCCAAGGACGTGATAGAAACAAGGAATAGATGTGAACTTCTGATTCTGTGTTCTTTAAGAAAAAAAGCATGGAACTTACTAAAGAAAATGCTGTATTTCCATTATCGCAATGGAAATATGATTACATTTTCAACAATGGATAGTTCATCACAAAAGCTGTTTTTTTGGTCAATTGGAAAATCTATTCCTATACATGGCCTTTGATCTTATTAGCCACCTTAACTACGTTATACACAACTGATGTTAGGTGAACCAAGAAACCTCCTGGGAGGGGCACAAAAAGAGAGAAAAAGACTCTGGAGGCGAAATACAGGTTGAGCAGGGTTGTTGATGTACCTGTTCACAGTCATTCACAGGTGTAGTCCACAACCCACCTGGCACCATGGGGTTCTGAGATACATTTACATGCATAAGCTAAGAGTATATAAGGTGATAACATCATCATAGTTGTTGAAAGTCTGCAGTAAGTTCTCGGTATGGAATGGAATACATTATTGTCACATGTGACAAGGCACAGTGAAATTCTTTGCTTGCATACCCAAGGTGTGCAAATAACGGCCACCTACGGCACTGACAAAGTTACAAAGTATGCCGGCTCCTCCTTTGGTCACCCCCTCCCTGCCCTCCCCCATAGCCGTGTCCCTATTGTCCATTGTTCTTCCCCCTCATGGCGGTTCCCCCCACGCTCTCATCGACCGCAGGCGACGGGTCGAACCACAAGGCTTCACCAGAGGTCATTTTAGTTAATACAAGGGCTAATATACTGGTTCACAGGCCAATTTTTAAAGTACAAGGGCTACCATACCGGCTCACAGACCACTTCCCAGTACACAACTGGAGACAAAGATTGTCACAGCAGCTGACTTGTATCTGTATAGGCAAAAGATGGCGGTTTGAAGATACTCTTTGCTGCACCAACTGAGCATGGCTGATTAATAGCTGCCATCAAGGGACCTTCTCATTCCGCAGTCAAGGTGAGAAACTGATGCAGAGTGTTGAGATTTGCCAGTGTACATCATGTTGATAAATATGTGCAGACAGTGACCAGCAAAAAAAAAGACCTGCACAGGCTTTAGCATGGAGTAAACAATCTTCACTTGAGGAGAATTATTACACAGAGGAGATAGTGCGGCATTGTTATGGTTTATGTGGGAAAAGAGACAAGAAGGAAGCTGTAGTACATACCAGGTATCTAGACAGCCTGGGAGTGTTCAGTTGAGCAATGGAATTATTCACATGGAAGGGGATGGAAATGTTCTTTTTGGATAACGATAGTCCTGAGGTAGAAGATTATGTTCAAGGTGCAAACGCATTGAACGCTGCCGAGAGAGAGAATGAAACCCCCTATTTTACAACAGAGATGGTTCTGACATCCATTGCATGCTTATTGACCTGGTAGTCCCACAGAAAGCCAAAGATGTTCCCTTCACAGGGGTGGTACAGAATTGGAGGATTTTTTCAGATCACAATATCTCTATTAGTCGGGAGTTATAATCTGACATAGTGGTGGAAACATTAGCGATAATGTAACATTGAAAAAGCTCTCCAGGTGACAGGTTGGATGGATTTTTGAGCCATACACTACAGAACAGATCTGTTGTGCGATAGACACCAAAAGCTGGAGTAACTCAGCGGGACAGGCAGCATCTCTGGAGAGAAGGAATGGGTGACGTTTCGGGTCGAGAACCTTTTTTCAGACTTGGGCATAAATGTAGAGGGGTTGGTCAATATGTTGGAAGACAACACCAAAATTGAGTTGTGGACGGTGAGTAAGTGCTGTAAAAGTACACAGATGGATATAGATCAGCTACGGAAATGGGCAGAGAAATGTCAGATGTAGTTTCATCTGAGCAAATGTGAGGTGTTGCACTTTGGGAAATCGAGTGTAAGGAGAAACTATACAAAACCTAATGACAAACTAATGACAAGACCTTTAACAGCAGTGATGTAGGGTGGGATTGGGGTACAAGTCCATAACTCCCTGAAAGTGGCAACAAAAGTAGATAGAATAGTACAGATGGCGCGTGGTGTGCTCAGTTGGAGCATTAAGTACAAGAGTTAGAAACTCACGTTGCAGCTTTATAGGCTTTTGTTAAGCCGCCTTTGGAGGGTTGTATGCAATACTCTTCGCCCCAATACAGGATGTGGAGGCTTTGGAGAGGATGCAGAAGGTTGCTTGGATTAGGGGGCATTGGCCATAATCCAATATCTGGATTAGTCGGGAGTTATAATCTGACATAATGGTGGAAACATTAGCGATAATGTAACATTGAAAAAGCTCTCCAGGTGACAAGTTGGATGGATTTTTGAGCCATACACTACAGAACAGATCTGTTGGGCGATAGATGTTCCCTAACTTAGATGTTCGACAAACTTTGATTGTTTTCTCTGGAATGTTGGAGATTGAAAGGTTTATAAAATGATGAGAGGGTAAACTGTCAGAATCTGTTTCCAAGGGTGGAAATGTCGAAGACTGGAGGGCATAGCTTTAAGGTGAGAGGAGCAAAATGTAAAGTTTTTCACACAGAGAATGGTGGGTGGAATGTGCTACCAGTGGTGATGATGGAGGCAGATAAGATAGTAGCATTTAAGACGCTTTTAGATAGGCACATGGAAATACAGGAAATTGAAGAAGATAAATCACGTGCGGGCTGAGATCAGTTTATGGTGGCGTCATGTTCAGCATGGATATGTGGGTTGAAGGTCCAATTCTTGTGCCATTATGTTCTGTCATGCTTGTCGATCACTGCTTTGATAAACCCTAAAACTATTGATAAGTGCCCAAAATAGCCGTTTTTCCACAGCTCTGTTAACAAAGTTCTGCCTAATTCTCAATCATATCTCAACTTCCAAAAGGTACTGCAGTACTTTGCTTCTGTTACTAGATTCTTAATCCAGAGACCTAAGCCATGGTATTCAAGGAATTTAAATTCATCTGATTAAAGATATGAAACAAACTGCTAGAGATGGTAATCATGAAACTACTAGAAATCCAACAGTTCACTCATATCCTTCAGGGAAAGAAATCTGGCATCCACATATTGTCTGGCCTAGATATCCTTCTCCAGACTTGCAAGCAAGGTATTTTACTCACAGCTGCTCTACAGAAAAATAGGAGCAGGAGGGAGGTCATTATTCCCTTGAGTCTATCCCTGCACTCAGTACCTTCATATCAATAATATGTTTCTGCATTCTCTTTTGTATGCAGGAACCTATCTTCTCCTTAAATATACTTAGCAACTTGACCTCCACAATTGGGGAAAGTTTCACGTTCGCCATCTTCTGAGTGCTGACATTTCTCTTCATGTTATTTGTAATTGTCTTATCCCATATTCTGAGACTCCAGGTTTCAGACCCTCCACAGCCAGAGGTAATAACCTCTTGGGATTCATTCTGTCGAGCATTGTTTAATTCACTCCAGTGAACACAGGCCTTCTTGGCCCAATTTTTTTGTTCTCAAAACATCTTGCAATAAAAGCTAATACACTATCTGCCTTCTAAAATGCTTGCTGCCTCTGCATCTTTACTTTCAGCGACTGGCGTGCAGGACACTCAGATGATTTTTGTACATCAAAATTTCCCAAACTATCACCAGTTAAGTAATACACTATTTTCTGTTCTTCCTAGCGGAGTGGATAGCTTCACATTTAACCATCTTATACTGTGTTGGCATTATATTTGCTCACTGATTCAACATGGCTGAACCACCTCTTTGCATCTTCCTAAACTCTCAAACCCGTCTGGCCTTTGGCAAATTTATAAATATTACATACAGATCCTCATTCAAATCATTAATGTAGAGGAAATGACTGGGGACCAACCACTGTTCCCTGCAGCAGTTCACCAGTCAGTTGCCATCTTGAAAGAGGTAAGACAGCATTTTTGTGGAAGAAGGAACTGTTAACATTTCAGGTTGAAGACCCCTCATAGGACATTGAATGTAAAAGATTAATTGGGAAGTGGGAAAATTATGTGGGAAATGTACGAGTAAGAATAAATGTGTCAGGCAAAACCTGTATAAAGAGAAACAACCAATGTTTTAGGTCCATTCTGATAAAGAATCTTCGATGTCAAACGTTAATTGTTTCTCTTTCTATAGATGGTGCCTGACACATTATTCCTACACTGTTTCCGTCTGCCAACCAATTCCCAGTCCACGGTAGTATAGTACCTCCAATCCACGTGTTTTCATTTTACACACTAAGTTCTTAAATTTGGGAGTTTATCAAAGGCCTTCTGAAAATCCATAAGCACCAGATCTATTGTTCCTTATCTATTCCACCAGCTATATCCTCAACAAACCTCCAAACACCATTTTATTAAATCTGGTATGTTAATTTTATCACATCCAATTGATACTTGCTAAGTGCCCTGTTATCACATTCTTTACAACAGACTTCAGCATTGATAGAATTCTGCATGGCCTCGAATACGACATCCAGGGCCTATTAGGGAAATGCAGTAGATGCTGGTTGTATCCACATTTTATGAAAGAACAAGGAAAACTCAAAAATAAAAAAGCCGATTATCAACAAACCGTTCCTGGAACATTCTCCACTTACTCCTCGGCATGCAAACTTTTCCCATCCCTACATTCAGCCATTTACTTAACAAAGTCTTAGCATTATTGTGGGAAGCTTTAGTTTCAAGAAGCTTTGGCCATGTGGATTTAATCCAGGTGATGTGGTTTCCTCCCAGTGAGCAAATATCAGACGTGCAGTTTTGTAGGTTCTGTAAGTTACCCCTAATGAGTAGGTCGTAAATACGGAGGTGGGGGTAACATAGAACTAGTGTGAACAGGCGATCGATGGTCAGTGTGGACTCGCTGGGGCAAAGGTTTTTTTTTCTCTGCTGAAACTTTCAATCAAACTCTGTGGAACTTAACTGACCAGACTGACCCATGCTGAAGTACAGAAAAGGCAGTGAAAATTTCAATCTGCGCAAGGCTCTAAGATGGATAAATATGAAACTGCACAGATGTATATAATTTATCACTTTGAATAATTTTGTAAAATCACAGCCTGCGCTGCCAGTACAGATCATTAAAGTGCCATATGTAAAGTATATTTTAATATGTTCCATATTTTTACATTTTCAGATGTGCAACTTCTCCCATAAATTAGGCAATTTAAATAACTTAAAGTTAAACTGCAATTTAAAAGAAAACAATGAACGATGGATGCCTGAACCACAACTCAAAAAAACCTTGGAAGACTAAAGCTTGATTAAACAACGAATAAAAGATCATATCCACCATGCTACCATTTATGTGATTTTCCAATATTGACAGTTTAACAACAATTGGCTGATGTCCCTTGTGAATGTAACCCTTTACATTCTCATTTCAGTTTATGTGGTCAGTTTAAGTGGGAGCCAACTAGTTTTTATTTAATTTGACTCTGGTGACTCCTTTAGATTTATTTTTATCCCATTAGGTAGTGCATTTTTACTTCCCGAGGTATTTTGAGGTTGTGCATTTTTGAAATAGTTATCCAGTCAGTAATTTTTATCAATTCAGCCAGACTCAGAGCAGTAAATTGTCCTGCTTATCGGAAATTAAAAAGAACAATATTTTTTATATCATGAAGATCTATGAACATTTGAAGTAAATTAGTTTTGCCAGCTCTGTTAAACATTAGAAGTACAACTGTGATTATTAACAAGTTTACCAGCATGACCACCTTGGGATAGCTTCAGGCGGCCAAAAGATTTTTAGAAGGAATATGAAATGGAGTTTTTTTCCTAAGATCCTGCAAATTCAAAGAGCAAATACATGAAGATGAAAGAGATACAGTTTTTGTAGATTTGGCCTTAAACATGGCACGTCACATTAGAGTAACAATCAACTGCAAATACATTTAAAACAAAAAGGAAAAAGCTACATTAGTGGGAGAACATAGAACTAGTGTGATAACATAGAAAGTGGGATAACAGGGAAATGGTTAATGGTCGGTGAGGACTCGGTGGGCTGAAGGGCCTGTTTCCATGCTGTATCTCTAAATTAAACATTAATAGAGTACCCTTTGTGATCTCAGGACATCCCACTACACCTTCGTCAATGAGGTATTTCACCTTTTCACTTGTTTGAGTCACTGCTAAATTCATGAAACACAACATCCAATTTTGCTCTCAGCAAATTCTCAGAAATAGCAATCAAATGAGTGACTTGAGAATCTGTAATAGCATCAGCTGAAGTAGAAATGTTACTGAGAACACATGAAAAAATTCTCCTTATCACAGTCTTCCTCAAATTATGTAAAAAGGATCTTATAACAACCGTGAAGGTACATGGGCCTTAACATCTTTTCCCAAAGAAAGCTTGCCAGAAGGGTCAGGACCTGAAGCGTCACCTACCCATGTTCTCCAGAGATGCTGCGTGACCTGCTGAGTTATTCCAGTGCTTTGTGTCTATCTTCAATATCGTAATGGCTCTCGAGGTTTAGCAGAATAATTAGTTTCTAAAGTCTGGCAATGGTTGCATTAGTTTGCACAACTAGTGGTTTAATCTGCACTTTGTCTCTTTTTTTGTAAAACAGCATCTGCAGTTCTTTGGATCCAGGGGAAATGCTACATTGAAGAACACAAATAATTCATCCAAATTGGTCAGATGTGCAGAGTGGTGGAACTAGTTGTGAAAGCAGAAATGTGAATATCAAAGACATAACGGAAAAGAATCCCGACTCAAAACGTCCTCTGTCCATTCACAGATGCTGCCTGACCAACTGAGATCCCCCATCACTTAAATATTTTGCTCACTTAAATATTTCTGTCTAAAGCAAATTCTAAACCTGAATTTGATGTTTCCGAGGTGGCAGAATTGCAGAGCAAATTAGGATTATTTATTTTGGAAATCTGAAGAGCCCACACATTACAAGAACAAGATTTAGTTACTCCAACATTTTGTGTCTATCTTTGGTGTAAACCAGCATCTGCAGTTCCTTCCAACACAAGATTTACTAAGTAACAATTTGAATGATATTCTTGGCATGGTTAAGAGCTGCCATTTTACCAAGCATGCGGATGTCGATCAGACTAGACACTTTCACATGAATAATCACCTAGATTCAGGTTAAGATTGGTCCTTGACATTACAACTTTTAAATAATAATTAAGATAAATGTTCTCAAACCAGTTTGCAGTTTCACAGTGATTGGCCTGTTTTATTGTGCACAAGGCAGCAATTAATCAAGAGTTCCCAGATGAGTCTTTGGCTCACTGCTTCCTACTGAAATGAAAAAATTACACCATTTGGGACAAGGAGAAAAAAAGTTTAAAAATCAAATCAACGGTGGCGCAGCAGTAAAGTTGCTGCCTTACAGCGCCAGAGACCCGGGTTCCATCCTGAATACGCGTGCTTGTCTGTTCGCAGTTTGTACATACTCCCCGTGACCTGTGTGAATTTTCTCTGAGATCTTCGGTTTACTCCCACACTCCAAAGATGTATAGATTTGTAGTTTAATTGGCTTGGTATAAATGTAAATTGTCCCTAGTGAGTGTAGGATAGTGTTAGTGTGCGGGAATGCTGGTCCGTGCGGACCTGATGGGCCGATGCTATATCTCTAAACTAAACTAAACTAAACTAAAAGACTGGAAGACATCTTTCTTTTTCTGTAGAGCAGTAGACATGAGGGACAACTTCCTTCTGAAAGTACTTATTTGGTTCTTTTATCGGGATCTTGATTAAAACCTGATTTAGAACAGGATTTAAGGCCACCAGACCAACAAATGTGGACAGATAATGGAATGCCTTTTGGTCACTTTGCAATTGAGACGTCAGAGAGAAATCTGCGGAATGCAAATGGGAACCATTAAATAACGTAGTCTTCAACATTGCATTACTATCCAGGGAGACATTTCAAAGAACTTTGCCTTCTTGGAATTTTTCTCTGAATTCACATCTCTTAAGAGATTAAATTGGGCAAACTGTATGAAAGGAATGGTCAAAATGGACTTGTCTCATTTAATTTAAAATTCCTAAGCTATCTTTAAAGCTGCAACATTTGATGAAGACACAGGAGTTCAAATGGTTTTGCTCATTTCAAAACTATGTTCATGTGTTTTGAAATAAGCACCTCTTTGAAATTTCCCCAGTCTTTCAAGATGGTTGGAGACAAAAATTGAAAGCCTAATTACTAATACCCTAGAGCAGCGTTTCTCAACCTCAACCTGGGGTTCCGCGAGAGATCACTAGGGGTTCCGAGAGAAATTAGTGTTTGTGTGTTTGTTGCATTTGGACAGGCCAACTCCAGCACTTTGTGTCTATCTTCGAAACTAGGAGGTTAGCTAGTGATGGAATTGGAACCAATTTTAATGGCAGCATTCCCTGAGGTGCCACGCGGCGGAGGTCTTCTCGTGGTGCCACGGCCGCAGCGCGGTCCCCGCCCCGAAGGGACCCGCTCAAAGGCTCGGCGATCGACGGGACCAGGAGGGAGCTGGAGACTTCAGGCGCCAGCAGTGGGCCGGTAGGAGGGTGAATCGGGGTAATGCCTCCAGCACCTTCAAGGTAGGTTGCAGGAGGAGCCCCAGGACATAAAAATGGCCGGGAAAGGGGAGGAGAGGAGAGGGACGTCGGTTGGCGGGAACTGCTCCTGTACATTGAGCACGCGTGCCAACCGGACTTTGAATAATGGTGCCAAAAATGGCGGCGCCCACATGTGCAATACATGAAAATTTTTGCCCATCATTTAGGGATGTTATATGAATTAAAAAAATTTAAGTATGTTTATGTTTATTTTTGTTAGTATATGAAAGGTTTGTGTTTATGTATGTTTTTGTTAGTTTATGAAAAGTTTACGGTTCAAGCAGTTTGATTTCAGTTTTTTTTGCCTTGTCAATAAACGAGAAAAACGCAAGTTATTTTTTGCTTAAACCAGTTGTCAGAAAAATATATTATGTTTGCCTTACGAACTTTAAGTTTATGAAAGAGAAAGATATCAATAAAGATATATAATAATTTTTATGTAGGGGTTCCCCGAGACATGAAAATTATTTCAAGAGTTCCGCAAGGGTAAAAAGGTTGAGAAACGCTACCCTAGAGGTTCTCATTTTTATTCTAATATTCTTGTATTCTAATAATCCATTAATGTGTAGGAAGCTAAATTATATATTATATTCGGCACGGTGGCGCAGCGGTAGAGTTGCTGCCTTACAGCAAATGCAGCACCGGAGACTCAGGTTCGATCCTGACTACGGGCGCCGTCTGTACGGAGTTTGTACGTTCTCCCCGTGGCCTGCGTGGGTTTTATCCGAGATCTTCGGTTTCCTCCCACACTCCAAAGACGTACAGGTATGTAGGTTAATTGGCTGGGCAAATGTAAAAATTGTCCCTAGTGGGTGTAGGATAGTGTTAGTGTGCGGGGATCGCTGGGCGGCGCGGACCCGGTGGGCCGAAGGGCCTGTTTCTGCGCTTAATCTCTAAATCTAAATCTAAAAATATTTAATGCCGCCGAACGAAGCAGGCACTGGCTGTGGCTGAAAAGAAGAGATGCTGTCTGGGCTGCCACGTGACCATCTAGAGGCTAACCATAAGACACACACCCAGGTCTGATCACCCTGCTGTGGGCCTGCCTCAACTTAGGGTGTCTTGTGATAAAAGGCCGAAACACCCAGTGACGTTGAGGTACACAACTGAAGATGTGTCTGAATGGTAGCAACATCACCTAGTGGTCACCCCCAAGAACAACACCATGCAAGTCAATTGTAGTGCAAAACCTCAGGGGTTGTAACAGCCAGTCCTACTAATCAATCTGGAATGTTTACCTACCATATGAATAAAATGCAGTATGGAACATATCAATGGGCAATAAATTAAGTCCTCCAAAATACATGCTCATTTGTAGTTTCCACCTTTGGTGCAGAAGCAGCGACAAGTAGTTTAAATTCTAAGCGCAGAGAAACAACAAATATCTGACACTTCTGCAGATTCCTCTGTTTTCATTGTTTTTTTTTGCTATGGCAACATTATTAAAAGCTTTGCGCATACTGTTCTTATGGTTAAAAATTAACACCTCTGTAGACAAAGCGTGGAAAATGCTTTAAAACAAAAGTCCAATTTTTTTGATGATGCAACAGATTGCAGATGCTGGAATCTGGAGCAGCAATCCTTACCCCCTCGTCAGTCCACTAATCACTCACTGGCCCTTGTCTCCTCTTTATACTGGCTGTCTTCCATCTCCACTCTTAGTCCTGATGCTGAGTTCCAACCAGAAACATTGCCAACTCCATTCCCCTCAAAGATGCTGAACTCCTCCAGCAGATTGCATGTTACATTTTTTGGTGATGGCTTGGAATCTTCTCCTCTTCTCATGAACAGTTCACAAAGCAGAAGAATAACAGTCTAATGTCAAAAGTGGTTCATTCTCTCAAGCCAAAAATAAGACAACTGTTACATCCAAAGACATAGTGTTAGCAGTTCAGGGAACAAATCTCTTGTCAGCTTATTTACCTCTAAGGAAGATGGTTCACAAAAGGAAACATAGCATTTGTGGACCAGTTTTAACAGAAAAGATTAAAAGGGCTAAACAAAAGCTTGATCGTGGAGCTCAATTTAAGAATGTTCTTAAATTGTAGAGCTTTCATCAATATCAGGAATATTATGTGTTGAAAAGGAACTGCAGATGCTGGTTTATACCAAAGATAGACACAAAGTGCTGAAGCAACTCAGTAGGTCAGGCAGCATTTCTGGAGAAAAAGGATGCGTGACTTTTCTAGTCGGGATCCTTGATGAAACTGAAAGTAAAAGGAAGGGAACTGGAGATAAGAAAAACTGAAAATAGACACAAAATGCTGGAGTAACTCAGAGGGACAGGCAGCACCTCTGGATAGAAAGAATGGGTGACATTTATGGTTGAGACAACTTCAGACTGAGAGTCAGGGGAGAGGGAGACACAGGGATAAGGAAGTGTAAAGTGTGAAAATGAAACATCAAAGGGATCAAGTAAAATGTAGAATAGAACATTGTTAGCTAAGAGAAGTTGTCAACGAAGCATACAGAGATAAAATTTAATCAGGGGGACAGTCAGACAGGTCGGAGAACTAGGAAGGGGAGGGATGGAGAGAGAGAGGGAAAACAAGGGTTACTTGAAGTTACAGAAGTCAATATTCATACCGCTGGGGTGTAAACTGCCGAAGCGAAATCTCTGTGTCTCCCTCTCTCCTGACTCAGTCTGAAGAACTATCTCGACCCAAAATTACACCCATTCCTTCTATCCAGAGATGCTGCCTGTCTCGCTGAGTTACTTCAGCATTTTGTGTCTGTCTTCGGTATAAACCATCATCTGCAGTTCCTTCCTACACGATAAGAAAAGTCAGTCTGATGAAAGGTCACGACCCGAAATGTCACCCATCCTTTTTTGCCATAGATGCTACCTGACCTGCTGAATTACTTCAGAATTTTGTGTATATCTTTAGGAATATTATTCTGCTTTTGCGCATTAGAAAACCTTGGCATGTTTTCTCATGTGTATACATTGTATGCGAGTAGAAACATGAAATATTGGACATAGAAGAAACAAGAGGGACTGTAGGAATTTTATGTTCATAGTTGTCGGAAGCATTATGTTCAGGAATGGAATGTCCTTGCAGTTCACGTACCTCAGTCTCAACACCTCGCACTCCAAAATTATAGAACCCACTACAAATTTCAAAATGATACTGATATTGGAGCAACAGCTAAGTTAGACACTTCAGCTGGCCAATAACCTATACGCTTCCCAGCTAACAATACGGTTCTTTACCAATGAGAGAATATTTTGGTAAAATGTGTAATTAATTCACCGCACCTGGCGTACTGTGTGCAGTTTTGGTCTCCAAATTTGAGGAAGGACATTCTTGCTATTGAGGGAGTGCAGCATAGGTTCACTAGGTTAATTCCCAGAATGGCGGGCTGTCGAATGTTGAAAAACTGGAGCGACTGGGCTTGTATACACTGGAATTTAGAAGGATGAGAGGGGATCTTATTGAAACATAAGATTATTAAGGGATTGGACATGCTAGAGGAAGGAAACATGTGCCCAATGTTGGGGGAGTCCAGAACCAGGGGCCACAGTTTAAGATTAAGGGGTAGGCCATTTAGAACAGAGATGAGGAAAAACTTTCTCACTCAGAGTTGTAAATCTGTGGAATTCTCTGCCTCAGAAGGCAGTGGAAGCCAATTCTCTGGATGCTTTCAAGAGAGAGTTCGATCCTCTTAATGATAGCAGAGTCAGGGGGTATGGGGAGAGGGCAGGAATGGGGTACTGATTGTGGATGATCAGCCCAGATCACATTGAATGGTGGTGCTGTCTCTAAGGGCCGAATGGCCTACTCCTACACCCATTGTCCATTGTCTATTGTCTATCCTCATTTAACTTCAAAGGGCTTCCAAAGGTTTTCAGCAAAACTCAGGCTTCCAAATCATGGAATGTTTATGGTTTATCTGGGTGCTGGATTGGGGCTCAAGTCAAGAAGTATACGGACTCACAGAATCTACTGAACAACGACCAGATTCCCAAATGACTTTCAAAATCTTATATTATTTTAAACTTTAACTTTAGTTAGTACTGGATCCAGATCAAAAGTATATCGTGCAAAGCTGAATAAATGAAAACTTAATAAAGGTTCTTGAAAGTCCATAAACCTGTTCATCCTTTGGGAGTTTGAGTTTCGTACAGGTGAGTATCCTTCAAGACACAATTTAAATATAAATACTCTGATAAATATTTCACAGTAGTTTTTTAAATGAAAATGTGAGCAGCCTTCAAATCCCAGACCCTTTCCTTCTCTGACATAACTTTCCAGATTTTGTTTAGGAAGGTCAGACATGTTGGCAACACTTCCCATTGATGTTTCTTCCCCTGCACAAAGCCAAACCCTCAAACATGTCTCAGACGGCTAAATATGACCTATTAGTAATGAATGTACATAACAACCTCCGATGTTTGCCAATCCTTAATCATCTACACTTTTGACCCAATTTCCTAATGGAGAAATTGTCACACACAAAAATTTTATAGAACATTTTATACAAACATTTTATAGAAGGAATAAAACAAAGTAGTAAAATTTATTTTCAATTCTTTCCTGCACAATGGGCACTCTCATGACGACTGGTTTGTTTTCTGGGAATGAGGATCACATTGATAATTCTCTGAATTATCACTATTTATTTTTCTTTCTTGCCACGTTCTCATGGACTGAAGGTTTCCAGGACCTGCTTTGTCCCAGGGGATAATGATTCCAAGCTGTGTCGTATGTAACTGCAAATTTTGCCCTATGCCTGCATATGGAATTAAAGATTTTGTAACCACTTTGTTTCAGAAAAATATATAACATGTGCACAAAACCTCATTCGGGAAGTAATTCTCACGTTGAATTATGTGGAGTAAACTGCCATCTAGTGGTAGCAAAAGAAGCTTCTGTAAATTTATTTAAGCAGGATTAAGACCTTTCTTTTACTGGATGATGAAAAACAATGTAAAGCATAAATATTGTGCAGGAAGGAACTGCAGATGCTGGTTTAAACCGAAGATAGGCACAAAATCCTGGAGTAACTCAGCGGGCGGGACAGGCAGCATCTCTTGAGAGAAGGAATGGGTAACATTTCGGGTGGAGACCCTTCTTCAGACTTACCAGTACTAACCACCGGCTAGCGCCATACCACCAATTTGTTAAATGAGTTTGTTGCAAAAAATATGAAATTCCGTGTAATCCTAGAAACAGTCTATGGGCTTCATCTTTATCTTAATTGACTCAGAAAAAATCTTCCTGAGATAGACTCAAAATGCTGGAGTAACTCAGCGGGACAGGCAGCATCTCTGGAGAGAAGGAATGGGTGACCATTCGGGTCGAAACCCTTCTTCAGAAGAAGTCTGGTATTGAGATTCTCCATATGGTGTGGAAGTTCCAAAGCTGTGGTCAGCTGTTTGCCATTTTGTCAGTTATGCTCCTATACTGTATTGGATTCATTATAGAACTTAGCTTGGGAACAGGAAGTAGCAGGGATTCCCCCTCATTCACACTGAAGATTCCATATGAAAGGTGCTGGACCAAGTTAGACATTGCATAGGAAATGTTTTGCCATTCTTTTCATAGTCATTGAGTTATGAAAACTCTTATAGAGTTATAGAACCTGGTGATTTTGAGGCAATAGGCTCACAGACTCACCCCTGAAAGTTGACTTATTATCTTCTAAGGAGAATCTCAATGGTGTTGAATTTTACAGGTGCAATTGAAGATAGTTATTCTGGCAGTTCCCTGCAAAATTCAGGCCATTATTCAAAGATAATTAATTGGCCAAAGGGAGTTTAGTAACAATGGTCTAAACATTTTCCCGGAAGACTGGAATACAATGAAATGCTCGCTGCTTTAAGAGCTGTACATCTTTGCAAAAGAGCCCTACTAAATTGTTGAAGTACAAAACTGGTTGAAAGTACAGATGAAAAGTAACCTTCTCTTGACTTTCTGAAGCTAGTTCACTGGGTTCTGAATTCATTGCTTGCTATTCCTGTATCCACCATAATATGACAGAGTTCAATTGCACAAGGCCATATAACCATTACTCCTACTTGAAGAAATAAGGCAAAAGTTCTGCCAACTTACAGGAACACAAATTTCATTTCACTTAAATATGTTACAAATAAGAGGAGGAAAAACTTTAATTGATAGAGTGCCTTTCACGGTCAACATTTCAAAATATTATACAGTGAACAAAACTCCACATAATTAAATAAAGACATCACTATATCAGAATATTATCAAATGAATAATTTAAGTTTTAAGTTAAAATTATTACAAATTGGAATAATTTTAAAGTTAATAACTACAGAAAAAAGGGCATTTTATCTTTTGTAATTGATTTTATTCTTTAAACACTTAATTTCAGTTTCAGCATTATTGAATTAGCAAGTGTGAAATTTGAAACTGTACTCTGTAAGTGCTCCAGAGAAATCTGGTTTGCTTGTTTAGGTGCAGTGGTGTTCTGTGAATGTGTGCCAAAAACGTCAGTCACCACCAGTCTTCCTGATTTGATACTTGGTTTGGTCCTGTCAGTTCATTATGTGGTTTTGGAAGGCTGTGTTGAATTGGCCCATTACCTAACCGGGTAAAAGTTAATCCCAAAGCCATTAGATAAGACCTAGAGAAGACTTTTGTAAATGAAGACCAAATGGTCTTTTTCAGTCATTAACATGTGGATAAATGTTTTATGTTGGTTAAAATGCCCTGAACACCAGACAGTGAGTGGAGCAAGTAGCTATGCTGCTTACTGCGGCCCTGTTACCATTGCTTATTGGAGTTAGATCTAGAGGGATACACTATTGAAAGCTGTAGCTAACAACAAAATGAAGTGATTCTTTGTTTATGGAACAAGTCTCAATGTAATTGAGGTTTAGTGGTAAGGATTAATTTTTAAACTGTGCTATGCTAGAGAATGTCTTGTATTTTAATTGATCAATTTAATCCAGGTTAAATATCTAGGTGTGTTTAAGACTCATTTCATTCAATTGATTATCTTCAGTTATCACAGATAACTCAAACAAAGAAGTTGGAAACAGTTATAGCATTTGCCAAATTCACACAAGTACAGCATAATATAGAACATAGAATAGAGAGGAGCTGTGATTAAATGATTTGTATTTTTGTGTTTTAATGTAGCTCTCCTGTCAATGCCATCCAAATGTTTCCAAATGGTAAAATGCACCAACTGTTAGATATATTGCAACAAAGTTATTGGGAAATGGTACATTGGGAAATGGTCCCAACTGTACTGAGCATTAAGATCATTGGTTTCCCTTCATGTCGTGCACTGTCAATCCGTTATCATTCATAGGTCTCCATCCTTGAATTTTTGACCTAACACTATTGCAAAATAACCACTCTCAGCTTATCACAGAAACTGGGTAATGGCCAATTCATATGACCTAGCCAACTTTTCTCGCTTTCTGAAAATAAATATTTTTAAAATGATCAGACGGTGATTTAACTTTTTGTTGCATTAATAAGTTAGATGAAGGAGGTTGAGGATTTAGATTTTTAACCAGTGGCTAACATTTTTTCCACCAATTACATTTATTCAATAAAGGATGCATCATGATTTCTAAAGCAAAAAGGTAGACCTGTTAGGAATACCATACTTCCGATTATATTTAGTTGGTACATCTCATAATTCTTCTCTTCAAAATTTATAGGACTTTATTCCTTTGAGTGCAGGGGGCTGAGGGATGATGTTATAGAGGTGTATAAAATCATGAGAGGAATAGATAAGGCGAATGCACCGAGTCTTTACCCCAGGGTAGGAGAATCAAGAATGAGAGGGCATATGTTTAAGATGAGAGGGGAAAGATTTAATAGAAACCTGAGGGGCAATGTTTTCACACAGAGAGTAGTGGTGTATGGAACAAACTGCCAGATGAAATAGTTGAGGCAGGTACGATAACAACATTTAAAAGACATTTGGGCAAGAACATGGTGAGGAAAGGCTTAGTGGGATATGGGCTAGGGACAGACAAATGGGACTAGTTTGGATGGAGCATCTTGGTCGGCATGGACAAGTTGGACTGAGCAGCCTGTTTCCGTCCTGCGTACCTCAAAGACAAGTTCGTTGAGTTTGCATGCACTCAAAATGATATTTGTACCTTTCAAGCGGGAAACTAGTGAAAATATTTGCAGCAGCAGATTAGTATGTCAATGGGTTTAATGCAAGAGCTATGTTGCCTTCGCATTTGTTCAAACCATTTAACATTACTGTGCTAACAGCAAAGTTCTTAGAAATTAAACAATATATTTCAGTGGTTTGTGGTAGATGATGAAACTACTTGTGTTCAATTTGAATTTCCATTAAAAAAATGAATGAATCAACAACTTTAAAAAATAATATAGTCAACATATTCTGTCATATTAGTGACTACCAAGAGTTATATTTAATTGTTTATTCAATTTTTGGAAGTGTTAACTGAGGAGTGGTTATTAAAGCAGATGGGATCTTTGAATTCATTGAGGATTAGGTTGCAAAAGAAGTACAAATATGTTGAACCTGTCCAGTTATAAATTTAGATTTGAGAGGCTGGTGTTATTTTCCTTTGAGGAAAGTTAATTAATAGAAGATTTGATTGAAATGCACAAGATCGTGACTGTCCTTGGCAGATTGACTAAATATCCCATTAGCAGATGGTTCAATGACCCCCAAAACTTAAACATCTTTTGGCTTAAGATCCAAGAGGGATATAGTGGATATATACTCAGAACCAGAAATGTATTGCGCCCTGTACGAATGGTGGAAACAGAATCAATCAGTGCAGTCAAAGGGGAATTGGGAGAAGCATGACATTAGTTGGAGGTCAAGGCAAAAGGTAGGGAGGGGGGTTGCATTGGGATTGATAAGATCAGGTTTCAGTATAGACTTAATGGGCCAACTGGTCTGCCACTATGCCACAGTAATTGTATAAAATAACTTGGTTTTGCATTTTTTATTGCAACAGAAATTCCAGTGATTCTTCCGGCGGATCTCAAGGGTGATAAAGGTGCACCAGGAAAACCTGGACCAAGAGGACCATCTGGGCCACCGGGAATGCCAGGCAATGCAGGATATGGCAAACCAGGTCTTCCAGGCCCAACCGGACCTCCAGGGACACCAGGATTTTCACGCTTTGGAAAGCCAGGAATGCCGGGAATACCTGGTAAGCCAGGTATCAAAGGGTTTCCTGGACCTAAGGGCGATGAAGGACCCAGAGGAGATCAAGGACCCCGAGGCCCAGCTGGGTTTCCAGGAGTACCTGGGCCTGTGGGATTTTCTGTCCCTGGGAAGCAAGGACCCCCAGGGATTACTGGTGCCCCTGGACCTAGAGCAGAGCCTGGTGAGAAAGGAGAACCTGGTGCTCCAGGGGAACGTGGTCCCAAAGGTGAGGTTGGGTATGGTAAACCGGGTATACCAGGAGCAAGAGGTAAGGAGGGCAGTCCAGGTAAATCTGGGCCCTCAGGGTTACCCGGTTTGGGAAAACCAGGAATTAATGGTTTACCTGCTGTCCATGGTGAGAAAGGTGAATCAGGACCCAGTGGAGAAATTGGACATCCAGGACCACCTGGTCCTCAGGGTCCTGCAGGAAAGCCAGGATTGGATGGCATAGGGAAACCAGGTCATAATGGGTTACCAGGTATCCCAGGATCTGTAGGTCATAAAGGTGAGCCTGGACCTCCTGGTGCTCGGGGTTTGCCTGGAGTTCCAGGGTATGCAAAACCAGGAATGAATGGATTAAAAGGTCAGCGTGGGCCTCCTGGGGCACCAGGTGCTCCAGGACCCAACGGTGAACCAGGTGCAAGTGGTTTACGTGGTGAGCAAGGCCCCAAGGGTGGGCAAGGTTATCCAGGGCCTACTGGTTCTAAGGGGTTAATGGGAAGGCATGGCCCACCAGGGCCTGAAGGCAAAATTGGGCTAAATGGGCCACCAGGGCCAAAAGGAATCCGAGGGGATCAGGGATATAGTGGGTTACCTGGAAAACCTGGTGTACCCGGGGAAAAAGGTTTACACGGATCTTCAGGAGCACCAGGTAAAATAGGTCCAAAAGGAGACACTGGACCTGCAGGAGGTTCTGGGACACATGGATTAGCTGGTCCTGTAGGACCAAAAGGAGAACCAGGGCATGGAGGACAGCCAGGACCCAGAGGTTCTTCAGGAATTCCAGGAATTCTGGGGCCAACAGGGCCCAGAGGACCAATAGGTTTACCTGGTCCCAGAGGCAATACAGGGCCACCAGGCTTACCAGGAGATGGAAAATTAGGATTACCAGGTATTGCAGGTCCAGTAGGTCCAATGGGAAACCCTGGCATTCCAGGAAGAATGGGAGTTCAAGGCTCCCCTGGGCCTCCAGGTCCACCAGGCCCGCCCGGCATCATCATTAATGGGGATACAACACGTATTGCTAGCCTGCATGGTGGTGTTGATGGTGCATCAATACCAGGAAATGGAAAACATGGAAAACCACAATATGAAAGAGGAGAAATGTCTGCACGAGTAGCTCCAGCTTTCACTGCCATTCTCTCAAAATCATTTCCACCATCAGGCATCCCCATTAAGTTTGATAGGATTTTGTATAATGGACAACATGGTTATAATCCATCAACCGGACTATTTACTTGTCAAGTTCCAGGTGTCTACTACTTTGCTTATCATGTGCACGTGAAGGGAACCAGTATCTGGGTGGCACTATACAAGAATAATGTGCCTGCAACATACACATATGATGAATATAAAAAAGGATACCTTGATCAAGCATCAGGGAGTGCGGTCCTGGAACTGAAAGAACATGATCAGGTGTGGATGCAGATGCCTTCAGACCAAGCTAATGGTTTATATTCCACTGATTACATTCATTCCTCTTTCTCAGGATTCCTACTTTGCCCAACATAACGTTGATCAACTTGAATTAGTGGATTTATATATTGTGTAGTAATAAACTGTATTAAGAGGGACACTGGAAAAACATACAAGTGTTATATGTCGCTACCATGTTCCAGTATTAAAAAAAGTCTAGACAGCCTCTGGATGATAATCAGCATATTATAGCAACCACAAACATCAGACATTTTCCCTAATGACTGCACATTTTCAGCTTATGTTATAAGGGATTTAATGTGGAACTGTTTTTTTTTAATGATCAGTTAGAGGCAAAAACATTGTCAATGAAGATTGATATGATGTATGTGACACTTGTATTCCCTGTGCTATTTTGAGTAACGTTCTAAGTAAGGATGCATTTCTTGTTTTTTTCCCACATTTATACCATTGACAGAAACAAACTATCATATTACACAGTTGTACTCTAATTATTATAATCACATCTTTTTAAGTGCAATACGTGATAGGTGGTGTTCCATTGTGAATTCAGACAACTGTGTATACTGACTGAGAATTAAAATATTGAGGAATGGTATAATCGGCACTGCAACTTGCTTGAATTTTAAATTTCAAATTAACTTGTAGTTATGTTATGCTGACAAAAAAGTTGATGGATAACGGATGTAGTACAAGTAAATGTTTCTTTTGTACTCATTAAGTTTTATGTATTTTGCATGATCTGAGATGTTACCAAACATCAATTTAGTTGGAATGAAAGGGTAAGGAACATTGAACTGTACCAAAATGAAATAACTATTGTCAGTGTATTGGTATTGGCATTGGTTTATCATTGTCACGTGTACTGATATACAATGAAAAGCTTTGTTTGGTTGCTATCCGGTCAAATCATATATTTGGTGCTCAAGTCTCAGGAATGGGATTTGAATCTACAAACTTCTGACTCAGAGCTGAGAGTGCTGTTCATTGGTTAACACCCAAATCACAATGTGGTGCACCCCAACATTTCACTAACAAATCATCAACTGAGGAGACAAAACGGGAAATCAATCTGTCATTCCTTCCAATGAACTACTAAATTATCCCAGCTGATGTGATCTCAGATTACTTATTCACAATGAATACCCTCCTTCTAGATCATAAATTGTTATGATTCTCACATAGTGAAGACACCTCTGTGACAGATCTAGTGTAGTCACGTAGTAATTTAACAGTTTGAGGGCAGCTTAACCGCTGCATGCACACATGCCACTATTTTTCAAACTAGCAAAGACTGTGAAAAGTTTAGTCTTTTTTTCAAGCTCATAACACAAAGCTTGATGAGAATCCCTTATCAAAGAATTCCAGTCAAGAGGGAGTAGAGATCTAGTGGCACCTTGGAGCAAATGGACCATGGGATCACTATTATGTTGCATGCTGGTAGATCCTCGAAGGTTTAGTACATTGCTGAGATTCACCAATTTCGGTAAGTCCTATTTGTGAACAATGCCTCATATGAGAAATGTGTTACATTTGCCGACATGTTACACCAGATTATGTCATGGCTTCTGTGTTCCTGAGCCGTGACATTTATACAACAGTAGATTTTATATTTTTCAAGGAGTATTTGTGCAGATTGGCATTATGAACTTTCGGGCAGTGTGGTTCTTTTCATGGTTACATTTTCTGATCTTAATAGGCTAAATTAGTTTTGTTGCTAAAAATAATTCTTGGTAGTAAAACTTAGTTAAAATGTATTACCGCAGAATTACTTGGGATAGTTCATTTGCAAATGCCTTACCTAGGTTTTCTTTTCTGCCTCTTCTTTGTCTGACCTGTTAATACTTACACTGACATGGAAAAACATTGCAAAGTAATCCAAGCACATAGAATTTAAATGTCCAATTAGATTTAAAATGGAAATGTAGAATTTTTAAATATACCAATGAGATGAATAGAATATCAGCATTCTACTGATATGCTCATTTAGTAATGAAATTCAGAATGTGTAGCAGAAATGTTAAGTGGCTGATGAAAATTGAGTATGGAATAGATTTATGATGTAATGTGATTGATTATGAATCAATAATAATGAGCATAAAAAAACATTTAAAACTGTTTTATGTTCTACCAGTCCTTTCCAGACATTCTCTCTGAAGTATAATAGTTACATTGCTTACAAAATAGTTAAGAGTAAATGAGTTCAATTTACTTTTGAACTTTTAGTTGGAGTAATTGATTATACAGAATCAAACTGATACCCAAGACAATTTGGATAATGAAATGATGCCAGGAAGAATTCTGTTTATAGGATCTTACAATTATTTTTATGCAATGTAGATTGACTGTACACATTACTTTGTGAAAAATAAATTTATATTACCCATTGAAACAACATAATTAAAATAAACTGCACAGCAGAGTTTGGTTTTGAAGGAATGGGCTGATAATTTAGTCCCAGTTATTAGAACATAATTTGGAGCTAAGGTAATAAAATTTAGTGCATTATATAGAAAATATAAAGTGGAATGATAATTTCTCCAAAATTTCAATTATAACCACAGGGCTGTAACATATTTTGTAACAGAATTCCTACCAGCTCATGAAGTTATATTTCAAAACAAAACATAAGCACTACAGCAATTATGAAAAAGCCCAAGGTGTACATCTGTAATGTCAAAATGCACAAGAGATACCCATTATTTCAAAGATTAACGCTTAAGTCAATAGCTTTGAATTTTAAGCAGAATAAATTTGTTAATGTTTACTATACGAATTTGCTAATTTAGCAACATGAGACCACAATCTGATACCTTCATTCTTCTACACCAAAGTCAACAGAGTTGTCGTCTAAAATTCAGTTATACATTACACTTTATTGATCTATTGTTATATCAGATGCCAGAATAATTATTCCAAAATGAAGAAATTGCATTAAAATGTCCAACACTATATATATATATGCAACTTTAGATTATATGTATTTTTTAATGGACGGTTGTTTTCACGTCAATCACGAATTCGTAAACCTGGACAATCCCATAATTATGTTATTGAATTATTAATATTGATGAGAGAGAGTCATTCTCCGTCTTTTTGTCAGGAGGAGAATTTCACCTTCATAGTCATCAATTTCTGATGTGGAAGGACGTCTTCTTATGTAAATACTTACCTGCACTGTAATAGCATCTGGTAAAATGCACTCTTATCTGAATTGAAAGCTGGAGTCTTCTTTGAAAACTAAACTACTTGATTGTATTGATACAACGTCAATAAAAGGTTTTCTGATATTACGAAAAATGACTCTTTGTTTATTTTAAATAAGGTGATTAAAAATTGCGCCTTTCTTCCTGAAAGAAATTTCTTATAAAAGATATTTTATTCTGTTTTAAAGTTTATCCAAATTTTATGTCTAATCTAGGCCATTCTATTTCCCCAAAATGCTATGAATTTGTAAGTTCAATCTAGTGATTGCAAAAATTAACAATTAAATGATTAAAAATTGATCATTATTAACTACAATATGTTACAACAGCCAGGTATAGATACTTTTTTTGTATTGCTTTCTTTACTCAGTAGAAGACCAGACAATTAACTGACAGGCAATCACAATGAGAAATCCAAATATATTAAATTACGCAACATGTTAAGCCATTTATTGACACCACCTTTTAACACATTCCTATTCGATCCAACACATCATTGGGAAGTGGGATTGACAAGGCCAAACATTTTTGTATAAATTTCAAGAATAATGATGATATAGCTACTGACACAGTGCAAGATTTTAACAGTTCAATAGTAATATTTTAAGTAAATCAAAACAATTCAGTTTATGGTGCTGATGTGATTGGAGTTCCTGCAAAGTTTTCAGCTGTTTAAAATGAATTGGATGTACATATGAATGTAATATTTCAGAGCCAAAATGACTTGACACAAAAATTAATATCCTTGCACAGATATGGATATGGAGTGTATATACTCAATGTCTACAGAAAATTAGGAAATTGCATCAGCCTCCACAACAATACAATACAATACAATATATCTTTATTGTCATTGTACAGGGGTACAACGAGATTGGGAATGCGCCTCCCACACGATGCAATAAATTAATTAGCTAGTCAGTATTCATTTAAACAACCCAATGAAACAAATTAGAACAGTTTTAAAACAGAATAAAGTGCAAGTAGGTCTGTGCTGGTTCACTGTGCGATGTGACCATCCAGCTCAGCAGGACCGGTTCATAGCAGCTATGGCCCTGGGGATGAAGCTGTTCCAGAGTCTGGAGCTGCGGGCATAGAAGGCCTTGTATCGTCTGCCCGATGGTAGATGTTCGAACAGACTGTTGCAGGGGTGTGAAGAGTCTCTGTGGATGCTGGTGGCTTTTCTGAGGCATCGTGTGTTGTAGATCCCCTCCAAGGCTGGTAGCTGTGTTCCGATGGTCCTCTGAGCTCTATGGACTACCCGCTGAAGAGCTTTCCTCTCTGCCTCCGTGCAGCTGAGATACCACACAGGGATGCCATGTGTTAGGATGCTCTCTATGGTGCAGCGGTAGAAGGTCGTCAGCAGCTGTTGGGGTAGACCAGACTTTTTCAGTGTTCTTAGGTGGAACAGTCGTTGCTGTGCCTTCTTGACCAGCGCAGCAGCAATGTCAGCAATATTCTTTAAAAATATACAAGAGAGATTTTTTCAAATGCAAATTCACGTATTGTATAAAAGGGTTAATTTTGCCTTTGGTTTAAATATGAATGATTGAATTATATCCTCCATTATAACATAGAGGTCTGGAGAGAAGTAAAAGTGAGATAATCAGTTCTCACTGTTACACTGGATAAAATATACCAGCAACCTCTGGAGAATGCCCCATAGCAACTGTATGCAAGAAATTAGAAGTTTATGTAATTAATTCCCTGCTTCCCGAATATTGTGGTCTGGCTTTCTCCAACAATCTGCTAAATGAAATGGAGTAACATGGACATTATGCATTTATGAGTTAATGTCACTGTAAATAAATCCTCAAAAAACATTTATTAATTGTACCTTCTTGATAGTTTCTTAAGGTATTCAGAAACCTCTGACCTTAAAAAAGTAATTTCACGTATGGATTGTTATTCCCTCAGATTATTATTTTGGTGGTCCTTGCATATTTTAAAATACAATTTTAATTTCTATATGATATTTCATCTTTGCACTTAATATCATGTGTTTTTCCCCAAATTAAATTTGACACTAGAACATACTTTCAAAGCTGGTCAACCAAAAAGCCCAGAATTTTTGGTGAGCAGTAAGCTTGACAACTTTTGCTGCCCATTCATTTGAGCAAGAGTACTTCCCGGGTGGAAACCTGTCAGCAGCAACTACAACCTCAAGATCAGTTTTAAACAGTGATGCAATTCGCAGAGGATCAATCCTGACCACTGATGCTGACCATGTGGAGTGTGAATGTTTTCTCCGGGGCTGTTTGTAATTCCTTTTGGTGCTCAAGTGTCCTCCCACAGCCCAAAAATGTGCAGCATGGTAGGTAAATTGGCCACTGTGAATGCCTCTAGTATGTAGGTGAGTGGTAGAATCTGGAGTGTTGTTGATGTGTATATGAAAATAATAAAATAAGTTTATCATAGACTTCTGGTATTGATTCTTTAGCAAACCACATTCACAGAATTGTATTTACAGATAGCTAACTTGTAGCCCCATCAGTACTGGAGTCAAAGATCTATACAGTATAGAAGCAGGTCCTTCAGCCTAACTTGTCCCAGCTGACCAAGATGGCATTCTGGCCTAGTCCCATTTGTCTGCATTTGGCCCATGTCCCATTAAACCTTTCAGTTTGCTAAGAAGTGTGTATGTTTGTGCATGTTGCAGAAGCTCTCAAAATTATTTAAAACTATTAAAATGTACTAATGCAGATACACCGACGATTTTCCGACAACTGATAGACCAGCACATCCTATAATCTGGACAAAATTACGAGAGTGCACTTGAAATTCTCGCGACCGCCAATGTAGTTCACTGGACAGCCACTTACTGCCTGTGGCGAGTGCTCTTTTGGGATGTGTGCACCATCCCAAAAGTGTTTAATTGATTTTATTATTAGAATTATTTATGTTTCTAGTAGTCCCTGGTGCTCAGTAACACGGGAAGGATATAATTAGTGGGTCAGAGGTGTATTATTGAATTATTATCCAGCAAAACGGATATCATATTATATCATATATATACAGCCGGAAACAGGCCTTTTCGGCCCACCAAGTCCGTGCCGCCCAGCGATCCCCGTACATTAACACTATCCTACACCCACCAGGGACAATTTTTACATTTTACATTTACCCAGTCAATTAACCTACATAATTAGGATAATTAGACAAGGCTCTGGAACCAAGGATGCCAGAAAATCGGTGGTGTACCTGTATTACTAAACTATTTAAAAATACTATTCATTTAAAAAACCCATCAAACATTAGAAAAGTTCTAAAACAATTATGTAGAGTTAACTCAATTAATGAATGCAGGTAGATTACTTGAGACTTACCTCTCTCTAACTCAATTGAAATGAATGGAATCACTGAACCTGTGCAGGTCTCATCAGGTGCAGGTCCAGCCTCAGATTATTCAGTAAAATATCCCCGGAACTTTGGGACTTGCATATTTGCACACCCTTGCATGGGCGTCTTAAACTGCATCTGAGGGCAGAAGACACACAATATATGATGCTTTCAACAACTCATTTTGAACTGAGGCAGAGATAATACAGATGTATAGTAGTTTACCATTGACGATGAAAAGTATATTGGATCAAAATATTAGCTCAGGATTGCAAACAAATGCTTTACTAAAGAGGTTATTTTTTTGGCATTAGTGGAATGAATAGAGGGGTGGAGAGGTAGAGATTTTAGAAAAAGTATTTAAGCTTGCAGCTCTGACTGCTGATGGCGCAGCTTCATTAGTGGAACAATGGAAGATTAGTATTAGAAGAGTGCAGTGTGTGTGTGTTCACAACTCTTCTGTTCACTCAGGACAAACCTGCTGACAAAGAAATGATATTCTCTCACAATCTCTCATTTTTTTGCAGACACAAGTCTAACCTGGTTCTTCAAGGGTGGAGAATGGATAAAGCAGCAGTACACAACATGTAATAGTTAAGGGCCTGTCAACTAGTGCAGAGTGTGCCAGCTTGGAACAAAGGATGACACTGGTATAAACGATGGCATCCATCAGAATCAATGTGACAGATGATGAGAAACTTGCAAATTGAATCCGAATCCTTGGAGGAAAGGTTGGAAGAAGTGTAAGTGAGGTAGCTGCAAGTATCAGTGTTGTTTTGGCAAATGGTTTACCTGAAATAGGAAAATCAGTGAAAGGGAGGTGAGAAATTGGTGGAACCTGGCAGCAAGGGTTGTTAGCTATTTCTGTTTCTCAGTCATCAAAGTGCTGGGGGGAAAAAATAGATAAGGGGGCATCATATGGAAGAGTAAAATAAACATTGTTCTAAGCATTCCTTAAAGAGTCAAATACTGCCAGGACCCATAAAAATGCACATGCGCAGTGAGGGGCAATGAACACACCGTCGTGTGGTTGCACATGCGCAGCGAGGGGCAATGAACAGTCGTGCCTGCACATGCGCAGTGAGGGGCAATGAACAGCCGTGTGGTTGCACATGCGCAGTGAGGGGCAATGAACAGTCGCGTCTGCACATGCGCGTTAAGGAGGGAAATGAACAGCCGTGTAGTTGTACATGCGCAGTGAGGGGCAGCTACTGGGTCCGTGTCTGCGCAGGCGCAGCGGAGTGCCATTGACGAGCCTCTCGGCAGCGTCTGCGCAGACGCACGCCGGCCGCTGATGCAACCCTGGATGACGACCTGTAGGAAGAGAGGATCATCCATCGTTGGGTCGCTCGGCTGTGCTGCACATGGTAAGAATAATTCCGTAGTGCTTGGTCGTGAAGCAGCTGGAGGATGTGGGCCCTGACCATGTGTGCTGGCCGGGTCGGGGGTTCACCTGGGCTGGGGGCCTGACAGGACGAGGAGCGTCGGCTCATTGAACAGCATGGACATCTGAGACAGACACAGAAACCTGGAGTAACTCAGCGGGTCAGGCAGCATCTCAGGAGAGAAGGAATGGGTGACGTTTTGGGTCGAGACCCTTCTTCAGACTGAAGCGAGAGAGGATGTAACTGAACTCTCGACAGAGAGAGGAGGAGGTCTTCAAAGTAGACATACCTTCTTGAAAAGATTTCGCAGTGGAGCAGACAAAATGTATGGGAAGTAACTGCAGATGATGAAGGGTCTCGACCCGTAACGTCACCCATTCCTTCTCTCCAGTGATGCTGCCTGTCCCGCTGAGTTACTCCAGCATTTTGTGTCAATCTTCGGTTTAAACCTACATTTGCAGTTTCTTCCTACACATTCAGCATGGGTACAGGCAGGCCACGAGTGGGGACAGATCCGCAACACACCAGGTGTTGTCTATTAACTTTTCGAGATTTGGAAGGCAGCAGCAGCATTTATTGCCCATTCCTAATTGACAATAGGTGCAGGAGGAGGCCATTCGGCCCTTCGAACCAGCACCACCATGTGATCATGGTCACCATGTGATCATGGTCACCATGTGATCATGGTCACCATGTGATCATGGTCACCATGTGATCATGGTCACCATGTGATCATGGTCACCATGTGATCATGGTCACCATGTGATCATTCTCAATCAGTACCCTGTTCCTGCCTTCTCCCCATACCCCCTGACTCCGCTATCCTTAAGAGCTCTATCTAGCTCTCTCTTGAATGCATTCAGAGAATTGGCTGCCACTGCCTTCTGAGGCAGAGAATTCCACAGATTTACAACTCTTTGGCTGAATTGCTCTTATGTAGGAAGGAACTGCAGATGCTGGTTTCCACCGAAGATAGACAAAATGCTGGAGTAACTCAGCGGGACAGGCAGCACCTCTGGAGAGAAGGAATGGGTGATGTTTCGGATCGAGACCCTTCCTCAATTGCTCTTGAGCTGATTGACTAGGCCATTCAGACAAGAGTTAAATGAAGTAGGGAACTGTAGGTGTTGGTTTGTATCGAGAGTGGACACAGAATGTTGGAGTAACTCAGTGGGTCATGTAGCATCTCTGGAGAAAGGGGATAGAAAGAAGGGTCTAGACCTGAAACGTCACCTATTCTTTTCTCCAGAGATGCTGCCTGACCGGCTCAGTTACTCCGCCAATTTGTGTCTATCTTCAGAGGATACTTAACATACATTTGGACAGTTACATTGATAGAAAAATAGGAAAATGCTGGAAACACTCGGGTCAGACAGTATCTGTGGAAAGAGAAACAAACGCAGGCAGATGGGGCGAGTGCACATGCGACACTTTGGCCAATGGGCTTGGGCAACTTGGGCTGAAGGGCCTGCTTCTGTGCTGTGTGTTGCTAAGACTTCAGAGTCAATCATATTGATAGGTCTGGAAATTTAAAAAAAAATGGATGCTGGTAATCTGGAATAGAAATAGAAAATGTTGGAACCTCCGCCAGGCCAGGCAGCATCTGTTGAAAGACAATAGACAATAGGTGCAGGAGTAGGCCATTCGGCCCTTTGAGCCAGCACCGCCATTCAAAGTGATCATGGCTGATCATTCTCAATCAGTACCCCGTTCCTGCCTTCTCCCCATACCCCCTGACTCCGCTATCCTTAAGAGCTCTATCCAGCTCTCTTGAATGCATTCAGAGAATTGGCCTCCACTGCCTTCTGAGGCAGAGAATTCCACAGATTCACAACTCTCTGACTGAAAAGGTTTTTCCTCATCTCAGTTCTAAATGGCCTACCCCTTATTAACATAGAAATATAGAAAATAGGTGCAGGAGTAGGCCATTCGGCCCTTCGATCCTGCACTGCCATTCAATATGATCATGGCTGATCATTCTCAATCAGTACCCCGTTCCTGCCTTCTCCCCATATTCCCTGACTCCGCTATCCTTAAGAGCTCTATCTAGCTCTCTCTTGAATGCATTCAGAGAATTGGCCTCCACTGCCTTCTGAGGCAGAGAATTCCACAGATTTACAACTCTTTGGCTGAATTGCTCTTATGTAGGAAGGAACTGCAGATGCTGGTTTCTACCGAAGATAGACAAAATGCTGGAGTAACTCAGCAGGACAGGCAACACCTCTGGAGAGAAGGAATGGACTCAATGGTTTCTTTATAGTGTAAGAAAATAACTGCAGATGCTGGTACAAATCGAAGGTATTTATTTCACAAAATGCTGGAGTAACTCAGCAGGTCAAGCAGCATCTCAGGAGAGAAGGAATGGGTGACGTTTCCCATTCATTCTCTCCTGAGATGCTGCCTGACCTGCTGAGTAACTCCAGCATTTTGTGAAATAAATGGTTTCTTTATTGTCATATATACCAGGTACAGTGAAATGCATTTTTTACATACAGATCCACAAGATTATCCCCATACATAAGCACACTCGCCCCAGTTAGCTCAGTATGCACAGAGCTGCCCACCGAATCCATATGTAAGAGGCACCATTTTGGTGCCATTTTACAGTCCCAAATGTAGGCCTGCTGCATCCATTTCCTCCTCCATTGCGATCGTCCTGCGAACTGTCGTCCCTCTCCACGCCTGACCCTCTTCAGCCTTTCTTCCCTGAGAGGGGGTGGCGGAAGGTAAGACCACCCCAGTCGGTTCCTCTCATTTTCAGTTCTTATTGCCGATTTGCAGTCGCATGTTAGACCAGACATTTGTACAGGTACGTGGATAGGAAAAGTTAAGCGGGCGATGGGCCAAACGTGGGCAGGTGGGTTAATGGGGCTTCTTGGTCGGCATGGACAAGTTGGACTGAAAGGTCTGTTTCTATGCTGTACCATTCTGTGACTTTAGAGCCAATCACGTTCATAGGGCTGGAAATCAAAGAAAAACTGCAGGTGTTAGAAATCTAGAATAGAAGTAGAAAATGCTGGAAACACCCAGATCAGACAGCATCTGTCGAAAGAGAAAGAAACTTACAATTTCAGATTCTTTGTTCTTACAAAATACTTTGACTAGAAGCTTCAATTTCTGTTTCTTTTGGCACATCAAACTGTGTGTCTAGCGTTTTCAGTTCTTATTGACGATCTGTAGTCACATGTTAGACCAGATATGGGAGGTGAATCTGGAATTATTTGCCACAGAACGCTATGGAGGCCTAGTCAATGGATATTTTTAAGGCAGAGATAGATACATTCTTGATTGGTACGGGGGTTATGGGGAGAAGGCAGGACAATGGAGTTAGGAGGGAGAGATAGATCAGCCATGATTGAATGGTGGAGTGGACTTGATGGGCTACTTATGACATTTGGATAAGTACGTGGATAGGAAAGGTTTAGCGGGATATGGGCCAAACATGGGCAGGTGGGTTAATGCGGCATCTTGGTCAGCATGGGCAAGTTGGCCGAAGGGTCTGTTTCTGTGCTGCACCATTCTGATATTTTAGCGTCAATCACATTGATGGATTTGGAAATTTTTAAAAAACTGCAGGTGCTGGAAATATGGAATAGAAATAAAAATAGAAAATGCTGGAAACACCCAGGTCAGGCAGCATCTGTCGAAAGAAAATCAAACTTAACCTTTCAGGTTTCGGATCCTTTGTTCCTATTAAATACCTTTGATTGGAAGTTTTAATTTCTGTTTCTTTTGTGCATCGTGTTACTTGATCTGCTGAGTGTCTCTAGCATTTCAGTACTTTTTGGTGGATCTGAAGTTACATGTTGGACTAAACCAGGTGAGGATGGCAGATTTCATTTCTTCAAGGTGAGACGTAATCCAGATGGACTTTCTGGTACTTTTGTGGTCAGGGCTAGTTACTATCTATATACTAAAACTCTTGTTTGTTTGTTTGTTCCTGAACTACAGCCAAAACGGTACAGGATAGTACAACAATTTTAGGCCCAACTTACTCACCGTCGTCCCTTTGGTGCTAATGGAAGAAGTTTCATTGAAATTGGTGTTATACTTTTATTCACATTTTAAAGTTTAAATCTATCTCCTAAGGAGGGAGGATAAGGAGGGTTGAGGGGGATGGAGTGGAGGGGGAGGGAAAGGGGGGGAGAGTGAGGGGATGGGAGGAGGCGGGAGGAGAGGGTGCTGCACCAATGCAGGAGAGGTTTGGGGTCCAATGGGTCCACTTGGTCTAGTCTTTTTATTAAAGCTGAGTTTCATGGTTGCCATGGGAGGAACATAGAAAATAGGTGCAGGAGCACCTATTGATCATTCAATATGATCATGGCTGAATTATGTATTTTGGTTCGAGGGATTGGTGCTGGTGATGTTTATCATTGTAATAGACACAATGACTCAATGACTTTGCGTTAGAAAATAATTGCAGATGCTGGTACAAATCGAAGGTATTCACAAAATGCTGGAGTAACTCAGCAGGTCAGGCAGCATCTCAGGAGAGAAGGAATGGGTGATGTTTCGGGTCGAGACCCTTCTTCAGTCTGAAGAAATACCTTCAATGACTTTGTGTTTATCATTACTGTTTGTATGCTGTTTACTCGAACTTCATGTAAATAAGGAATTTCATTGCCTCCTGGTGTATATGATAAATTAATCTGAATCTGATGGAAGAAATATGATGAATCCACAGTCTTTTACCCAGAGTTGGGGAATCAAGAATCAGAGACATAGGGTTAAGGTGAGGAGTTTTAATAGGAACCTGAGGCTGGTGGGTATATCGAATGAACTGTCAAAGAAGAGTGGGAAGACAGAGGATTGGGACTCTTTTAAAGAGCAACAAAAGTTAACTAAAAAGGCAATACGGGGAGAAAAGATGAGGTACGAGGGTAAACTAGCCAATAATATAAAGGAGGATAGCAAAAGTTTTTTTAGGTACGTGAAGAGGAAAAAAATAGTCAAGGCAAATGTGGGTCCCTTGAAGACAGAAGCAGGGGAATTTATTATGGGGAACAAAGAAATGGCAGACGAGTTAAACCGTTACTTTGGATCTGTCTTCACTGAGGAAGATACACACAATCTCCCAAATGTTCTAGGGGCCGGAGAACCTAGGATGATGGAGGAACTGAAGGAAATCCACATTAGGCAGGAAATGGTTTTGGGTAGACTGATGGGACTGAAGGCTGATAAATCCCCAGGGCCTGATGGTCTGCATCCCAGAGTACTTAAGGAGGTGGCTCTAGAAATAGTGGAAGCATTGGAGATCATTTTTCAATGTTCTATAGATTCAGGATCAGTTCCTGTGGATTGGAGGATAGCAAATGTTATCCCACTTTTTAAGAAAGGAGGGAGAGAGAAAACGGGTAATTATAGACCAGTTAGTCTGACATCAGTGGTGGGGAAGATGCTGGAGTCAATTATAAAAGACGAAATTGCTGAGCATTTGGATAGCAGTAACGGGATCATTCCGAGTCAGCATGGAGTTACGAAGGGGAAATCATGCTTGACAAATCTACTGGAATTTTTTGAGGATGTAACTAGGAAAATTGACAAGGGAGAGTCAGTGGATGTGGTGTACCTCGACTTTCAGAAAGCCTTCGACAAGGTCCCACATAGGAGATTAGTGGGCAAAATTAGGGCACATGGTATTGGGGGTAGGGTACTGACATGGATAGAAAATTGGTTGACAGACAGAAAGCAAAGAGTGGGGATAAATGGGTCCCTTTCGGAATGGCAGGCAGTGACCAGTGGGGTACCGCAAGGTTCGTTGCTGGGACCCCAGCTATTTACGATATACATTAATGACTTAGACGAAGGGATTAAAAGTACCATTAGCAAATTTGCAGATGATACTAAGTTGGGGGGTAGTGTGAATTGTGAGGAAGATGCAATAAGGCTGCAGGGTGACTTGGACAGGTTGTGTGAGTGGGCGGATACATGGCAGATGCAGTTTAATGTAGATAAGTGTGAGGTTATTCACTTTGGAAGTAAGAATAGAAAGGAAGACTATTATTTGAATGGTGTCAAGTTAGGAGGAGGGGGAGTTCAACGAGATCTGGGTGTCCTAGTGCATCAGTCAATGAAAGGAAGCATGCAGGTACAGCAGGCAGTGAAGAAAGCCAATGGAATGTTGGCCTTCGTAACAAGAGGAGTTGAGTATAGGAGCAAAGAGGTCCTTCTACAGTTGTACCGGGCCCTGGTGAGACCGCACCTGGAGTACTGTGTGCAGTTTTGGTTTCCAAATTTGAGGAAGGATATTCTTGCTATGGAGGGCGTGCAGCGTAGGTTCACTAGGTTAATTCCCGGAATGGCGGGACTGTCGTATGTTGAAAGGCTGGAGCGATTGGGCTTGTATACACTGGAATTTAGAAGGATGAGGGGGGATCTTATTGAAACATATAAGATAATTAGGGGATTGGACACATTAGAGGCAGATAACATGTTCCCAATGTTGGGGGAGTCCAGAACAAGGGGCCACAGTTTGAGAATAAGGGGTAGGCCATTTAGAACGGAGGTGAGGAAGAACTTTTGCAGTCAGAGGGTGGTGAAGGTGTGGAATTCTCTGCCTCAGAAGGCAGTGGAGGCCAGTTCGTTGGATGCTTTCAAGAGAGAGCTGGATAGAGCTCTTAAGGATAGCGGAGTGAGGGGGTATGGGGAGAAGGCAGGAACGGGGTACTGATTGAGAGTGATCAGCCATGATCGCATTGAATGGCGGTGCTGGCTCGAAGGGCTGAATGGCCTGCTCCTGCACCTATTGTCTATTGTCTATTGTCTATTGTCAATGGAGGTAGTTGAGGCAAATACTATGACAACATTGAAAATACATTTGGCCAGGTACATGGTTAGGAACGGTTTAGAGGGATAGAGAGCAAATGTGGGCAGGTGGGGCTAGTGTTGACAGGGCATCTTAATCGCATGGGACAGTTGGGCCGATGTACCTATTTCCGTGCTGTATAACTCTTATGATCATCCGCACATGCTACTGGCCTGTGCCAAAGTGATGCATGTTCATGATAGTTGTCCATGTTCTCCAGAGATGTTGCCTGACTTGCTGAGTTACTTCAGCATTCCGTGTCCTTTTGGAAAGTGTTATGGTTGTGGCTGGAAAGCCTGGGGGTGTTGGTGTGGTCTTGCCTTGTAGTGGACAAGAACAACCTATATCTCTTAGTTGTGAGGTCCATAATGGGGGCATATAAATTCAAGATAATTACTAGAATGATTAGAAAAAGGTTGCAGTATATATAACTGTATATTCTGTGTTAGAGGCAATAACCTTCAATTTTTAAATGAGTATTTGGATCTGCCCTTGGTGTGCTGCAAACTGCCCGTTGATAACTCTACCAATGATATCATCCATTTGCTGATTATGGAGAGTAAACTGAAAGAGCCCGAACTTGTCCTATTTTGGATTGGCCATATCTGCACAATTCCACCAAACTGGGCAGATGCCAGTATTGTGATTGTAGATGAACTGTGCAACTCGATGTGGCTGGTTCTGAATCCTGTTTTCCGACGAAAGCCTGAATATTGCCAGATTCGTCAGCCATTGTAGGGGTGAATCAAAGTGATTGAAGATCAGTTTTCCCTGACTTTGGGAACTGATTTTATCAAGCGGATGCCAGATGACAGTGGCAGGCCTGAATATCGTCACAAGCCAAAGTCAGATGTATCTCTGGCGCTGCGTCCTTTTATGCAGCGTGGACAGATATATGCTCTTTCAGCTGACTGGTTAGCATGTAACAAAAGCTTTTCACTGAACCTCGGTAAGTGGGAAATAAACTAAACTCAACTCAACTCAATGGTGGCTGCATTGGTTTGGATGAGGTTATGTAGGTATAAACCTAGCTGGTTCTTATTTAGCCTAAGGTGAAGTGCTGTAATTGTTGTGATAAATATAGACAATAGGTGCAGGAGTAGGCCATTCGGCCCTTCGAGCCAGCACCGCCATTCAATGTGATCATGGCAGCCAAGCTCGACACAAAAGGCAATTAAGGGGAAATGTTAATAATGTTGATTACCCAGGACATGAGAGCAAACTTCCCCATGTTTTTCAAAACTACAACAAGGAATCTTTTGCCTTCACTTGAGAGAGCCATTGAAGCCCCATTTTATTGTTGGAGCCTCAATTGCTCTTTAAAGTGAAATTAAAAGAAGGCAACTTTACGACTGTACCAGTCATTCAGTCTTGCACTGGAATTCCAGTTTGCATCTTTGTCCTTGAATCTTTGAAACGGGACCCCATTTCCTTCAGTCTGGTAAAAGTGCTCTTGACTTGGCCATTCCTTGCACTAAGTGTCACATTTAACATTACATATTGTGCAGGCACATCTACAAAGATCTGGGCATTAGATATTTTTGAGCTTTTGCATTATTATCTTTGCATTAATCGTGGAGAAGTTTGTTTTTATTGAAAGAGCTTGTGAACATTCAGCAGCAACAGTATTATCATCAAAATGACATTTTTTCACTTTTACACAGGTCATCATTGGAAGTATTCAACAACATGGCGGAAAACAAAGATGTTCAGGAGAAAATCAATCTTATCACAAGAAACTTGCAGGTACACCATTATTATGCAAAATCAGTGATTTGTGATTTATTTTTCCTTCAGTCGTGAATATCCAGAAGTAACTGTAGAGGCAAAATCACTGGATTCTTTTAACAACATTTGAATGTTGAAAAATGGGGAGAGCAGTCCTAAGAGACCTTTCTCATTCTGGTGAACTGTTCTCACACTAACTAATGTACAGACCATACAGATTAGATTGGAAAAGGATAACAAGTGATTATATATAAAATTCAAAGGTTCAAAGGCCAGCTTATTGTCACATGTACCAATTAAGGTACAGTGAAACTCGAATTACCATACAGCCATACTAAAAAAAAGCAACAGGACACACAACTACATAAAAGTTAACATAAACATCCACCACAGCGGATTCCCCACATTCCTCACTGTGATGGAAGGCATTTAAGCCTAATCATCTTCCTCTTTATTCTCCCGCTGTTGGGGCAGTCGAACCATCTGCAGTCAAGGCGATAGAAGCTCCCGCAGCCGGCGGTCGAAGCCCGAGCGTCGGGGCGGTCAAAGTTCCCGCGGTTGGAGCTCCTGAAGTCGGTCTCTAACCAGGGACCGTGAGCTCCACAATGTTAATTCCGCAGGTTTCCGCGGTTGGTGCTCCCGAAGTCAGTCTCCAGCAGAGGCCACCAGCTCCACGATGTTAAACCGCAGAGCGGGCGGAGATACGATACGGAAAAAAATTGCATCTCACCCCACCCCCCCACATAAAACAAGCTAATGAACACTAAAACATACATTTAACACATACTAAAAAAAAACAAAGAAGGAAGGGACAGACTGTTTGTGAGGCAGCCATTGCTGGCGCCACCCAGTGTTGATGTTGGCAAAAGAACAAAAAACTAAATAGAGAATAATCTGCATCTCTTAAAGTCTCTGGATAGTTGATTTATCAATCATTTTCATGTCTATGTTAATTTCTCAAGCTTCAACCATTTAATTTTCAGATTTTGTAAATTTCAGAAAAAATCCTTTTAAGAATGTATTTATATGCTTAATCTACTCAAATATATCACAAAGCAAAATTTACATTTTTTCTAGGAAGTCTTGGGTGAGGATAAGTTGCATTCCACTCTGCAAGAACGAGACTTGAATGTGTACTGGGGAACAGCTACAACGGGAAGGCCTCACATAGCATACTTCGTTCCAATGTCAAAGATTGCTGACTTCCTGAAAGCTGGGTGTGAGGTGAGGAGATGCACAAACAGAATGTGGGCAGATATTGTGCATTTTTCTTCAGGGCTTAACATGGTTAGGATAACAAAGTCTGTTGTATTGGTTCAAGTCATAATTTATTGCTCATTCTTAGTTCCATGACACTTTCATCATGATTACTTGTATTGGCATTTTCACAATACAGTATGTTTAACATAGAAAAACATCCAAAATGGTGAGTGAAACCAAACAAAAATTGATACCAACCCAAATAAGTGGATATTGGGACAGATGATCAAAAGCTTGCCAATAATGATTTGTATGACCTTCATATAGGCTGGAAGGGAGTTTAACTGTGGAAATATGCAAGTTTAGGGCTTGGACAGCTGAAAATGCAAAGCTAAAGTTTTTTTATGATGAAACATGGTGAATGCCTGCATATTTCTAATCGAGGAAAAACTCAAGGCGACCTCAGTTGTAAAGCAGGTAGCCATCTCTGTTGATCAATATATATCACTAAAACCCTCATCTTGTTTATTTGGCAGTTTGTTTGTGCCTGTTGATCTGGAAATACAGCCAAAGTGGTAAACGATAGCGAGACAAATTTAGGCCCATCTCACTCACCATTGTCCTGGGGTCTGCAGTGGCAAGTTTCATTCAAATTGGCGTTATATTTTTTAAGTTATTGACATTTTAAAGTTTAAAAAAAACACTTTTCCATTTGCCCTGGCCGTCAGCCGTGTCCGACGTCATAATGTGACCCACCCAAGTGACAGGAGTGGTGGCCAATGGGGCGGGGGGGGGGGGGGGGGGGGGGGTGGATGGAGCTGTTGAGCTGCCGCTGCTGCTGAGCCATCGAGCTGAAACTTTAAATGCGCCCCCCTGCCAGGAGGACCGCACCTGTCCCGGCATGTCCCACGCCTGACCTTCCTCCCTTGGGGCAGCGCGGCGGCAGAGGGTCAGACAAGATGGCCGTCGCCGCCGAGCTGCTGCTGCAGGAGAGGTTTCCACCGGGTTCATGGCTCGCTCTGGCCAACGCGATGGCCGCCCGGGGCCAAGGTGAGTGGCTCCCTCTCCCCTTTCCTGTCCCCCCTCGCCGCCCATGGCCCGGGGGGGACACTCCCCGGCCGGCAACGGGTCCACAGATCGTCAGTTGGTGGAGGGTTGCCGGGCCCGCAGGAGAGACTTGCATCCAAGTCTCCAAGTCTGAATACCATTCCCGCAGGAGAGGTTTGCACTGAGGGTTGCCAGGCCCGCAGGAGAGATTTTAAAATCACATTTCAAACTTTAATATGTACGTAAGATGGCCGCCGCATCAGCGCGTGCACAGTTGGGGGTGGGTTTCCCGCTCGGAGGGGGGCGGGACCCGCCCCAGTGACGGGAGTGGCGGCCAATGAGGAGGGGGTGAGGAGGGTTTTCCTGCTATTGGGCTGCAGGAGAGATTTGGAGCCATCGGGCACCTGCCCGTTTAGTATCCTTTGTAATTGGCTAAACACTGATCATGAGAAACCTGCTTCATTGATATATTGATATGCCAATATTGAGTAGGTCGCAGATATTTGCACATTGCAACTCAAATATTTGAGATTAGGAGTCAACTGATTAATTTAACATGCTAAAAGGTCCCAAAGTGCTCTACAAGTGGGGGAAAAACAATATAGGCTTTGCTTAAGGAAATGTCCTTTAGTTTAGTTTAGTGTAGTTTAGAAATACAGAGTGGAAACGCCCTTCTGCCCACCGAGTGTGAGCCGACCACAATCCCCTGTACATTAGTTATGTCCTACACACTAGGTACAATTTACAGAAGCCAATTAACCTACAAACCTAAACATCTTTAGAATGTGAGAGGAAACTGGAGCACCCGGAGAAAACATACCCGGTCACAGGAAGAATGAGCAAATTCCTACAGACAGCACCCGAGATCAGGGTCGAACCCGGGTCTGACACTGTAAGACAGCAACTACCGTGCGCTACTGTGCTGTCCGTCCTAGAAAGAGGAAAGAAGTGACGGAGAGAAATCCTAAGCTTGGGATCTGCTACCTATCGCTAGATAAATAGTCGCAAAGTCAAAGAGCTGTGCAAATACTTTGAGGTAGAAATTTGGAAATCTGTTTTGCAAATGTTATTTGATAGCTTGGTTGTTAATTTTAAATCCAAGATCCATTGATTCTGGATTATCAAGGGTGTAATGTTGCTC